>NC_041392.1:338951591-339083419 GCF_002162155.2 Triticum dicoccoides
GCCATTGCCGAACCGCCCCACCTCACACCGGCGCTCCACCGCCACACCAGCGCCGCCCCGTCCTCACCTCCTCCCGACTGGCGCCCAGCGCTCGGCGCCCCCACCCCATCGCCGCCGCCACCGGATCGCCCACCACCTCGTCGCACCGCCTCCAGGCTGGATTGCCCCGTCCTCGACCTCCTCCTCGACGGATATGCGTCGTCGACCCGTCGTCCGACCCCGACTCCTCCCCGAGCATGCCTCGCTCAACTACAGGGCTTTGTGAGCCCCCTCCCCTTCTTCTCTCTGCCTCCCTCACCCGCTCGCTAATTCGCCGTGGCCGCGCCGTGCTCGCGGACACTGCCGCCCGCGCCTCGCTGCTCGTAGTGACCGCCTGCTCCCGCGCCATGCGCCCCTCCCCTGTGCACCACTACTTCCCGCCGACCCCCCCTTCACTGCCCTGCACCACCACAATCGCGTCGCGCGCACGCCGCGGCTCGCCGTCGCACCATCAGTTGTGTGCCTTGCGTGCACGCGCTCGCCGCCTGCCCCACTCTGCCGCTTCTGCAGTCGTCGGCGCCCACCGCTCCCTCCAGCTGCGGTCGCCCTGCCAACACGCGCCCGGGTCCGGCGACCCGGTGCCCCCAGCCCCGCTCGAGCGTCCCCGCCGTTGCTTCCACGCCCGTAACACTAGGTGCCCGTAAGGCCCCCAAGGCCTATGACAGGGGGCCCCACCCCAGAACGAATTAAAAAAAAGAAAGGAAAAAAATGAATGTAAAAAAATAAATAATAATTAATTAAATTAATTAATTAATTAATTAAGTTAATTAATCCTACTTAATTAAAATAATTAAATCTGATTAGATTAACCTAACCATTAACTAAACAGCCAATGACATGTGGGCCCCAACCGCAGTTGACCCAGGCAACTGCACAGTTGACTGCTGAGGTCAGCATGATGTCATGCTGATGTCATCATTTACTATTCTGGATAATGTTGATTTAAATAATTAAATAAATCCTAAAAACGATTTCAATCTTTTAAAATTAATATAAAATGAACCGTAGCTCGGATGGGAAAACTTTGTACATGAAAGTTGCTCAGAACGACGAGACAAATCCGGATATGCAGCCCGTTCGTCCACCATGCATCCCTAACATAGCGAACACGCAACTTTCCCCCTCCGGCTCCATTGTTCGAAAACGCGAAACACCGGGGATATTTTCCTGTATGTTTCCCCCCTTCACCGGTATCACCTCATACCACGTTAGGGCACCCCTACCACCGCTACTTGCCATGTCATGCATCGCCATGCATTTGTTTGCATTATATTAATTGTTTCTTCCCCCTCTTCTCTCGCTAGACACCGAGACCGACGCCGCTGCTACCCAGTATGACCGCGGAGTTGACGACCCCTCTCTCTTGCCAGAGCAACCAGGCAAGCCCCCCTTTTTGATCACCAGATATCGCCTACTCTTCTCTCTACTGCTTGCATTAGAGTAGTGTAGCATGTTACTGCTTTCCGTTAATCCTATTCTGATGCATAGCCTGTCATTGTTGCTACAACTATTGATACCTTACCTGCAATCCTAAATGCTTAGTATAGGATGCTAGTGTTCCATCAGTGGCCCTACACTCTTGTCCGTCTGCCATGCTATACTACTGGGCCGTGATCACTTTCGGGAGGTGATCACGGGACTTATACTGTTACATTACTTATGATGCTGTTCAGAGATGGGGGCTGAAGGGGCAGGTGGCTCCATCCCGGTAGAGGTGGGCCTGGGTTCCCGACGGCCCTCGACTGTTACTTTGTGGCGGAGTGACAGGGCAGGTTGAGACCACCTAGGAGAGGGGTGGGCCTGGCCCTGGTCGGTGTTCGCGGATACTTAACACGTTTAACGAGATCTTGGTATTTGATCTGAGTCTGGCTACTGGCCTATACGCACTAACGATCTACACGGGGACAGTTATGGGCACTCGACGTCGTGGTATCAGCCGAAGCCTTCGTGACGTCAGCGACTGAGTGGCGCGCGCCGGATTGGACCGTAAGCCTGCTCTTGTATTAAGGGGGCTAGTTCTGCTTCCGGCCGCGTACGCAACATGCAGGTGTGCAATGGGCGATGGGCCCAGACCCCTGCGCCATAGGATTTAGACCGGCGTGCTGACCTCTCTGTTGTGCCTAGGTAGGGCTGCGACGTGTTGATCTTCCGAGGCCGGGCATGACCCAGAAAAGTGTGTCCGGCCAAATGGGATCGAGCGTGTTGGGTTATGTGGTGCACCCCTGCAGGGAAGTTAATCTATTCGAATAGCCGTGATCTTCCGTAACAGGACGACTTGGAGTTGTACCTTGACCTTATGACAACTAGAACTGGATACTTAATAAAACACACCCTTCCAAGTGCCAGATACAACCGGTGATCGCTCTCTCACAGGGCGACGAGGGGAGGATCATCGGTTAGGATTATGCTATACGATGCTACTTGGAGGTCTTCAGTCTACTCTCTTCTACATGCTGCAAGACGGAGGCTGCCAGAAGCGTAGTCTTCGAAAGGACTAGCTATCCCCCCTTATCCCGGCTTTCTGTAGTTCAGTCCACATATAATAGCCTTATTCCAGTTGATACCAATGCATACATATGTAGTGTAGCTCCTTGCTTGCGAGTACTTTGGATGAGTACTCACGGTTGCTTTCTCCCTCTTTTCCTCCTATCCCTTCTACCTGGTTGTCGGAACCAGATGTTGGAGCCCAGGAGCCTGACGCCACCTTCGACGACGACTACTACTACTCGAGAGGTGCCTACTACTACGTGCAGCCCGCTGACGGCGACCAGGAGTAGTTTAGGAGGATCCCAGGCAGGAGGCCTGCGCCTCTTTCGAACTGTATCCCAGTTTGTGTTAGCCTTCTTAAGGCAAACTTGTTTAACTTATGTCTGTACTTAGATATTGTTGCTTCCGCTGACTCGTCTATGATCGAGCTCTTGTATTTGAGCCCTCGAGGCCCCTGGCTTGTAATATGATGCTTGTATGACTTATTTTATTTGTAGAGTTGTGTTGTGATATCTTCCCGTGAGTCCCTGATCTTCATCGTACACGTTTGCTTAGTGTACGATTAAATCGGGGGCGTCACAAGTTGGTATCAGAGCCGACTGCCTGTAGGAATCCCCCTTCCACACTCCTTGGCCGAAGTTGAGTCTAGACATTACAAAAACTTTTACTAACATGGCTATGTGCCTTACGGGCCCACATCGCCATCTGGGTGGTATTAGGCTCTTTTACTCCTCGATCCTTACTCTGGGACTCTGAACTCTCTCCTATTCGGGTTTAATGAATTTACTAAAAATCTAACTTAGGTTCTCGAAAATACTTTCTCCCGGAGAGCCCCTTCAGTCCAGATGATCGCCGACTGCACTAGAAGATTTCAAAGATACTCTCCGATATTCTGTCGAGACCTTGTGCGTGTTGCTTTTGCAATTCCTTCTATCAATAAACCTCTATGGATAACCACGTACACGTGCCATTCATATAATCATTCCTCATTGATCTTGTTATTACAAGATGCCCCAAAATTCTCTCTATTGTTCTGAGAATACTTTGTGCCTATTGACTTGCATTTCTTTGCCACATGAATACCACTATGGGTAATTTCTAGCACTCACCGGATATTTGCTCATCCCCAGTTGGTTCATGTATTTCACAAAAGTCTTCAAAATACTATTTGAACTTCCGAAAATCCTAAGTAGCCTATTACTCTTGAAGTTCTTACTTGCTTGCATTATGGTTAATCCCATAAGTCTATAATTTTATTGGCATCCCTTGTCATTATCATTTTGAGTCCGTTGATTCAAAATGTTGTGAATGCTCGCCATCCTCAATCAGATCCAATGATTCATCCTTCCGGCTCACACGTCATTTTAAACATGAGCTGGTTATCGACCAATCAAATTGTCGTCGATTGTACCCCAAAGTCTATTCGACTGATCCATTCTTAATGAGAGTGTTGGCTTTTGATCCCCTGATTTGGAAATGCTAATCTGATGCCCTTTCATTCCATCTTCCTCAGATAGAGTACCGATACTCGCATCAGCTCCATTGTAGACCATAGGACCCCTTGTTGGATTATTATCCGGCAGTGTCCTTCCTATTCAATAACCTTGTGAGCCTCTCCATGGGTATGTGATACCTTTGGTAAATGGTATCCTCTGTTTTGCTAACCATGCTCTACTTTCGAGCTTGTGATATTTACTCTTGAAACTTGTGGTATATGTTCCTAAGAAACCCCGATGGGTTGAACCTATACAACCTTCTCTAAAACCGTGTGAACTCGAAAGTTTTCACGAGTCATACTTCTGGTATTTTGCCAGATGAAATTTCAACACTACAACTTCTTTGAAAGTGAGAAGTGAATGAAAGGTTATGAATTGGAGAAGTGGGAGTCGACCTTGAACTTTGTGTTCATGCCCATGGACACGATGTAGATCTTATCGTTAAAGCTTCTCTTAGATTAAATTATTCCTTTGGTATAAGTTCATCTTATATCTGGGATCTGACCTTTTTCAATCGTGGTTCCGACCATGTTCTCCTTTAAATACTGTTTCGCGTGCAAGTTTAAGCGCTTATCTTCTGTAGAGCAATACCCCAGTCCAACCTCTACTTTGATCTGTCATCAAGTATTACCCCCTCTGGTATCTCGAGATTATCACGGAACTGCATAACTTCTTATGAGTTCTTCTTCAAGTATTATTTGACTTCCGCTGCATCATCATTTGACTTGATGTCATCGCCAACCGACTACATCTTCATGAAATCTCTCGACAAATATGTCGTGGTCATCATCAACATCCCAAGCTCTTCCAAGATATATATCGAATTCTTGATGAGAAATACCATCCTCGCCCCTCAATGGTTTGTGTTATCACCGACTACTTTATTGCCTTCCGTTCAACACAAACTTATTCGTGTTTTGTGTTATACCTTGAGATCCTTGCTATCCAGCATTTGTTCTTCTTTACCTTGGAATATTACCACCTTTTATGTCAAGAATGTCGTGGTAATTTTACCACCTCTTGAGAATTCTTGATATAGTAATATCTCTCGCCTTTTGCGTTCATTTCTTGGTCTCCGTGTTAATTCTAACCGGAATACCGACAAATGGTCTGTGATGTGTAAATTCTAAACTTCTAGCAACCCTATTGCTTTGAAGTTATTGGTCTACAGTTCCATTCTAAGTCTATTGCTTATTGAATCATCATTCGAACATTGATCGTGCTACCTAGTCCAGATTCCTGGGTGCACCCTTCTATCATTGTTCAGTTGTGTATGTTTCCCTCGAGCATACATCATTATATGATTTGATCTGACAAATGATATTTCCTTGTTCACATAATTGTGGAAATCAATCCTTTGGAAATCTTGATGATTTGTTGCTGAGCCTATCAGCCACCTCATCCTCTCCTTGGTTTAATGATGAACTCCTGTTGTGGAACTCGCTTCCATAGTTCAATTCCCGAGAATCTTAAAATGTCATCTTGACAATTTGTGTTGCACTTTCTTCTCAGGTATCCTGAAATCTGAGTTATCCTAACACCATTCAGATCTGAATCTCAGTCAGATATGATGGTTGGAACATATTTCCAAGAGTTATAACATTGGTCTTTATGTGACCCAGTAAGGTGATGTCGTGCCTAGCACACCTGCCCCGAGGCCCTATTGTTATAATTTCCTTTTTGGCAAGGTTAGTCATTCTTCCGTGAGGAAATCGTAAGACTTATTCTATAAGTTGTTCCTGATGGATCCATTGTGTTTCCAAAGTCTGATCTTCACCTGATGACCATGTCAATGCTATCTCGTAGCATGTCTATGAGACTCCGATTCTCAACAAGAACATTTGAAGCCCAATGCCAAATGTTTCCTGCTCAGTTATCCAAACACCGCTGTATGTGTAATGTCATGAAATTTCTCTCCCCTTACTTAAAGGGTTTCTGCTTTCTATCATGTCATGGATATCATGCTCTGCTTGTCCTTGGGAAAGATATACCCTTGGAATATGTGTTTAAACACATTTTCATTTCCATTGTTCTGCTTAAACCTGATAATCATATTTTCCTTTCCATTGTTTGGTTTAAGCTTTCTTGTGATCTATATGATCTAAGCAGTAATATTCTCCTGCTTTTGTAAACACCTCGGTGTACAATTCTATCAGAAAGACCCTGTTACTTTTGTTGATGACATTCCGGTAACCACCGATGGACGAGAACGCTGCCTACTAGTCCGCCTCGTTCAACGAGCAGGAAAATGGTTCTCTTCATCCCTCGCCCTTGGTACTGACATTGTTGCCGACATAACTGATAGGCTACCCTCTGACATGTCTTGCTATCATGACCGTGCAAGATGTCAACGCCCTTCCTACTTTTAACCACATGGTGGGCCCATAACCCACAGTTCCACAGGATCGAAACCTGACACTCCTGTACACCCCTGCTCCCAAAGTTATTCCTCCCGCGTGGCCTCGTATGTAATTCACGAGCCACCTTCCGATGAGATCATCAATACTGGTATTAGACACAACACTTAACTCCATTACTTTGAACCCCTTCACGCCCTGTTTCAGGCATCGAACGATTGCCTATGCACTTGAAACTTCTACTTTGCACCTTCTTACTTTGCTCTCGATAATTTCTTAAGTTTCAATTTGAGGGTTACTTTTCGCCACGTTCCCTAAGGATTATCTACCAGATAAGAAACCATGCAGAGTTCCATTCTCATGGCATACCCCCTTATTCTTTCATAAGTACAATGGAGTTTCCAAAGAGAGGATGCCAACTTCATCATGAGAACCTGAAGCAGAGGAATGAACACATCAAGGTTATGGATCGGCCTCTTCGAGAAGAGCAACCAAGACCGAGAACACTCGCTAGAAATTCGTAACCAGAACCTTCTCCCTTACTCCCCTCTTAAATCTCGGGACGAGATTTCTTGTAGTGGAGGAGAATTGTGATGCCCGGATAATTAAGCTACAATAACTTTCTACTAATGATGCCACGTCACCTCGATTACTGTTGCTAATCTCGCGTTAGTTCAGAACCGATCCAAATTCAACTTTAAATTAAAGTCAACCGACAAAGTTTTCAAACATTAAAACTAAAATGTTCTAGAGGTGGAAAATAATCCATAATAAATATTGGAGGAGAAACCACATTTTTATAATGTGTTTGAGTGTTCCAAAATTAATAAAACATTGATTTAAATGTTTAGTTAAATGCCTTTTTATTATTTTGAAATACTAAACTATTCTATTTAGTAGTCAAACTTGTTATTGAAGAGGCTTATATTACAACACTAATTTAGGTGCCAATTGTGTATTTTACAAAACAAAAATGAATTGAACAATAAATAAAATAGAGAAGAAAATAAGTAAAACAGGAAGCAAAAACTAAAATAAAAATAAAAGCCACCCCATCTCACTCATGGGCCTCAGCCCACCAGGCCACCACCTAGGCCGGCCCCACAGCCCAGCTCGCTCCCCCCCTTAACCCCCACTACCTCGAACCCTAACCCAAGTGCGCCCCACTCGCCACCCCACGTCGCTCGATCCCCACCCTCTCCCTCCAGCGCCGCCAGGGGAGAGCCCCACGCACAATCCCCCACTCTCTCTCGTCTCTCTCCCAGCTACGCTCGCCCTCGACGCCATTGCCGAACCGCCCCACCTCACACCAGCGCTCCACCGCCACACCAGCACTGCCCCGTCCTCACCTCCTCCCGACTGGCGCCCAGTGCACGACGCCCCCACCCCATCGCCGCCGCCACCGGATCGCCCACCACCTCGTCGCACCGCCTCCAGGCCGGATCACCCCGTCCTCGACCTCCTCCTCGACGGATCTGCGTCGTTGACCCGTCGTCCGATCCCGACTCCTCCCCGAGCATGTCTCGCTCAACTACAGGGCTTTGTGAGCCCCCTCCCCTTCTTCTCTATGCCTCCCTCACCCGCTCGCTAATTCGCCGTGGCCGTGCCGTGCTCGCGGACACTGCCGCCCGCGCCTCGCTGCTCGTAGTGACCGCCAGCTCCCGCGCCATGCGCCCCTCCCTTGTGCTCCACTACTTCCCGCTGACCCCCCTTCACTGCCCTGCACCACCACAATCGCGTCGCGCGCATGCCGCGGCTCGCCGTCGCACCATCACTTGTGCGCCTCGCGTGCACGCGCTCGCCGCCTGCCCCGCTCTGCCGCTTCTGTAGTCGTCGGCGCCCGCCGCTCCCTCCAGCTGCGGCCGCCCTGCCAACACGCGCCCGGGTCCGGCGACCCGGTGCCCCCAGCCCCGCTCGAGCGTCCCCGCCGTTGCTTCCACGCGCGTAACACCGGGTGCCCGTAAGGCCCCCAAGGCCTATGACAGGGGGCCCCACCCCAGAACGAATTAAAAAAAGAAAGGAAAAAAATGAATGTAAAAAAATAAATAATAAATAATTAAATTAATTAATTAATTAAGTTAATTAATCCTACTTAATTAAACTAATTAAATCTGATTAGATTAACCTAACCATTAACTAAACAGCCAATGACATGTGGGCCCCAACCGCAGTTGACCCAGTCAACTGCACAATTGACTGCTGACGTCAGCATGATGCCATGCTGACGTCATCATTTACTATTCTGGATAATGTTGATTTAAATAATTAAATAAATCCTAAAAACGATTTCAATCTTTTAAAATTAATATAAAATGAACCGTAGCTCGGATGGGAAAACTTTGTACATGAAAGTTGCTCAGAACGACGAGACGAATCCGGATACGCAGCCCGTTCATCCGCCACGCATCCCTAACATAGCGAACACGCAACTTTCCCCCTCCGGCTCCTTTGTTCGAAAACGCGTAACACCGGGGATATTTTCCTGTATGTTTCCCCCCTTCACCGGTGTCACCTCATACCATGTTAGGGCACCCCTACCACCACTACTTGCCATGTCATGCATCGCCATGCATTTGTTTGCATTATATTTATTGTTTCTTCCCCCTCTTCTCTCGCTAGACACCGAGACCGACGCCGCTGCTACCCAGTATGACTGCGGAGTTGACGACCCCTCTCTCTTGCCAGAGCAACCAGGCAAGCCCCCCTTTTTGATCACCAGATATCGCCTACTCTTCTCTCTACTGCTTGCATTAGAGTAGTGTAGCATGTTACTGCTTTCCGTTAATCCTATTCTGATGCATAGCCTGTCATTGTTGCTACAACTGTTGATACCTTACCTGCAATCCTAAATGCTTAGTATAGGATGCTAGTGTTCCATCAGTGGCCCGACACTCTTGTTCGTCTGCCATGCTATACTACTGGGCTGTGATCACTTTCGGGAGGTGATCACGGGACTTATACTGTTACATTACTTATGATACTGTTCGGAGATGGGGGATGAAGGGGCAGGTGGCTCCATCCCGGTAAAGGTGGGCCTGGGTTCCCGACGGCCCCCGACTGTTACTTTGTGGCGAAGCGACAGGGCAGGTTGAGACCACCTAGGAGAGGGATGGGCCTGGCCCTGGTCGGTGTTCGCGGATACTTAACACGTTTAACGAGATCTTGGTATTTGATCTGAGTCTGGCTACTGGCCTATACGCACTAATGATCTACGCGGAGACAGTTATGGGCACTCGACGTCGTGGTATCAGCCGAAGCCTTCGTGACATCAGCGACTGAGTGGCGCGCGCCGGATTGGACCATAAGCCTGCTCTTGTATTAAGGGGGCTAGTTCTGCTCCCGGCCGCGTACGCAACGTGCAGGTGTGCAATGGGCGATGGGCCCAGACCCCTGCGCCATAGGATTTAGACCGGCGTGCTGACCTCTCTGTTGTGCCTAGGTAGGGCTGCGACGTGTTGATCTTCCGAGGCCGGGCATGACCCAGAAAAGTGTGTCCGGCCAAATGGGATCGAGCGTGTTGGGTTATGTGGTGCACCCCTGCAGGGAAGTTAATCTATTCGAATAGTCGTGATCTTCGGTAACAGGACGACTTGGAGTTGTACCTTGACCTTATGACAACTAGAACTGGATACTTAATAAAACACACCCTTCCAAGTGCCAGATACAACCGGTGATCGCTCTCTCACAGGGCGACGAGGGGAGGATCATCGGTTAGGATTATGCTATACGATGCTACTTGGAGGTCTTCAGTCTACTCTCTTCTACATGCTGCAAGACGGAGGCTGCCAGAAGCGTAGTCTTCGAAAGGACTAGCTATCCCCCTTATCCCGGCTTTCTGCAGTTCAGTCCACATATAATAGCCTTATTCCAGTTGATACAAATGCATACATATATAGTGTAGCTCCTTGCTTGCGAGTACTTTGGATGAGTACTCACGGTTGCTTTCTCCCTCTTTTACTCCTATCCCTTCTACCTGGTTGTCGCAACCAGATGTTGGATCCCAGGAGCCAGACGCCACCTTCGACGACGACTAGTACTACTCGAGAGGTGCCTACTACTGCGTGCAGCCCGCTGACGGCGACCATGATTAGTTTAGGAGGATTCCAGGCAGGAGGCCTGCGCCTCTTTCGATCTGTATCCCAGTTTGTGTTAGCCTTCTTAAGGCAAACTTGTTTAACTTAAGGCAAACTAGGCCTCGTGATATTGCTGTTTTCAGGGCCTTAGGATTTTACTAGGTCATTTTCCTGCAGTTATTTTTATGCCATGTAAACATGATGCTATAGTGAGATCCATGCTTCTTTTGAGTATCTTCAGTAAGGATGTTTTGAACATATGGGCATGCTCTATCCATCAATGCCCCTATTTGCATTTATGGGGTGCCCTAGCATGTCTTAATGTTGCTCTACTTTTGCTATAAAATGTTCCTGATAGATTATTCACATGTTAATCAATTTTGCCATGGTTGTTGCTATTGATCCTTGCATGCTATGAATTGCTATTGCCATGGTTAGATTCATGAACATGTCTTCTTGCTGTTAGTATGCTTATCTTGTCATGCAATGCTTTTTGGTGAGTGATTTGAGCTCGCAAAGATGCCTTCATAATTTTGTTTATGCCATTCTCTGTTTTCTGCCAAGTCTGAAACTGTTTATAGAACTTGCTATGTTTACTTGGGTTCAATCATATCTTCTGTGCCTTTTTGGCTCATGTTCAGTAAGAGACTTGTTCTATGCATTTAGTAGAATCATTCCATGCCTTTGTTTGCTATGATATGTTCCTGGAACATGTTGTTTGCTTGCTCTAAACATGGCTTCCTGATGTTATTCCTGGCATGTTAGTATTTTCACTAAGTCTGTGGAGCTGATATCTTTTGCACTTTTGCCATGCTTGTTTGAACCTTCTCTTGTGTGATTTAGTCGTAGCTCAGTGTTCATGTTTGGTCAAGAATTTTGTGTACATCACTGCCATATACTTTGTTGTTGTGTTGGAGTGCAGTAGCTTAGTTTCTTGTTGCATTCTAGATGGCATCGTGCTGTTAATCGCAGAATTGTGCCATTCTTGTTTTGCTTGCCATTTGCACACTATGCATCCGATTCCGGTGATCTTTATATCGATTCTGACCGAAATCATCTCATCTTTCCAGCGGTACACTTGGTTTGCCAAGTTGATGCCTTATTCATCCTTTTCCTTTTGGAGCACGCATCTGCATTACATGTCACATCCCGCATGTCATGCCATGTTTTGCATCATGTTGTTTGTGCATTGCACCGTGGTTGATTGTTGTTCCTTTGATTGTGTTCTTGCCTTGGGTAGAGCCGGGAGACGAGTACGTGATCGAGGAACCTGTTGATTACGCTAACGAGGATCAAGCTTTCGTCAACTCGGAGAACTTTGCACGCAAGATGACCATACCCTCGAAATCACTTCTATCTTTGCTTGCTAGTTGTTCGCTCTATTGCTATGCCATGCTACATACCACTTGCTATACCATGCCTCCCATATTTCCACGTCAAGCCTCTAACCCACCTTTCTTAGCAAACCGTTGTTTGGTTATGTTACCGCTTTTGCTTAGCCCCTCTTATAGCGTTGCTAGTTGCAGGTGAAGACGAAGTTTGCTCCATGTTGGAACATGGATATGTTTGGATATCACAATATATCTTATTTACTTTAATGCATCTATATATTTGGTAAAGGGTGGAAGGCTCGGCCTTATGCCTGGTGTTTTGTTCCACTCTTGCCGCCCTAATTTCCGTCATATTGGTGTTATGTTCCTTGATTTTGCGTTCCTTGCGCGGTTGGGTGTTATGGGAACCCCTTGGCAGTTTGCTTTGAATAAAACTCCTCCAGCAAGGCCCAACCTTGGTTTTACATTTGCCTAACAACATATACTTTTCCCTTGGGAGTAATTAACCCGAGGGTCATCTTTATTTTAACCCCCCCCCCCGGGCCAGTGCTTCTCTAAGTGTTGGTCTGAACCGGGCAACTTGCGGGGCCACCTTGGGGCAACTTGAGGGCTGGTTTTACTCGTAGCTTGATCTATCCGGTGTGTCATGAGAACGAGATACGTGCGACTCCTATCGGGATGTCGACACATCGGGTGGCTTTGCTGGTCTTGTTTTACCATTGTCGAAATGTCTTGTAACTAGGATTCCGAGACTGATCGGGTTTTCCCAGGAGATGGAATATCCTTCGTTGACCGTGAGAGCTTGTGATGGGCTAAGTTGGGACACCCCTGCAGGGTTTGAACTTTCGAAAGCTGTGCCCGCGGTTATGTGGCAGATGGGAATTTTTTAATGTCTGGTTGTAGATAACTTGACACTTGACTTAATTTAAAATACATCAACCGCGTGTGTAGCCGTGATGGTCTCTTCTCGGTGGAGTCCGAGAAGTGAACACGGTTCTTGTGTTATGCTTGAACGTAGGTAGTTTCAGGATCACTTCTAGCTTCACGACCGTTGCTATGCTTCTCTTCTCGCTCTTATTTGCGTATGTTAGCCACCATATATGCTAGTGCTTGCTGCAGCTCCACCTCACTACCCTTTCCTACCCTTAAGCTTAAATAGTCCTGATCTCGCGTGTGTGAGATTGTTGAGTCCCCGTGATTCACAGATACTTCTAAAAAGATGCAGGTGCCGATGATACTAGTGCAGATGACGCAACCCAGCTCAAGTGGGAGCTCGATTAAGATCTTGAATCGTTGTTTTGTTTTGTTCCTTGTTGATCAGTAGTGGTGCCCAGTTGGGATCATCAGGGATCTAGCATTTGGGGTTATCTTTTTTTATTTTGTTTCCGTAGTCGGACCTTGATTGTATTCTGGATGATGTATGTTTAACTTGTATTGTGTGAAGTGGCGATTGTAAGCCAACTCTTTATCCCTTTCTTATTTAGTACATGGGATTGTGTGAAGATTACCCCTCTTGCGAGAAACCTACCATGCGGCTATGCCTCTAAGTCATGCCCCGACACGTGGGAGATATAGCCGCATTGTGGGTTTCACACATGGCTAGGAAACTTAACCATCTTTGATTAATGAGCTAGTCAAGAAGAGGCATACTAGGGACACTATGTTTGTCTATGTATTCACACATGTATCAAGTTTCCAGTTAATACAATTCTAGCATGAATAATAAACATTTATCAAGATATAAGGAAATATAAATAACAACTTTATTATTGCCTCTAGGGCATATTTCCTTCGGAGAATGCAACCAAACACACCCAGACACTTTGTGCTAGAGTGAATGATCTGCACCATCTGAGTTTAATCCAACGGTCATGTTGCGCCGAGACATGGACATGCCCATGCAGAGGACACTTCAACACCACCGAAGTCCCTCTGCTTCTCGAGGCGCATGACGTTGGAGATGTAGGGTGCAACCGCCTGCAGAGCCTGCTCCCGGTCGACGGGAGCCTGCTCGTCAAAGACGGCGTCCAATGGCACGAATGGATTCCGGTGAGAGGATTCGCCCGGCAACGGCGACGACAGCCTGCAACCCCTCTTTGTCTAGCTCCGCCCCCACCATCGCGCGGAGATGGCTCAGCTCCTCGGAGATATAGGTGAAGATGGAGACCAGGTCAGGAAGCCGCAGCTCATTGAAGTCGACGGAGTGGTCGATCTGGTTTAGACCGATGGTCGGCATGGTCGCGCTGGCACGACGGTAGGCATCGCGCAGCCGCAACACGTGCGTGGCAACTTGGTCCATGAAGTGGCTGATAATCCCCAAGTGCAGGGAATCATCGTAGCAATTTCCAAAGGTGGAAGTGATAAGTGTGGAGTGTCAAACCCACAAGGAGCTAAAGGTAAGATCAATATTCTCTCAAGTCCTATCTGCCACTGATACGACTCTATGTACACCGAACATTTGCTTCCAACTAGCAACGAGAAATAAAACTACGTTGTGGGTATGAAGTGGATAACTTTGCATGATATCGGAGAGGTAAAATATAAAAGTAGGTGCTGTTATCATAAAGTTAGAATATATTACTAAATATTATAAATAGCGAGTGTGTAATAATGGTGGATCGGTGTGTGGAATTGTCCTAGGCAATTGTTAACAATATCGGTAATCACTATTGCAGTTTCATATGAGGGAGAGGCATAAGCTAACATACTTTCTCTACTTGGATCATATGCACTTATGATTGGAACTCTAGCAAGCATCCGCAACTACTAAAGATCATTAAGGTAAAACCCAACCATAGCATTAAAGCATCAATTCCTCTTTATCCCATACGCAATAACCCCCTTACTCGGGTTTGTTTTTCAGTCACTCACGCAACCCACTATAAGCGAATCATAAACGTATTGCAACACCCTACAGCGGGAATCCCTCACGCTTGCATGACATGGAGGGCACCATAGGACAGCACCAAAGTAAAACATACAACTCATACCAATCTAGATCATTAATCAACCCAAAGACAAAAGATATCTACTCAAAACAACATAGGATGGCAACACATCTTTGGATCATAATATGTGGCATAAAGCACCATGTTCAAGTAGGGATTACAGCGGGGTGCGGGAGAGTGGACCGCGTAAAATAGGTGAGGATGGTGATGATGATGGTTATGTTGATGAAGACCATCACCGTGGCGATGATTCCCCTCTCGATGGCACTCCGGTGCCACCAAGAGAGAGGAGGAGAGGTTCTCCCCCTTGTGCTTCCTCCTCCATGGCCTCCCCCCTGGATGGGGAGAGGTTCCCCCTCTGGACATTGGCCTTCATGGTGATGATGGCCCCTCCGGGATCCTCCTCCATGCCCTCTGGTGATGATGGCCCCCTCCGGCAGGGTGCCACAGAGGGCCTAGATTGGTTTTCGGTGGCTACAGAGGCTTCTGGCGGCGGAAATCCCGATCTAGGTTAATTTTCCGAGGTTTCTGTATTTATAGGAATTTTTGGTGTCGGTCTCACGTCATGGAGGTTCCCGAGGCGTCCACGAGGCAGGGGCCTGTGCCCAGGGGGGTGGGCGCGCCCCCCACCCTCGTGGACAGCCCGAGACTCTTCTGGCCCAACTCTTTTACTCCAGGGTCTTCTTTTGGTCCATAAAAAATCGTCAAAAATTGGCACGTCAATTGGACTCCGTTTGATATTCCTTTTCTGTAAAACTCAAAAACAAGGAAAAAACAGAAACTGGCACTGGGCTCTAGGTTAATAGGTTAGTTCCAAAAACCATATAAAATAGCACATAAATGCATATAAAACATCCAAGGTTGATAATATAATAGCATGAATACTTCATAAATTATAGATACGTTGGAGACGTATCAGCATCCCCAAGCTTAATTCCTGCTCGTCCTCGAGTAGGTAAATGATAAAAGAAATAATTTATTTAAGTGTGAATGCTAGCAAGTGCATAAGTTTCATCAATGGTAGTTCCAATCACTTTTCTAGCATCATTCTATATCATAACAGTAGCTCATCTTCATAAAACTTTTCTTGATCAAGTAACAAGCTATTCACATGTTAAAGTATAGATCATAAACTATCTTGAAACTAACTAACTATATTCTCAGTCATCAAACAAGTGCAATTCATCTTACTTTTAGGAAGGGTCTTTGTTAGAGCTTTGATTTAGCAAACTCCACATACTCAACTATCATTTAGTCTTTCACAATTGCTGACACTCACGTGATATTTATGGGTTCAAAGTTTTAATCGGACACAGAGAAAGATAGGGGCTTATAGTTTTGCCTCCCAACGTTTTACGTCAAGGGTAATGTCAACAACAATAGTTCATGAAAACTTACATCCAATTGATAAAATGTAAAAAGGAAAGGTGAAGATCACCATGACTCTTGCATAATGGTAGAAGATAAAAGTAAAAGATAGGCCCTTCGCAGAGGGAAGCAGAGGTTGTCATGCGCTTTTATGGTTGGATGCACAAAATCTTAATGCAAAAGAACGTCACTTTATATTGCCACTTATGATATGGACCTTTATTATGCAGTCTGTCCCTTTTATTTCTTCCACATCACATGATCGTATAAAGCTTATTTTCTCCACATTAATAGATCATACATATTTAGAAGGCAATTTTTATTGCATGCACCGATGACAACTTACTTGAAGGATCTTACTCAATCCATAGGTAGGTATGGTGGACTCTCATGGCAAAACTAGTTTAAGGAATGTTTGGAAGCACAAGTAGTATCTCTACTTGGTGCAAAGAATTTGGCTAGCATGAGGGGGAAAAGCAAGCTCAACATGTTGGATGATCCAAGATAATATACTTTATTTCGGATATAAGAAAACATAACCCATTACATTGTCTTCCTTGTCCGACATCAACCTTTTAGCATGTCATATTTTAATGAGTGCTCACAATTACAAAAGATGTCCAAGATAGTATATTTATATGTGAAATCTCTCTTCCTTCAATATTCTTTCATGAATTGTTCAAGTGACCAATTCTATGTTTGCTAACTTTTAATAAGTTTACTACCTATACTTATTCTATGTGAAGTCATTACTCCCCATGGTATAAGCATATGAAACATATATAAATTCAGATTTATGATGTTCAATTATTCAACCATTTACTCATAGGATATACGTGAAGCACATGAGTAAATGACAAACTACTCCAAAAGATAATAGTGAAGGACACTGAGTAGTCAAATAATTAACTAGCCATGGGAGGATTCTTTTTCATTTAATAATTCAGATCCAATGATTTTATTCAAACAGCAAGTAAAATTGAAAATACGCTCCAAGCAAAACACATATCATGTGACGAATAAAAATATAGCTCCGAGTAAGGTATACCGATAGTTTTGAAGACGAAAGAGGGGATGCCTTCCGGGGCATCCCCAAGCTTAGGTGCTTGAGTCTTCCTTAAATATTATCTTGGGGTGCCTCGGGAATCCCCAAGCTTAGGGTCTTTCCACTCCTTATTCTCCTCATATCGATATCTCACCCAAAGCTTGAAAACTTCAATCACATAAAACTTAACGAAACTTCGTGATATAGGTTAGTATGATAAAGAGTAAACCATTCACTTTGGTACTGTCAAAGACAAGGTTCATAATTTTTCTCACACAATGCCTACTGTACCATATCATTTCTACAATTTATATTGAAAAATATAAGTCATAGGAACTAGAAAACAAGCAAACTATGCAATGAGAACAGAATCTGTCAGGGACAGAACAGTCTGTAATGATCTGAACACTAACCATACTTCTTCTACTCAAAAAATTAAGAAATAAATTGGTGGTCGTGAGTAATTTGTCTATTAATCTTCTCCAAAAAGAATCATCAGCAAATCACTCTTCTATAAAAAATGGCAGCTAATCTCGTGAGCACAAAGTTTCTGTTTTTTACAGCAAGATCACATTAACTTTCACCCAAGTCTTCCCAAAGGTCTTACTTGGAACTTTATTGAAACAAAAGCTATAAAACATGATTAATACAGTATTTTAACCATGATAACACACAAAAACAGTAAGGGTAAATATTGGGTTGTCTCCCAACAAGCGCTTTTCTTTAATGCCTTTTAGCTAGGCATGATGATTTCAATGATGCTCACATAAAAGATAAGAATTAAAACATAAAGGGAGCATCATGAAGAATATGACTAGCATATTTAAGTCTAACCCACTTCCTGTGCCTAGGGATTTTGTGAGTACATAATTTATAGGAGCAAGAATCAACTAGCATAGGAAGGCAAAACAAGTATAACTTCAAAGCTTTAAGCATATAGAGAGGAAACTTGATATTATTGCAACTCCTACAAGCATATATTCCTCCCTCATAATAATTTTCAGTAGCATCATGAATTAATTCAACAATATAACCATCTCATAAAGCATTCTTTTCAAGATCTACAAGCATAGAAATTTTTCTACTCTCCACATAAGCAAAATTCTTCTCATTCGGAATAGCGGGATCACTAGTTCCTAAAGTTGACACTCTTCCAAACCCGCTTTAGATGGTAGTATTATTCATACTCCAAAAGATATAAGTGAAGTTCATGGAGAGTTCTACAATTAACATAGACTAACCAATATCCAAGCTCAAAATGTATAAGTGAAGCACATGAAGCATTCTATGAAACCATACTCAAAAGATTTAAGTGAAGCTCAAAGAGCAATTCTATAAGATCATACTTAAAAGATATAAGTGAAGCACATTAATAATTATATAAACCAATGAAGAGATATCTCATACTAGCATGGTTCTTAAAGAAAAAATAAAAACAAAAAGGACACAAATCATGTGAACAAAACAAAAACCGAGGTATACCGATAATTGTTGAAGAAGAAAGATGGGATGCCAACCGGGGCATCCCCAAGCTTAGATGCTTGAGTATCCTTAGAATATTTACTTGGGGTGCCTTGGGAATCCCCAAGCTTGAGCTCCTGCCTCTATTTATTCTTCTCACATTGGTAACTCCTCGTTCTTCGAAGACTTCATCCACACAAAATTTTAACAAAAACTTTGTGAGATCCATTAGTATAATAAAGCAAATCACTACCTTTAGGTACTGTTATGAACTAATTATAAATTCATATTGGTATAATATATACTGTATTCCAACTCATCCATAGTTCATACCCTCCTATACAAGCCATAGATTCATCAAAATAAGCAAACAACACGCGAAAAACAGAATCTGTCTAAAACAGGACAGTCTGTAGTAATATGGAAGTTTAGTAAACTTATGTAACTCCAATAATTATGAAATAAATTTGACAATTTGAAAATTTTGTACAGAAGTAATGTGCAGAAAGTTTCAGACCCATTTGGCTTTCCAGTAAAAAATGTAAATTCACGCGCTACAGCCAAAATTTCTGTTTTTATTCTGCACATAGTAAACAAGCAATCTAATTATCCTAAAACCAAAGCTTGGCACATTATTTTTATAATACAATAGATATATACAAGTGGATAATTATTTACAGAGAAACTTCCATGAAAAATTCTACATTGTTTCCGTGATCATGAACACAAGTGCTCAAGGTCGACCCTCACTCCTTCAATGCATAACTTTCCAATCACTTCTCTTTTTGAAAAACTTTTCAGGCATGAGAGGCAAGTAATAATTTTTTTTTGTATTTTCATTCTTTAAAAAAAAATTGTATGTTTCACCCACAACTAAACAGAAACAAAAAAATAAAAACAAAATCTACTTAGCGAAGAAAGCAAACAAGCACACACGAGAATATCAACCCCACGCTATTACTCCCCCGCAACGGCGCCAGAAAAGAGTCTTGATAATCCCCAAGTGCAGGGAATCATCGTAGCAATTTATAAAGGTGGAAGTGATCAGTATGGAGTGTCGAACCCACAAGGAGATAGAGGTAAGATCAATATTCTCTCAAGCCCTATCTGCCACTGATACGACTCTACGTACACCGAACGTTTGCTTCCAACTAGCAATGAGAAATAAAACTACGTTGTGGGTATGAAGTGGATAACTTTGCATGATATCGGAGAGGTAAAATATAAAAGTAGGTGCTTTTATCATAAAGTTAGAATATATTACTAAATATTATAAATAGCGAGTGTGGAATAATGGTGGATCGGTGTGCGGAATTGTCCTAGGCAATTGTTAACAAGACCGGTAATCACTATTGCAGTTTCATATGAGGGAGAGGCATAAGCTAACATACATTCTCTACTTGGATCATATGCACTTATGATTGGAAGTCTAGCAAGCATCCGCAACTACTAAATATCATTAAGGTAAAACCCAACCATAGCATTAAAGCATCAAGTCCTCTTTATCCCATACGCAATAACCCCCTTACTCGGGTTTGTGTTTCAGTCACTCACGCAACCCACTATAAGCGAATCATAAACGTATTGCAACACCCTACAGCGGGAATCCCTCACGCTTGCACTACACGGAGGGCACCATAGGACACCACTAAAGTAAAACATACAACTCATACCAATCTAGATCATCAATCAACCAAAAGACAAAAATTATCTACTCAAAACATCATAGGATGGCAACACATCATTGGATCATAATATGTGGCATAAAGCACCATGTTCAAGTAGGGATTACAGCGGGGTGCGGGAGAGTGGACGGCGTAAAATAGATGACGATGGTGATTATGATGGTGATGTTGATGAAGACGATCACCATGGCGATGATTCCCCTCTCGATGGCACTCCGGTGCCACCAAGAGAGAGGAGGAGAGGTTCTCCCCCTTGTGCTTCCTCCTCCATGGCCTCCCCCCTGGATGGGGAGAGGTTCCCCCTCTGGTCCTTAGCCTTCATGGTGATGATGGCCCCTCCGGGATCCTCCTCCATGCCCTCCGGTGATGATGGCCCCCTCCAACAGGGTGCCAGAGAGGGCCTAGATTGGTTTTCGGTGGCTACTGAGGCTTCTGGCGGCGGAACTCCCGATCTAGGTTAATTTTCCGAGGTTTCTGTATTTATAGGAATTTTTGGCGTCAGTCTCACGTCAAGGAGGTGCCCAAGGCGTCCACGAGGCAGGGGCCCACGCCCAGGGGGGTGGGCGCACCCCCCACCCTCGTGGACAGCGCGTGACTCTTCTGGCCCAACTCTTTTACTCCGGGGTCTTCTTTTCGTCCATAAAAAATCATCAAAAATTGGCACGTCAATTGGACTCCTTTTGATATTCCTTTTCTGTAAAACTCAAACAAGGAAAAACAGAAACTGGCACTAGGCTCTAGGTTAATAGGTTAGTCCCAAAAACCATATAAAATAGCATATAAATGCATATAATACATCCAAGGTTGATAACATAATAGCATGAATACTTCATAAATTATAGATACGTTGGAGACGTATCAGTGGCTAAGGCGATCCTGGACCTCGTCACGATCGGCCCGCTCATGCTCCAGCCGGCTCCCCTGACGGCATATCGTATCTCCCGCTTTCTGCAGCAACACCGCTGACGTCTCGAGCATTTTTGTGGTGGATGCCTGCCACTTTTGAAGCTCCGTGAACTCCCGTGCATAACGGAGGAGCATGGCACTCCTCTTCTCCTTGAGCTCACGGAGCTCCACGTCCTTGGCCCTGAACTCCACATCCTTGGCCTGGAGCTCCTATGTTAGGTGCCTCACCTCAGACTCAGTGATATGCTGCGCCGCCATGGCACCAGGTAGAAGCAATGGGGAGAGGAAGCAAATGGGGCGAAACGGCTGAAAGGCAATGCAATCTATGGGAAGGCAGAGGGAGCCAGGCGAGGAGCGGGGTGAATCTTTTGGTTTTCACCATGGGAAAACACCAGTCGATGACTTTCACATCAGGGAGCAGTGGGTTTTACAGGCAGAGTCATCGTGACTAATTGCTGCCGTGCCTGCTCCCGTCAATCAAAAAAATAAAAATCCTGCCGCGCCTGCTCCCGTCAATTGAAAAATTAAAAATCCCGCCGCGCATGTCGCACCCAAAGACCAGAGCAACGCCGTGGTGGATATTCAAATTTACCTGCTGGCAAGGAGATAAAAAGAGGGGTGAAAAAACAAATGTGGCGGTGGCCTAGCTAATCGATCGCACTAGCCCAACTAGCTAGCCACCGTGCTTCACTGATGTATTCGGCGGGAAAGGTGGTCTTTCGTGATTTGACGAGTCATTTACTTCCTTCAGCGCTACGACTAAGGAGAACTGGGAAAAGGTGTGGTAGAGCGTCCCACATTTCGGCAAGGAAGAATATATGCGTGCACCACCCGGGATGACCCCGAAACCACGCGGTAGGGCGTGCCATGTCTCAGCACGGAGGAATAATGTGCGTGTACAAATATATTGTATCAGATGTACTACCTATGGTTCAACCTCAGGATCCAGCTAGTCGGACGAAAACACCCCAATAGCCACACAACTTCATCATGCTAACATGGCACGGAGGATAGGTGTGGTTAGCCTCGACCAGCCACAATGTCTCTTGTTCTAAGCGGTTCTTCTATTTTCCAAGCTTTTTTAGTTATAATAACACCACGGCAAGCTAGTGCCGCTCTTAATGTGTGCCCGTGCGTCTAAAGGTTAGACGATGTAGAGGAGAGAGAGATCGTAGACTGGGACCGGCAGTAAGTGAGTCAATAGTCATGCACGTGTTGACAAGGCACTCCCTCTACTCTACTCAATGTAATACTGTATAAAATCAAGTTATGGGACAAAGCAAACAATCATTGTTGTTTCAGGCTATTGACTTACGCTTTGTAGTCCAGGTTGCCAGTTCGAATCTCGTCTTTCAGATTTGTTAGTTTTAGGTCCAAATTTGATCAATGACAAGTGCCCCGTGTTGTTCCGATATTGTAGTGTTGGGTGGTTTTTTTGAACAAAAAATTTGTGCGGTTATACAAGTAACGGCACGAGTTACACGTATTTTGCAAGTTTACGAACAAAAATGACAATGGCATAGAATATCACATCCACCCCGTAGCTAAGATGCTATGGTGATACGAGTTTTTACATTGTTGGAACTGAGATCCAATGGCTTGGGAGTAGTCTTTGTAATTGTGTGCAATTTCCAAACTCTCCAATGTTTTTTTTGCAAATAAAACATTCAGGCCTCGTGTGTGCCGCTGCATCTTGGATCCAACGGCTCCCCCTTGCTCATATTAGGTGCTCCCCGTAGCTTAATTAGCCGCTACGGTGATACGAGCATCTAGGTCGTATGATCTGTGATCAGATTCCACATGCGTAGTACTTGTACTTTCTGTTCAATTCCCAAACTCTCTCGGGCATATATTGCAAAAACATTCAAACCTCCTACTGTGAGCCGTTAGATCTCCGTGAACTCGTATCACCACAGAATCTACGGTGCGGGAGCACCTCATATTCTCCCGTGCGAGAAAACATCAGGTGCTCTTGCAGCTTGGATGCTATGGTGATACGAGCTTCAAGG
Source organism: Triticum dicoccoides (assembly GCF_002162155.2). Taxonomy (NCBI): domain Eukaryota; kingdom Viridiplantae; phylum Streptophyta; class Magnoliopsida; order Poales; family Poaceae; genus Triticum; species Triticum dicoccoides. Next base: position 338,974,797 of record NC_041392.1, read on the forward strand.
TCATTTGATCTGAGATCCAATGGCATCTGAGAAGTCTTTGTGCTTGTAAGTAGTGGCCGGACTCTTTGGGGGCTTTTCTACAAAAAAAACATTTGAACCACCGAGTTGTTGGATCACAAATCCAACGGCTCCGAAGAGCTTGTATCACCAAAGCATCTAAGGTATGGTAGCACATGATATTCTTACATACATGAGAATATGAGGTCCTCCTTCATCTTAGATGCTACGGTGATACGAGCTTCGAGGTCATTGGATATGGGATCCAAGGGCATGTGAGTAGTTTTTGTACAAATTGTGTGCAATTCTCAAACTCATTAAGGTTTCCTGTAAAAATATTAAGACATCTTGTGAGCTGCTATATCTTAGATCTACAAGCTCCAAGCAACTCGTATCAGCATATAGAATCTAAGGTGTGGGGGCACATGATATTCTCCCGGGGAGGAGGGGGTGCATAGCCAATCGGTGTTTGGGAGGGTGGGGACAAATATAATCTAAAAAATCCTAAACAGAGCTTCACAATTTTGTCTAAGGTCGAGGGGTTAACCCCCGACAATCTACATAGCTCCTCCTAAACACAACATTTGCATGTACTCCCTCCGGTCCTTTTTAGTTCGCATATAAGGTTTGTCTGAAGTCAAACCTCGTAAACTTTGACCGAATTTATAGAGAAAAATACCAACATTCAACATGTGAAAATCAACAACATTAGATGCGTCATGACTTTAGTCTTCATATTGTATAAATTTAGTATTATAGATATTAATATTTTTTCATATAAATATGGTCAAACTTTATGAAGCTTGACTTCAGACAATTCTTATACGCGGAGTAAAAAGGACCGGAGGGGAATGTAGTACTAGACTTAATATTCATGTTTTAGTTTCCTATTCATTTTAAATATTGAATTGAGGACCACACACGTCTTACATTTTACTCCCTTCGTTCCTAAATATTAGTCTTTTATTGATTTCAAATGGACTGCCACATCCGGATGTATATAGACATACTTTAGAGTGTAGATTCACTCATTTTGCTCCTTATGTAGTCACTTGTTGAAATATCTAAAAGACAAACATTTAGGAACAAAAGGAATATTTTTGAATTCGTGTCATACATGCATGGTTTGGAAAAAATAGATGCACTATACTTATTGGATTGTTGTTGTGTTCGTGTGTGTGTGTGTGGTCATATGCTTGATACATACAAAGTTTTCTCACCACCATACTGTTCGTCTTTTAAATTTGAATTTGCAATGAAAAACTTACAAGGGAAACCATGAAATGTGAAATCCACGTTGAGATCACTATATCACAAACTCACTCTAATTCAAGAACTCATCATAAATCAATTACCACGTTGAGATTACTATTTGCAAGGAAAATGTGGGCATCGCAATACACATAGATTCGTTCGGCAATTTAAAAGATTCCTTTTGTATTCTCGAATGGTAGGACCCAACGGCGTACCAGCCAGACCCTGGCTCATGTTGATCCTAAAAAAATCGGGCTCGTGTCCTTCTGGTGGCGTGGTGGTACGCACATTAGCCAACGCCAACCAGTCGAGCCTCCGCGTTTTGAGTCGAAATATCTGGCGGCCAGAATTCTAGCCCTAGGAAATTCCCCTCATGTCCCCGGTCCATAATGACTACCGATGAACAATGGAGGGATGCTTTAGTAACTAGACAACGTTACCTACGGTGCTGAGCACGGTTCAATTCCCTCGGTCGCCGCTACCCAAGGTCACCTATCAACTCCATTGCCTAGTACTAATAGGAGTACTACACCAGGATGAGCACAGAATTGAGCCCGTTTGAGCGTGCCTAGTACTTGAGTTAATATATCAGGTAATGCACTGGTACGGAGGGATTATCCTTTTACTCTCCATATATAACTTGTCTGAAGTCTAACTAAGCAAAATGTTTGACCGAATCCTTTTTTTAAAAATACAACAGGAAAGATGTATCGCTTGAAAATTTATTGCATGATGCAGGTTATGATATTGTTTCAAAACATGGATTTTAAATTTCATAAAATCCAAAAGTGGCCGGAAATTCATGAAACTGAGCATGGTCACGTGATATGGCACAAATATTCCTACGTAAATTTTTTCTTCAATTTTAGACAAGCTGCTTATGAGAAGTTGCACAAATGAAGAGGCAAGGTATTTTGAAACAAAGACTTGTCAAGTTAAGGCGAACACTTTCACTATTGAAACTGTGGGCGTTTACGTGCCGCCACGAGGCCCGCTTCTCATCAGCAGGTGCCATCCAAGCAAGCGTGTGAGTCGACGGGAGGCATGCGAGCAGACCGCTGCGCCGGCTAATTGGGAGGCGTGCGAGCAAACCGCTACGCAGGCTCACTAGGAGGCGAGCCCTTTGACCAGGCTCCGCCGTCCACCTTCGTCCCAACTGCTCCCACTTCTAATGTCACCGGCACCGTGGTTTAAAGTCAACCCCGCACTACCTGGTATCGCTACAATCTTCTCTCTTCCTCTTTGATTCTCCTGTCGTCTACCTCTAACCAACCTGACCTAACCGTACGCCATGCCGCATCATGATGGTTTGCCCTTAGTCTTCCAGTTTCCGAAGGAAGACACCCAGTCAGAGTCTCAAGAACATAAGGCGCTTTGGGATGAGCTTCAACCAGCCTTGTGAGAAGACACCGCGCCTTTCCCCGCTCCCGTTCTGGCTCCCGTCGCCCTGACTGTGCCAGCGCCCATCCCCGTGGCATTGATGGGCTGGGAGCCGCATATTGTCGCCGAGCTTGATGCCACGGGGTTCCACGAGGTCCCCACCAACTTTCACGTGCTCGTGCACCTACCAGCGCATGCACCTGCGCGTGCACTGACGCGCGCGCCTTGCCCGTGCCCATGCACCTGCCAGCGCATGCGCCTGCGCGTGCACTAACGTGTGCACCCGTGTCGGTGCCCGGCACACGAATGTCTCCGTTGCGCCGTTGCCAGCGCATGTCCCCGCGCGGGTGCTAGTGCCCCCCTCAGCGGCATGGATGGCCACCGTCGACCGCTTCCTTGCACCAACGCCAGTCGCCTCCACCTGCCAGTTGACTCACTCCTGGAGACCGAAGTCCTGAACATTGTGGCCTTCCTTGAAGCTAGGGCCAACGTCCAGGAGTACGCCAACAACAGCGCAAGACACCACCGTCGCCATCGCCGTCGGTTAGTGGCCCGACAACACACAGAGCACGGCAGAGGAGCTGCTTCCTACCGCAAGATGCCCCCCCCACCGCGTAGTCTAAATTTGCCATGAAAAACGTTCGGATTGCCATGCTTAAAATCCGAACGTTTATCATTTATGTTTATTTTAGATTGATTGTCATATGAATGTAAAATCGGAGTCAGACTGAATGAAATCTATGGTTTGATCGGTTGAAAGTTCTGCTAGAGCCATATCAAATTAAATATAAAATGTCATCAAGCCACATGTATTCCTTCTCATCCAACGACCTACACTGCTTTAATGTCCAGCGCTCAACACGTTTAGCGTGCAGTTAATTTCATGCCAAAAATGGTGCTAATCACATAATAACACGCAAATAATATCCTACTTAATATCCGCATGCACTTAATATATTTCTAAATTAACGTGCATTGCACGTACACATTGATTGGTACTACTAGTACGTGAAACTGGTGTCGTAACTTGTGAATGCGTCCAGATATGGTCAACGGAAACATCGCCCGTGAGTTCTTCGTGTTTGCACGTGTGTCTAAACGTAGAAGGGGAGGAGAGAGAGCACACATGGAACCCACCAGTAAGTGAAGGAGAATAGTACGTGCTAACGAGCCGGTCCCACTAATGTACTAAAAATAATATTACATGTTATCCATTAAATAGGCTATGGTAATATAAAACATTATATGAACAAAGGGGGTACAACAAACATTGTTGTTCTGCGTATGTTGCCTATTGACATGAGGCTTGAAGGTCCTGGTCGCATGTTCGATCCTTGTCCTTTTTAATTTTTAATTTATATATGGGTCCAAATATGTTTCATGACAGGTGGGCCCCTCGATGTCTAGTTTGTAGCACTTTAATTTGTGGGTCGAAATTTGTTCCATTATAGGTGGACTATCGGTGTGTAATTTTGTAGCTTATTTGTCATAATTAAAGAGAACAACAGAGTTTTTTGCAATAATACCATGGTGCGATGTTGAAGGCGAGAAAGGACGTGCGAGAGAGCAATGACCGAGCCAGAGGGAAATAAATTGGGGGAGGTCCGGGGGTTGCAACAGTGTTTGGAGTAGTTGTGGGCCGAATGCTACGAAAAGATAATCTAAACCCACCGGAATAAATGCCTACCGAAATTAATCCAAGGTTGGAGTCCCCCTCGCAATGTAAATAGCTCTGGCTTTGCGAGGGATGGAGAGATAGCTTTAATGTGTGGAAGATACAGCGTGAGAAAGCGAGTTCAATTGAGACACATATGGATAGAGAGACAAAGTGAGTGTGGTCCGACATTCATTGAAAAGATATATCCTCTGGAGAGATATTGTCCGATTGAGCTTTTGGGAAGGGTGAGGGCTATAAGATAGAGCTTGAGAGATGACACAGTCACAGACATGTAGATATATTTTGTGCGTGGGAGGAATCAAGGTCAATCAATTACATATATAAAGGGAGAGAGATTGAGCGAGTGTGGGTCGTCGTGCGATCGAAAGAGAGAGACAGGTTGGAGAGAGTGACTTAGATAGACAATGTGCGTGAGAGAGTATAGAATATGAATATGTCGAATTGGGCTCAAACATGGAGATATATCGTTTGTGTCCAAGAAAGAGCGAGGTCAATCGAGACATACGAAGGGTGAGAGAGAGAGGGAGAGAGAGATTTAGCGAGCGTATCCTGCCATGAGGTTGAAAGAGTGGGGCGGCTTGGATGGACTAGAGAGTATGGAGTGTGTCGATCGAGGCCCGAACAGGGAGATATATCGTTTGTGTGTGAAAGAAAATGAGGTTAATAGAGACTCGGATAAAGAGAGCGAGATTGAGCGAGTGTGGCCCGCCGTGTAGAAGAAAGAGTGAGACGGTCTTGAGGGAGTGACCTAGATAGACAACGTGCGTGCATGCGTATGAGAGGTTGGGGGACTAGATAGGCAGTGCATGTATCTAGCGAGAGAGGGTGGGAGAGAGAGAGAGTGAGAGAGAGAGAGCTCGGCATGGGGTGCAATGGCGGGTGTGTGAGGTAAATACATTTGGTAACAGAGTGGAAAAGGGGGTTCTGTAGTTGAGAGAGTTATAGATCGAAACATGGTGAGAAAGAATGAACGTGTCTCGGAAACCGATATCTTTCTAAGGTGGTTAGGAGAGGAAGATTGACCGATACACGAAGTATGTAGCGTGTGTGCCGAGGGGGTGGGGCTAAAAACAACATTTGAATGTAGATAGCATGAGACTTAATATCGATGTTTCAATTCGGTGTACATTGTAAGATTTGAACTGAGGACCATGCATATGGGTAATTATTTCAAATTTGTGCCATACTAGGTTTGGAAAAGTTGACATTGACTCGATTATTGTGCTATTTTGTAGGTCATATGTTTGAATCCATCCAAAGTTTTCTCACTACCATGGTGTTCATCATATACATATGAATTTGTATTAAAAAGGTAGCATGGATACCGTGAAATGCTAAATCCACGTTAGAATTGGAGATCGCTATGTGACACACACTCTAATTCGAATAACTAATTATATGACACATACTCTAATCCACGTTAGCGTGGACATCATTTTGATTTTTTTTCAAATAACACCTCATTAATTAATTTATAGTATCTCATTTCAAATGACTAATTATTTGCAAGGAAAACACAGGCATTGTAATACATATAGATTCGTTTGCAAATGAAAGAAGATTCGTTTGCATTCTCAAATGTAGGCGCACTAGGCAGACCAGGGTCATGTCATGGTGGTCGCGTGTGTTGTACGGACGCTTAGCACCCAGCCACCCACCCCTCCCTCCCACCCCCCCAAAAAAAATAACGACGACAAAATAAGTTTGCGCTTCCACGTTTTAGATTGAAATATCTGGCGGCCCCAATTCCATCCCTGCAAAATCTCCCTTCTCCACCGTCCCCTTCCGCGCCCAGATTGCTCAAATCCCTAATTCACCACCAACCCAAGCAAAGTTCGAATCGCCCCTCGTCTCGTCTCTTTCCCCACCTCTGCGTCGGACGATGACGACAAAGAAGACGGTCGCACTTCACCACTGCACCGGAGCTACCTCATCTACACTCTCGTCCACTACAACGGGCGGTCCACCGACAACGTCGGCCACCGCAACTGACGTGCCTCACAGACACCGACTTCCATAGCATTAGGTGCACTTTATCGACGCCGTCTCCCATCTCACCGGGGCTACTTCACTGAGCACATCGTCGCACCTCCGCCCCCCGAGGCCGTTGGGGCTTCACCAACGGTCTCGTCCACCGCATCGTAGCGCTTCGTTGCCACTCAAGATCTACACCCGTGCGTGGCCAGCCAACGCCAGCACATCACTCTCGATGGCTCTAAAGTGACCCGCACTCTAGCTAGGCGAGCATGCCCAAACATCGGCCCGAACTAGGTATCCACACATCACTCCCTTGTGCATTGTTCCGACGATGTTTGGATGTCCTTTCACTGCTCTCTTAGCTTGCACGCCTATGCAACTCTGACTTTAACTCTTATTTATTCTGGAGATATCATCTGAAACAAGCAAAAGCATTTATTTAGAGAAGCATGACGGCGCTACAAGATCTGGTAGACATTCTGCACACCCGTATAACCTTGTAAGTATCTGTCCTCCGGTACAATAGCAAGGTCGATTCCTCTTATTTGATCAACCATTCGCCGTGTCAAAAATGCATAGGGGGATGGAAGGAGCACAAGGCCTGCACATCCAAGAAATTGGTAACATGGACTTGTTACATGGAACATCCCAAGCGCAAGCAGAGCTGCAGTGAGCATGTACAATGAGCTAGCGTAAGTCCCTGCATTTCATTTAATTCATATTGACCTGCGTGTATGATTTGTGTGCAGAGGCGGATCCACGAATTCAAGTTACCAGGGGCGAACATTTAACTTAAAAAATACGAAGGAACTTGCACTCCGGAAATCAACATAACTTGAGAAATGTGAAGCTACATGCGCTTTGAAAACCAGCTAATGATCCGAAGTAGTTCAGATTATTAAACACTAAATGATGTAAACACCAAAAACACAAAATGCAACATGGTGTACAAGGACTACTAACATGGTCTGTACCTACTTGAATTATTCATTCTCTGGCTGAAAATATCGAAGTGTAATTGCACCTATAACCAGTGCGAAAACTGCATATCAATATATCTATCATGCACAAGTATGCCAATATTTCAAACAACAGATTAGAAAAGTATTTATGCTACGTTGTCATGATACGGGAACCTTCTTGTAGATGGCCTCGACGTTTCCTCAAGCCATGAAAATGTACTATAATTTTGTTGTCATCAATGCCAGTAAATCTCTATGTCTCTCTCAACATAGCAGATCATCATTAGAAACTAAATCCTTCAATGGGAGCTTGCAAAATGCTTGCATTAGATCCGTCATTAGACATTATATGTTCATCACCAGGAGCATGTAAAATGTTTGCATCAAATCCTTCATTAGCAGTCTGTTCATTAGACACTTCAGGCTCAAGAACAACATGAGCTTGTATGTTTGCACCGGAAACTTCATTAGATACATCAGATTCAGTCAGTTCAGTATTGATTGGGGGAGTTGTAAAATAAGCAGAAATTGGTTTCATTTTCTCATAGATTCCCTACATACAAGCAGTTTTACAACACCGTCAGGTTTAACTATTGGCCAGAAATTGAACAGTTGAATTAGATATAATCAGGGATGTGATGTACCTGCTCGTTGTGCATGCTGCTCTTACAAGCTATGACTGTCCTTTTGCGCAAGCTCGATGCCATGTCCGTGCTATCGCCGCTGCCTCCCATGCAGGCTGCACATAGGGTTCGATCTTCATATTCTTGTCCTTCCATTCGCTTGAAGCCCGGCGACCGCCCTCCAACGAGGGAGCGAGGAAGTGCTGCGTCGATCTGTCCAGTGGCGGCTAGGTTAGGAGCGAACCAGACTGGAGGTTGGAGCAAACGAATTGGGATTTTTCCTGCTGTCGATCGATATGGGAGGCGCTCATTTGGGCCGCGAGCCTGCTATAGGGTCTGCCTTGCACTTACGTTATTGGCCCATCCAAGTTGAAATGTTTTTCTTCATTTTTTACATTGTTTGCTCGTGCATTGGGACGAACAAAACTAGCTTGGGCTAACATGGATGACTCAAACTAGGTGCACACTTTCCAGCCACCCGAGGCGGCCGCCCATACCAGCCCCTATGGTGGCGTCACCCCTTTTTTGCGTGTATGATTGGGGTAGTGAAAAATATTCCAGTGGCGCTTTTCATTTACCCACAGAATGGTTGAATTGCTTGTTTCTATGAACCGAGTTCGCCAATAATGTGAAGGATGCCAGTCTTTTCATCCTATTGTAGATTTCTTAGATCTCGATATGCCAAATGTAATCGCATGAAATATACAGTAAGAGCCAGTGTGATGTGTGTGGATACAACTAGTATGACTACCCGTCCTCATATGACAAAATCGAGGATGCACCATCTTACCAGATTAACCATTCAACTTACCAATGCAGTGTGGGAAGAAAGAAGTATTGGGACTACGTATCCAAGCAATTGATGACATGTACTTCTTCGTAGAACCTTGTAAGCGAAAAATAAGTTACAGTGTGCCTGTACAAACAGCTAGCGTAAGTTCAGTTACCTGCTTCTCGGAATTTTAGTTAGCCACTTATTGCAAAATTGTTCAATTATGTTGCTTGGATTAATTTATTTTGCAAATGATTACATAATGCCATAGCCTGTTAATCCTATTATAGACTGTGCCTATCTATGTGTTTGATACTTACTGTTAAGAATTACCTATTTATCTGAACTTAAATAGTTACTTAAGCACGTAGATAGGTGGTCATATGTACTTCTAGGGTGTAGAAGAATTCACGTGTAATTTGCGTTCTGATTCCCTATTTGTTTAAATGGTTTGTTGTTATCACGTGTAGCACTAGTATTGTTTGCATGTTCATAGATATACACCTTTCATGTTTCTATGAGGGACACCATCTTTTTAACTTATATATGTGTTGGAATCATTTTGCTTACATCAAAGAAATTTACAGATTTCTGTGTTGCTGGTAAACTATACCAACTTGTTACTTTAATACGTTGCCAAGAACTTGTTAGTTTTACTAGTTGGTGTGTAATTAAATACGTTGCCAAAACTGGTTAGTTTTACTAGTTTGATGTTAGTTTCTTATGGCTCTTGCAACACTTTATTTATGATTGCCAACATTCAAGTTTGCAGGGTCCAACTGAAACTCCATTGGCACAACATGTATGTTTTCGGAAACTTCCTTGTTTACCTGGTTTGCTACTATAACTTGTTGCTGTAATCATCTTACCAACTTCAAGTTTTCAGGATCCAATTGGAAGTCCAATTGCATAGCAGGTACATTTTCAAAAATATATTTGTGTAACAGGTTTGCTGCTATAACTTGTTGCTCTAATCAAGTTACTGACTACTCAACTTTCCAGGATCCAAGAGAAACTCCAATGCCACAACAGATTCCTTTTGCAAAACTTGTTTGTTTAACTGCTTTGCTGCTGCAACCGGTTGCTCTAATCACGTTACTGGCTACTCAACTTTTCAGGATCCAAGAGAAACTCCAATGCCACAACAGGTATCTTTTGCAAAACTTGTTTGTTTAACTGCTTTGCTGCTGCAACTACTGGTTACAATGATGTTAATAACTACTTTTCAACATCAAATTGAAACTCTTTAATTCCTTGTTTGTTTAACTGGTTTGCTATTATAACTCCCAATTGAGATGTTTTGCTAACATTAACTTTTCGGAATCCAATCGGAACTTTAATGGAAAATAGGTTAGCCCAAGATCAAAGAGTGAGGTCACCATGGACATTGTATCATCCCACAGTAGTGGCACCGGCCCAATCGTGCATCATGAATTGCCAACTGCTGATGCTCTAGAGGCTAAACTATTGGTAGAAAGAGATTCTGCTTCTGCACTTAGATATGAAGTTAACATGTTGAGGAAGCAAATAGCACAATCACAAGTAGTATGCAAGACAACCATTAAATATTTGGTGGATTTCAAAATGAAGCAAGCTGAGACTGACTGTATTATTAAGGTCCTGAAGGAAGAAAGGAAATTAAATTCCCACTTGGTAAATCATAGGTGAAATGTTCTTTCCATCATTGAATAACCTTTGTGTTGTTTGTTCACGTAATCGATCAAACCATTTGTTTTAGAGATCATGTAATAATTGTTTTTTGTTTTTTGGTTTGTATTTTTTTAGAACAAGTCTGTATTAATTGATAAGACTCGGAGACATTTCATTTTGATTGTTGTGCCACACCTATAAATATGCCAATCGGGCTGAATGTGCATTCAACAATAATAGACCTTAACTGGCACGCATCGGAAAGGGCCAAGATGTTGTACTGGCTTAAGTGGAATGCATCGGAAAGGGCCAAGATGTTGTACTAGCTATGCTAAAAAAAGGATGCTCTTCTAGCAAAAAAAAGTACAACAGCCTGGCTTATGTATGTTAGTTAATATTATTGATCCATATACTCTATAAGTGTTTATATGTGTGTTAGTTTTATACATTATTGGTTGATTGACTCAGTATTTGAATCTTGAAACATCGCGTGTGTGCATATCTAATATTTGAATATTCGAATTCACATTAAACTGGATTCTTGCTTCTGAATTCATGTATCGGCATTTGTAAATCATATTCATATATGAGAGTGGAATACATCTTTGTCATGCTTTTGAAGATATATAAAAACACATAGAATGATTTATAAAGATTCGAATAGGAACAAAAAATGGATTCGAATTTAGTTGCCAGGGTAAACGTGGATGCTTATTGTCCCAAAATTCGAAAGAAGCGGCAAAATGTCCACTCCCACGTCGGCTTCCCAAAGCCAAGTGTTTGGAAGATGGAAATTATTGTCTACCCCTTACACGGACAATCCATCAGCCCGATTTCCACTGCTCTCAATAGGGGTAGGTTAGTAACTTTAATTAGACGTGACACGGCCGCCTCTGAGCCCCTTCCGACATGGTGGGCGCCAAACATGGGCAGCAAAAAACATTTGATTCAAGCTCGTCCGAAAGACCTCCGTCTCTCCCTCCATTTCCCCATTCATACACGGTGGGCGGCAAAACAAACTCGACTCGGCCGAAATCCATGTAGGCAAATATTTTCAATAAGGGTAGGTTTGTAACTTCACTCAGACGTGACACAACCTCCCTACCTATCAGCCCCATTCATACACCGTGGGCGCCAACCATGGGCGCCAAAACACCCTCTCCTTGCCCGAAATCACTCTGGGCAAATATTGGCGATATGCGAGATTACCGTCCTATCCCCAACCGACGAGACGACGAAATTTTAAACGGGGGCTAAGTTCGTAACTTTCCCATATTTTAGACAGGTGCGTCCAAAAAACATGGTTCCCCTTACCTCTCCCTCCATTTTACCATTCATACATCATCCGCGCTAGAACACCATCCCCACACCAGCCTCCTCCCTCCACCACCCCATCCATCGCCACCGTCCTCCACCCCATCCATCGCTACCGTCCTCCACCATGCCGGAGTGCCTACCAAGACCGCATCGTCCACTTCTAGAGATCGACGTTTCTCATCCACAGCGACGGACCAAGAGCCTTGCATCATTTCCTTTCGCTTCATCGGCGCTGTCGTCCTCTTTGTCGGGCCGCTCGCACGACCTTATCTTCCACCGTAACGGGACTTATCCCCTGATGCACCCATATACCATCACAGATCTGCTTCAACGCCACCGACAGCCATTGCACCCCGATGCCTACATGGCGCCGCAAGAGAGGTGTTACTTCATATCTTCTCAACTTTTTGATCTCAACCAGAAAATAGATCGTAACTTGGTTACTCTACTTTCTTTTCCGCTCTTAGAATTCATTTCTTAGTTCTAAGCAAACAATGGATGCTAAATAGCATTTCTCCGGTTTGCAGCTTTAAATCTGCCATGGCACAGTCCTAATACGGTTTAATTGATCATGCTTAGGGTTCAATTGATCATGTTGGTTTCGTGGAGGTTTCTTTAATAGAAATCGGAGGGAAACCCTCTTTTGCTCAAAAAAATGCATAGGGTTTCCCCCATTTATGATCACTATACGATCAGCATACGTGCTTCGTGTCATAATAGCACTGCTCCACCCATCAAGGTAAACAAGCTTAGTTGTTCAAATACGAATCTAATATTATTAAAACTGAGTTGTTTAATTGGTCAACTAAATGTTCCTGATTTAGTTTTGAAAATGCATGTTCGCCGCTCGGGTGTGTATCTCTACGGGGTGCCCACGGTGGGCCGCGGCCCACCCTGGGATTTTGGGTCGGCCCAGGCCCCGATTCCCCTCTGTTCTGCTGCACGCTTCTGATCTCTACTCGCCCCCAGCCGCCTGCCTTGCAGGCGACTTGCCGTCCCCTGATGACATGACTCTAGGAGGAGACGCCGGACTAACGGGAGGTCAGGAGCCGCTCTCCCAACAACGTCACTGCTGCCCAGGCGCGCCACCGTGCCTACCTTCCCAGTACGTTCAGGGCTCAGGCATGCAGCACCCACTAAGCCAACCCGATTTATCCTGAGATACATCCTCAACACTCAGCAGCCACTCCTCATCACCCATTTTCTAATTGATTCATTACTCATTAAGTAGGACTCTCATTAGAGTTTGTTGTGTGCTGAGTGCTACCTACACTTAATGTTCAGATGTATTTCAATAATCTTTAGTAACTGATGCAGATAGTTTCATAGTTTTGGCGTACTTAGTGTCAAATCTAGTTTGACTGCTTCAAATTTTAAAGGAGGCAACCAGAGAGTTCCTCTCCTGTTTTGTTCTCTTTTAGTGCGTGGCTGATTAACCTACTTGGTTGCGGCTTTTACAACCTTCTATTCTCCATTAACACTTTGACTTATGTATGTTGATATGTCTCAGTTCTTTGTACCTCTAACTGCTGAAGCTGAAAATGAAGTTCATGATTGTTTTTATGCTAACGGTTCAAGGTACATTTCATGACATGCTTGCATCTTTTTTGAAGCTTCCTATGTGCCTTGTTAACACAGCTAAACATTGCTCCTTTTCACTTACAGTAGCAAAGTCCTGGTTCTGCATGAACCATCTAACATTCAGGTTAGCAGGGAAAAAATCAGTGTTTGAGAACACATGGCTGGTTAAATGTCTAGGTAAATATTCATGTTACATGTACTAAACCATCTTCACTGATTGCAAAATATGTAAGCTTTACACTGATATTTTTATACATAATGGGGAAAGTGGGATCTGTTGTCTTCATGTCATTAATTTGTACCTTGAATTGTCAAAGGAGAGGTGAATAAGAGAACCCAAAAGGTTCTTGAAATGCCATTTCTTCAATACAATTTTCATTGTTTTGAGTGTGGTTTTCTGTAGCTCGAGCTACATGGTACCCCTTATCTTTGCCATCCATTTCTGCATCGCGATCTGTCGTGGAAGTGTCACGGCAAATGTCCGCGTAGAAGGACTTAGTTGTGGAGCCATTGTGATAAGGTTAGCTTAAAGGGGTTAAACGGGACAAAAGACACGGAGAGTTTATACTTGTTCGGCCCCTTGCGGTGAAGGTAATGGCCTACTCCATTTTGAGGTGGTATTGCTAGGGTTTCGATTACCAGGGAGCAAACACGCTTTGCCTAGCTTTCGATTTGATATTTCTTGCCCTAAGACGTTGTCGGGTCGTCCCCTTATATACATTGGTTGACGCCCTGCGGCCTACAGAGTCCCGGCCGGCTCATACAACGTGTCCGGCTCGATGACTTATCTTACTTGCCTTACATTACAAGTCTACACGTACATGTCGGTTTACACCTTATGGGCCGTAAGCCGCCTCCGGGTTTAGGCCTTTTACTAAGCCTATCTATGAACCGCCATTGTTAATATCCTCTTGGGCTTTATCCAGATGAACCGCCATAGGGATGACCCGGCCCCTCCTGGGCGGGTCATATCTGATAGTCATATCCCCAACATTAGGCCCTAGGTTGATTTGAACTTGTTCATGTCAATCTTCAACACTTAGAAAAATCCTTCTTCACCTGTTGTGAAACAGTGTAACCCGCCATGACGTCATCTCCAGAAATTTTGGAAAAAACTCCATGACGTCATATGTCATTAACTTCGCACGTGACATAACGTATATTTAACGGATCTTTATCTTTAATGATCTCCCAAAAATCGAGGCGTTCGATTAGCTAGATAATCATCATTTGGCCCCCTCGTTTTTCATGCCCACCTGTTACCCTTCTCCTTCTAAATAGGGTCAAGCCGCCCTCCTCTCATTCTCCTCTCTTATCCTTCTCGTCTTCCACCTTCCTTCGCGACGCGTCTGCGCTTCTGAACACCGGCACCACCGCGAAGCTCATCGTCTTCCTTGACCTCGGCCGCTGCATCACCCTGTACTGGACCAGAAAACTGTGGCGCCTCTCCGCCATTCCGTAGATCCAGTAAGTACTTCCCTCCTTTGTTGTAGTAGATCTCCATTAGGGTTTCTCTATTCATCGGTATTCATCACCGTTCTTCCCCTTCGTCGCCCCGAATCCATAGTTTTGATCTGAAAGTAGTACAAACCTCGTACGGTAGTAGTTTTAGCACCTGTTTTTTATACTAGAATATACCCTTGTCGCAACAGATCTCATCTACGCACCTCCACTTTCCTGCTGCCACCACCTTATATTTAGGATTTATTTCCTTTTTCCTGAACTGGCACAAATTCAATCTCATAGCTTCAATCAGCAAAACTTGTTTGTTCTCATACTTAGTAAAATTTTGCTCTTATCAGATCTTGAATACCAGTACGTGTCATGGCGGCTTATCTATCTGGTTTACGATTAACCATATACGATTAGTCCTCACTTAAGCCGCCATTTTGAATGTACATTGCAACTGTTAACTTGTGATTTCACCAACTGACTTGAACCGGCAAATTACTTCCTCCCTTTAGGTTTTACTTCTTTCACCATGCCGCCAAAGACAGTCTATACATGTAATTAGGTCCCCTCCATCGTCACTGAGGGCACATTCAAGGACTATGTCTAAGTCGGGTACTTACCCGCAAAGAGTGTTATGCATTACCACACTCCTGAACTGGGCGTGGATAGACTTCAGCCAAAGGATGCTGAAGTCACTGTATTCACTGATCACATGAACCGGGGTTTCTCATCGCCCGGCTCTAAGTTTTTCTGAGATGTTCTACATTTCTTCCAACTCTATCCTCAAGACATCGGACCCAATTCCGTGTCAAATATCTGTAACTTTCAAGTCTTCTGCGAAGTATACCTTCAACAGGAGCCCACCATCGACCTCTTTAGAGAATGTGTTTATTTGAACCGTCAGAATGAGTTCACCAACGGACCCAGCTTGGAACTTGGTGGAATCTCGATTCAATGCAGAAGAGACGCCATTTTCCCTTATGCACTCCTGCCGAGTCACCCAAAGGATTAGAATCAGACGTGGTTTTACTACAAAGATACCTCTCCGGCTGACGAGAACCCGCTGCCGGGTTACCATGTCGACTGCCTGGACTCGAAGTGCAATCTTCCTGAGAAGCTTACCACTGCTGAATGGGCAAAACTTGCTCCTACCATTGCAAAGGTTACAGCTCTGCTAGGAAACAGCTTAACTAGTGTTGACCTTGTTAGGTGTTGGGTTTCTTGGTGGATCATCCCTTTGAGTCACCACTCCGGCTTAATGTGCACTAACACTGGTGATGTAAAGGATCCACTGCGCCACAGCTCTGCGCCATTAGCTGACGAGGCAGTAAATGAAATGGTTAAGTCCCTTCTGAATGAAGATCCAGAAGATTGCATTAAAACGGGTCTGGCCCCTTTCTGCAAGCTTAACCCGCCACCGGATGTGAGTCTCTGAACTTATTTACCTTTACCTCATTATTCAAATATTTTACTCAACCTTTGATAATTTTTATAGGCTAAGTCTGATTTTTGGAAAAAGGCATATGCTCATGAAGCTGCCAAGAAAGTTGTCGGGAAAACCATCAAGAAGACCACCAAGAAAAAGAAGAAACCAAGCGCATGTGATCTGCCTAAGCTGGATGACACCTCTGAGTCGGAGGTAGCCCTTGACTCTCTTGGCTTGTTTTTCAACCATCTTATTGACACTGACTATTATCAGGATGACACGGGAGCCAGCCAAGCAGTTGAAGAAGAGGTAACTATTATTTCCTCCGACTCAGAACCTTTGCCAAGACAGAAACTTTGGCGAGTAACCCGGAAAGTAAGCTTTTCACACCCCTTGACTTATTTAGATCCTCACTTTCTTTTGAAATGACAGCAACACGAGAATAAACGTCAGACCCGGACTAGCGGAGGTGAAGAATTATCCTCCGGCTTACCAAACACTCCCGCTCCTCGAAAAAGCCAAAATGAGGTTCTTTTAACCTTAACTCTTTTTATTTACTGGCGGGTCTCTTTCGCCAGCCACTCAATTCCTTTGATTCAAACTTCGAGGAGGTTTCTCGTTCTTCCTCTGGTGATTCATCTTAGACCCAGCTACCAGCTTTCAAGACTGCCCCAGGGTAAGAACAATTACCTTTCTCCTGTAATTTTATATCCTCACCATTATACTGACTTGTCCTAACTCTTTCAGTGGACAAGCAAAGCCTAACAAGAAAGCAAAGGTGACCAAGCCAGCTGAAGACCCTAAAGTTGCTGAACCGGAGCAGCAAGCCTCTGCACCATAAACCTCTGAACAACAACCAGAAGATCCTGCTTCTAACACTCAAGCTGAGATGCCTGACCTCTCTGTTGATCAAACCAACACTGACTCTTTAAATACTGAACCATCAAGCTCACTTAAACCGTCATAGACTTACACTGATGACGTTCTAGTCACTGGCACTGGTTTTACTGAACCGGGGAACCCAACTGTTTTAGCCAAACATTCTGCCAAGCAAGAAGTCATCGAGAGATGGAAAGTGAGGTTTGATATCTCCCACTATGCTCAATTGATCAGCAGTGAAATATTGTCTGGTTATCTCAACCAAGTACACTCAGCCACGATTTGAAAATTGAAATGGTCAAACAGATGCACCAGAAGTATGAGGTATGTCGTCCGGCTTTAAATAAGTTATGTACATCCTACCAGCCCCCAAGTCTTCTGATTATGATAAGATGGAGTAATCTGTAGACTTAGAAGAATCCATAAGCTTCTGTCATAGACTCCCTCCAAGTCCGATTTAAAATTAAACCGGATGTTGAATTAGTCTAACTTTGCATCCGTAGCCCCCAAGGGCCGGTTTAATCAGTATGAATGAGCCGGTCCTTTTTATCATTGTGTAAGAAAGGATAACTTTAACTGCATAGCCCCCATGAGTCGGCTGAGACTGTTTATAGTACATCTGGGTCATCACTACTAAGATACAAGCGATATGCATTAGCCCCCAAGTGCCAAGTAGTGTTTCTTGCAAAGTGCTTGGCACTTTATTCATAAGAGACGTTTCTTTGAAACATTGTTTTGACAGACATTAGCCCCCAAGTTCCAAGTGTTGTTGCTTGCAAAGGACTTGGGACTTATATTGTTGTAATCCTGGTATAAATTTGTTGATAACTCTGTGCTTAATACAGGCTACTACTGCTAAACTGGAGTGTCAATTGAACGATGCAAAAACCCGGCTGGCGATTCGGGAAACTGAGACCCGGAAAGCTGAGTCAAAATTCCAGTTTAGCGTGGTTGAGTCGAAAAAACTGAAGACCCATTTTTCGGCGAAGAAAAAGATGTGGGCTGAAGAGAAGACTTCTTAAACACAGCGAGCTGAAAAAGGAGAAGCAACTCTTCAGGAGGTAACCACTGAGCTCACCGGGTTAAAACACCGTGTATCTCGGATGGTTTCTGCTATCTTCAGTGAGTCGCCTTGCTATTCATCCAAAGTGAATATTTGTCGTAGTAATGTAAACCGCCATTTAACTGATCTGTGTTTTCCTCAGGTCCGAGCAGTAGCAACCTTAATCAGGATATGCTTGTTAAGCTCAAGGCGGTTTATACCCTTGTCGAGCAATTGTACACCGGAGCTCAGCGTACTCTTGCTACTATCTCCCCAACTAATCAAGGACCCAACCTGTTGACTGATGTGTTGAAGAAATTGTCCATCTTGCTCGCTAGACTTCAAGAAATTAAACGGTCTTGTGCAAGAGCCGGAGCTGTGACAGCCTTGAGCCGTGCCAAGGCATGGGTATCGGAATTAGACCCGGCAGACGTGGCCAGTGGGTATCCGAGCTTAAAGGAGGATGGGACATCTTTTTATCAGCAAGACTTCACTACCTGTGTTAAACAAATTCGTCCTCATGCAACAGTCATTGCTGAAGAGACCAACCTATCCAAACATCAGCTGGCTTACGATGTAGACAATCAAAAGATGTCTACCCCAGCATATAAAGTGATGGACCTGATCTCTCCAATTCGTAAGCACACCTTCTCCCCTGAAATTGACCCGTCCGATCTTATCGATTATGAAGCTGAATTCTACGCCTTGCGTGTCTTTGATTGGTCAAACCCAAACTTCCAGACGGTGGAGGAGGATGAAGAACCGGCAAGGGATGAACCAAAGGCCTCCCATCAGTAAGGCCAAGAATATTGAACCGCCAGGAGGTTTAAAGACTTGATCTTTGAACAAAAACACTTGATTTCATTTTGGCTCATGGAGCCATGTAATAGGATAGTTAAAACTTAGATCTGTCATGCATAATCCTGCTGATCCACCGATTCTTAAAAACCATTATGGGTATGATAGTCTTTGATATATGCAGATTTGAACGATTATTATCCTGCACACAAAGAAAAACACAAGTGCCCTGGCAGCTTACCGTCGGGCGGGTCATGATACCCAATTGAAGCCGCTGGGGACAAATAGTCCATAACCAGAGCCGATCTGATAATTGCTAAATAAAATTGCATACATGTAGTATATGCCTAGACTGCCGGCTTATCAGCTTCATGCAGCTAGAGGTGTTAGAATTAACTCCAAACATGGGATTTCTTACGCTCTGCCGACTTAGAGTCCATCCTCCTGACGGGTTGTAAAACCCAAAGCATGCTTCAAATATGAGTCGTAAATAGGGCAGATGGGCCCGACTTATAAAAAACCAGAAGACAACGAAAAACCAAATATAAATAAGAAATCAAAAGAGATTCAAGGCTTTAGAAGGTTGCCAAGCCAAAGTGTCTTCTTCAATGAAACTAGCCCGAGCCACTGGATTGTTCGTGTGTTCCGTGAGCCTGACTCACAGTGTGCCAAATCGACATTTGAACCCTAGATAAAGTCTGGTCTTGTTCAAAGACTTATCAGGAGTACGCGGGGCCAGAGTAACAGCATACATCACGGGCCGATTTATCCAAGTTTCAAGGAAGGCGGCTTATGAAGCCTGGATTCATCTTGACTATTTGTAAACCATGCTCTCGCGTGACAAGACGACGTTTGAACCTTAATCGAGCTCAGATCTTGGTCGAATACGCCGTAAAGACTGATCGTTAAGAGTTCGGCGGGTCAATCGGGATGACCTGATGGAGTTGAAGCAGCTGGTTACAGGTAGGATGACCCGGTAAGAGTTTGTTCTCTTTGGTCGAATACGCTTATGTTTGAACAAACCTGATCAAGAGGGTAGTAACGCTATGTTCTCTTTGGTCGAATACGCCTATGTTTGAACAGGAAGCCCCCAAGTGGCATGCTAACAAGTGTGGCCTTGAGCCGATCAAGAGGGTACCGACAGCTATGTTCTCTTTGGTGAATACACCTATGTTTGAACAGGAAGCCCCAAGTGACCATATAAGCTTTGGCATTGCGCCGATCAAGAGGGTACCGACAGCTATGCTCAATGAGCAGGAAGCCTCCAAGTGATACACTGACGAATCGCGCTCATTAGGGACCTATGTTTGAGCTGTGTTGTGCATCCAACTCTCTTTGGTCTCTGAAATTGTGGGCATCGAGCTTCTTAAATGATGATAAAGACTCAACTTCGAGGAAGTGAAACGACAAAAGCCCTGAATTGTCAGGGATGCCGGCTTTATTATACTGCTTATAATATATACATTAGGTAACTACTAGCAAAAATGCCCGTGCATTGCAACGGGTGGATATTATTTCAGCTGTCAATATTTATTGTGCAAAATATATACCTTGAGGATCCTTATGCACATCAAGCAATATTGTCCCTTTCTTTTACAGTTATTCATTTGTCGCTAGTGGATTAATCGAGAGGTAAAATACACTTGAAAAGTGAAGTTGCGAGCATAAATTGCTTCTCCTTCTATCTGATTCATATATGCACCATTTATTTGGAGGACATGGCTTTGCTTGGAGCATAGAGCTAAACTCGAGATAAGAACTAAATAAGAGACATATCATCATACAACTTCCTAAAAATATCAGCCTTTCTAGAAAAATAGCAACCGCTTGCAGTGCAAGTACCCGTAGTTCTAACTCATCTAGGGCGGAGGAAGGATACATAGCACCAGTCCCTCCTCGTGAGGGGGCGCAGCGATGGGGGATCTCGACTGTGGCGATGTTTTTTGTTGTGTTTCTCAGCAACCTTGGCAGCGTGTGAGTGCTGACTGTGGAGGCACATTCCTTTATGTACCAGGGCTGGGTTGGAGCGTGGAGAACGGAGATACGAAAATCGCAATAAATTGCAACAAACTGAAAGTATGTAAATACGTAAATTATCCTCCTAGATAAAATTAAAATAAGTTATTTCTTGAAGAATCTACTACAAGCCTTTTTTTAAGAGAACTTATACAAATCACAGATTTAAACAGGTGGATAAAGTCATTGTCACCATCCCAAAAGGTTAAACCACCGTTGCGTTTGGCATGGGTAGAAATCTCGTGGGCTTCCCAAGTTGCAATCATGATCAACCTTCTGATTTTGGGAGCCATCAGACGCCCGGCTAGCAATCCTAGCTCACCTGACCATGAACATCCCACTCTCAATTCCGTTGGTAGCTCTTTCATTTAAATTTATCAGCATGGCACCACAATCGTCTCAGCCACGACAGGCCCTGGTATATGGTGCGTATTTTGTTGAATCCCTGTAACAGTGCGCCACTTATGTTTCTTATGCCTCTGTGCAGTTTTCCAGACGTCACTCGCAAGATAAAAGAACCATGCATGGACGACGATCTCTTACAATAGCCCCATATTACATCCTTGTCCCGTTGCCGCCATAAAAGAACCATCCAGTTTTAGTTTAATCCAGTTGTCACTTGGAACAGTGCACGCATGTTTCAGTGTCGCCGTTGAACTCTCAGGTGGAGGGTTTACCCTGACTATAGTGGCCTTCCCTTTTTATGAGAATCATTGGGCACTTGATTCATTAACCGACGCAGCTACTGTCGTGTGCCCCTGAATGATGTCACTCCTAATATGCCATGCTCACCATACATCAATGCAAATTGTAGAACGGGGAAACCATAAACTACAATATAATTAACCTTCAGACCCGTAAATTACTAAACATTCCACTTAATATAGAAAAAATAAAGTATAAAGAGTAAATAAGGAAACAGAGTATTCTGTTTGGTTAGTTGTCTTCTACACATTATCTCACTATAAGAATCCCACATTATACAAAGTGCATCGATAAACTTTCCTGGTCATCTCATGCTACCAAGATACAAAAACAGGACATTGAACTCATCTGCTCCAGTTTCAGTCCATAGGTTTCTAGTATTATCAAGATCTCTTCTAATTAAGTACACATTGTCATAACTGTGCCTCTAGTTTCAGTCAAAAAAATGGTCCTAAAAAATTCTCGAACTGTAGGAGAACTCCATAACACATTAGCACAAATAAGGGTTCATATCCAACCAGCTGATTAGAAGTGCATTTCAATAATCAGAAATCCAAGGTTGCAAACTGATGATGGTATGATTCTGAAAGAGAGAAAAAGATAAATCCATATCTAGTTGCTCCAGTATTAAAGTGGAGGAAAGATACTGTGTTCACGCATCTAATAAATAGATTGGAGCGCTATTATTGGTATCAGGATTGCCTAGCTAGCATTCTGTAGCTTAAACAGAGATAAGGTCGTGAGCTGAAAAACGTGGAACTCAAACCACCAAAACTTAATCTGGTTCCCCTCCATACGTTCCAGTTCAGCAGGGTGACTTATCTCGATGCTCCCTTTAGTTTGAGGATGACTTTATTCATTGCTTCTCCTAGAACAAGCAATATGGGATGCATCAACATGTATATGAACTTGAGATAAACTGATCATGCATGCATGCCTAGTCGCCTCGAACCCAACATTGTTTAGTTGGAAGTTGGAACCGCCTAAAAATAAAGCTATCTAAGAAGTGGTAGAGAATATCTCTTTAGTTGGAACCGCCTAAGAATATCTCACCAGAGGTCAACTAAACAGAGATTAAATTACCCGGACAATTAAGCAAGTGCAGTGCGACCGCGAAGCCTCTCGTCTTTAGCTGCCCGTCCCATAGCTGTAGCTCCTGCTCCGCACCGTCCAATCACAGGATGCATGTCCAAATATTTCTCTGGACGTAGATGGTGAAGACTGAAGAGCTGCAGCATCACAAGATCATATCACCTAACTTAGAAACGGAATCAAGAAAATAAAGCCAAATAAAAGAGGTAGAGAAGTTGGGGAGTGTACCACTGACTTGGATTGGTTGGTTGATATGGGCACAGTGAGGCCGGACGTGGTTGAATACACGACGGCGACAAGATCCTAGACTACTTGTGTTGTGGTTGTGGTGGCTCTCTAGCCTTTACTGATGGTCTAGCAATCAGGGTCTGGTGACAGGACGTTTGTCGAACAGGTTGCAAGCAAGGAGGATGCTGCACAGGAGGTCGACCCAGCCCATCTAGCTTCACTTGTAGAGTGACCTGCTTGCAGCTAACAAAGCCATGAAGGTCGGATAACGCCTGGTTGGACTGCGACGTGGGAAGAGATGTCGCCTTGCGCCACGTTCATGTGTGTGTCTCTGGCGAGAAGACGCACGCGCACTATGAGACTGGACTCTCCTCACTCATGGTGTAGGAAGGCCACCGCGTAGCGCCCGCCGCCGGCACCTGTGTAGGCGCATGCGTGCACAGAGGGGTAGAGCCACACCAGCGACCCCATCTCGAGCCACCACCACAGGACGCCGGCAGTACCACATGGAAGAAGTCAATGGAAGGAGCATCAGGCGCCGCCATCGGAGGGCTAGGGTGTGGTGGCCGAGACGCAGGTGCATGGACGGGTGGTTCCATGCCGGCGACGGATCCTCAGAAGATTTTTTTAGACATCCCTGAAGAGGGGATGAAATTGGGGAATCCTTAGGAGGAAGGGCGATGAGAAGATGGCTGGGGCCCGTGGGGTGCGTGTGTGTAGTTTTCTTTTTTTAAGGGCCAGGTTTCGTGAAGTTGTTTCTCAGTTTTTTTTTCTTTCTTGCGTCCAGGTTTTGTTCTGATTTTTTTTAACTGAATGAATGTCTGTGTTTGAATCCCTTATAAAAGGAAGAAAGTGTCCGGTGTGATGGTTTCCTTCTTAGTTTCCTTTTCTCATGTATGTTCAGGTTTTGTTTCCGGTTTTTGTTATATAGATCTAGTTTTAAATCCGAGCCGTCAATTTTTATGGTTAACACAAAATCAACGGATATGAAAGCATGACGTATAGAGAACTATGAAAGCCTCCATCTTTTAATATTAGGTATAGATGTACATCATGAGAGCCGGAGGCTCAAGTATAGTAGGGCCGAAGATGAGCAATGTTCCACAGCCGACGGGTCTCCTCCTCCAATGTGCGTGAGTCCTTGTTGTCTCGAACGTCGGTAAGGTAGTATGACCCATTATGTAAATTCTTGCTGACCACAAAAGGTCCTTTCCAAGATGGTGATAACTTGTGCATATCTGTCTGATCTTGAATGAGCCGGAGCACTAAGTCGCCTTCTTGAAAGATTCTGATTTTGACCCGGTGGTTGTGATAACGCCGTAGGTCTTGCTGGTAAATCACCGAACGAGCCGCCGCAAGATCACGCTCTTCATCCAATAGGTCAAGTGCATCTTGACGCGCCCTTCCATTGTCAGCTTTAACATAAGCCTCCATCCGAGGTGAGTCGTGACGGATGTCACTAGGGAGAACCGACTTTGCCCCATAAACCATGAAGAAAGGTGTGTAACCCGTAGACCTGTTGGGGGTCGTGTTGATGTTCCATAACACCGAGGGTAACTCCTCCACCCAACAACCCCGCGTTCTCTGCAAAGGAACCATAAGCCGGGGCTTGATACCTCATAGAATCTCCTGATTTGCTCGTTCTGCCTGCCCATTGGATTGAGGGTGAGCCACAGAGGAAACGTCAAGCCGGATATGCTCCCGTTGACAAAATTCTTCCATAGCGCCTTTAGAAAGATTAGTGCCATTATCGGTTATGATGCTGTGTGGAAAGCCAAAACGGAAGATCACCTTCTTCATGAATTGAACCGCCATTGCCGCATCTCATTTACTAACCGGCTCTACTTCAACCCACTTAGTAAACTTATCAACTGCCATAAGAGGTGGGTCTTCTTATCCTTGGACCTTTTAAAAGGCCCAACCATATTAAGCCCCCAAGTTGCAAACGACCAAGTAATTAGAATCATCCTCAATTCTTGAGCCAGCACATGAGCTCGTCGTGAAAATTTCTAACAGCCGTCACATCTACTTACCAAATCCTCAGCATCAGCGTGAGCCATCAACCAATAGAACTCATGACGGAAAGCCTTGGCTACAAGAGATTTAGAGCCAACATGATGACCACAATCTCCTTCGTGGATCTCTCATAAAATCTCCCAACCTTCTTCAGGAGAGACGCAACATTGAAACACCCCTATGACACTACGATGGTGCAACTCTCCATTGACAATCGTCATTGACTTAGACCGCCGGGTTATCTGTCTGGCCAAGACCTCATCCTCTGGCAATTCACCCCGGGTCATGTAAGCCAAATACGGAACCGTCCAATTAGGAATAGCATGAAAATTCGCCACCAATTGCGCATCCGGATCAGGAATAGCAAGATCCTCCTCTGTAGGTAATTTAACGGACGGGTTAAACAAAATATCCAGAAACGTGTTAGGCGGCACCGGCTTACGCTGAGATCCTAGCCGGCTTAAAGTATCGGCCTCCTCATTCTTCCGGCGATCAATATGCTCAACTTGGTAACCCTTGAAGTGACCTGCAATGGCATCAACCTCTCGTCGATAAGCTGCCATAAGTGGATCCTTAGAATCCCAAGTACCAGAAACTTGCTGAGCCACCAGATCCGAATCGCCACAGCACCTCACCCGGCTTAAGTTCATCTCTTTAGCCATCCGAAGACCATGGAGCAAGGCCTCATACTTAGCTGCATTGTTAGTATAGTGGAACATTAGCCGGAGAACAATAGTAAACTTGTCACCTCGTGGGGAAGTCAAAACAACTCCAACCCCCAAGCCCTCCAGCTGTCTGGATCCATCAAAGTGAATAGTCTAATATGTGTTATCTGGCCTTTCCTCAGGTGCCTGCAACTCTATCAAATCATTGATGAAATCCATAAGTGCTTGGGACTTGATGGTCGTGCGTGGCACATACTTTAAACCGTGAGGACCAAGCTCAATGGCCCATTTAGCAACTTGGCATGTGGCTTCCTTGTTCTGAATGATGTCTCCTAAAGGAGCAGAGCTAACCACCGTAATTGGATGACCTTAAAAATATTGCTTAAGCTTCCGGCTTGCCATGAAAACCCCATATACAAGCTTCTGCCAGTGTGGATACCTCTGTTTGGACTCAATAAGCACCTCACTGATGTAATAAACCGACCGTTGAATCGGGTACTCCTTGCATGCCTTCTTCCTTTCCACCACAATGGCTACACTGACGGCCCGACTATTAGCAGCCACATATAACAATAGAGGCTCTTTATCAATAGGGACAACAAGCACGGGCGGCTCAGCCAACTGTTTCTTCAGATCCTCAAACGCTTGATTAGCAGCATCACTCCAAACAAAGTGATCCATCTTCTTCATCATCTGGTAAAGGGGAATAGCCTTCTCACCCAGCCAGCTTATGAACCAATGTAAAGCCGCAATACGACCCGCCAGTCGTTGAACATCATTGACACACACCAGTTTAGCCAAGGAAGTAATAGCTTTGATCTTCTCCGGGTTAGCTTCAATGCCTCTGTTAGAAACCAACAATCCCAAGAGTTTGCCTGTTGGTACACCAAAGACACACTTAGCCGGGTTGAGCATCATCTTGTAGACCCGGAGATTGTCAAACGTCTCCTTTAAATCATCAATCAGGGTCTCTTTCTCTCTTGACTTCACCACAATGTCATCCACATAAGCATGAATATTGCGCCCAATCCGGTTGTGAAGGAAATTTTGTACACACTGCTGATAAGTCACCTGGGCACTCTTGAGCCCAGAAGGCATGGACACATAGCAGAAGGCTCCAAACGGAGTAATGAAAGCTGTCTTCTCCTGGTCTTTAACTGCCATCTTGATATGATGATAACCAGAATGAGCATCCAAAAAACTCAAACGCTCACAACATGTCGTAGCATCAATGATTTTATCAATACAAGGGAGAGCAAATGGATCAGCCGGACAAACCTTGTTTAAGTCCGTGTAATCCACACACATTCGCCATGTGCCGTTCTTTTTGAGTACCAGCACCGGATTAGCCAACCACTCAGGATGGAAAACTTCAATGATAAACCCGGCCGCCAAAAGTCGGGCCACTTCCTCACCAATGGCCTTCCGCCTCTCCTCGTTAAACCGGCGAAGAAATTGCTTTACCATCTTAAACTTCAGATCAATATTAAGAGTGTGCTCAGCGAGTTCCCTCGGTACACCCGGCATGTCTGAAGACTTCCATGCAAAGATGTCCCGGTTCTCATGGATGAACTCGATGAACGCACTTTGCTATTTTGGATCTAGATTAGCGCTGATGCTGAACTGCTTAGATGAGTCGCCAGGGACGAAATCAACCATCTTAGTATCGTCCGCTGACTTAAACTTTCACGAAGGATCATGCTCTGTGGTTGGTTTTTTCAAGGATGTCATGTGTGCCGGGTCAACATTGTCCTTGTAAAATTTCAGCTCCTCCGTTGCACAAACTGATTCAACATAAGCCGCATCACCTTCCTCACATTCCGAGGCCACCTTGTGACTCCCATGCATTGTGATGGTGCCCTTATAACCCGGCATTTTAAGATGCAAGTAGACATAACAGGGCCTTGCCATGAACTTAGCATAAGCCAGCCACCCTAACAGAGCATGATAAGGGCTTTTGATCTTGACCACTTCGAAGGTTAACGTCTCAGACCTGGAATCGTGCTCATCCCCAAAGGCAACTTCTAACGATATCTTACCCACCGGGTAGGCTGACTTACCTGGCATGACACCATGGAAGACAGTGTTTGACGGCTTAAGATTCTTATCTGCCAGTCCCATGCGACGGATGGTCTCATAATAAAGTATGTTAATGCTGCTACCTCCATCCATGAGCACCTTAGTAAATTTATAACCCCCAACCTGAGGTGCCACTACCAGAGCCAGGTGACCCGTATTATCAACCCATGGCGGATGATCCTCATGACTCCACACAATAGGCTGCTCTGACCACCGCAAATAACGTGAGACCGCCGGCTCAATCTCGTTCACGGCCCTCTTATGAAGCTTTTGGTCCTGCTTACATAAGCTAGTGGTGAAGACATGATACTGCCCACTATTTAACTGCTTCGGGTTGGTCTGATAACCAGACTGCTGCTGCTGTTGACTCCCCTAATTACTCTGCTGATTGTAACCACCCTGGTTATCATGACCTTGAAACCCCGAAACTTGAACCGCTGCCTCCATGACCCGGACCCTGATCCGCCATTCGGGCCATGGTGGCGCTGGATGGACTCCCCAAAGCTTCTCATTATGCTGCAATCTTTCCACGAATGAGTAGTCGGCTTCCGATCCATTCCATGTTTTGGACACGGCTGATTTAACATTGCCTCAAGGTCGAATCCTGTCCTCAGAGCCGGTTGTCCCTTACGACATTGGTTATAATTGCATGCATTGGTGTTAGACACAAAGTCATCAGCTTTGCGCTTACCGTTGCCGCCCTGATTGGTAGAACTGTACTATTGTCCCTTCACGCCGCTACCCTTCTTCCCCTTTCCTGATCTTTCATCCTAAGAGTCGGGGTCCTTGGTACCATCAGAGTCGGCATACTTAACAAGAGCCGCCATTAGCTCCCCCATGTCATTGCAATGACGCTTGAGCCGCCCAAGCTTCTGCTTGAGTGGAATGAACCGGCATTTTTTCTCCAACATCAGAACCGCTGAGCCGACGTTGATATTATCTGAAGAATGTATGATGGTCGAGACCCAATGCACCCATCTGGTCGTTGACTCACCCTCAGCCTGAACACTAGAAACCGAATCCACAATCGATGCACGTGTCTTTAAAATTATGTATAAACCGGGCCTTCAGCTCCGCCCATGAACCGATGGAATTAGCCGGCAACACCTTCAACCATGTACGAGCCGTCCCCTCTAACATCATGGTGAAGTACTTAGCATATGCAGCCTCACTAACATCCAGCATCTCCATGGCCATCTCATAACTCTCCACCCACGCCTCAGGGGGTTGATCGGCTGCATAATTAGGCACCTTACGAGGGCCTTTGAAGTCCTTAGGCAGGCGCTCGTTTCGTAGAGCCGCCATTAGAAACGGCACACTGAAAGCCTTGGAAGTTACACCTGCCTCCACTGAAGCTGTCGGGTAAACTGGCGCATGCTGATCAGCTGCCAGCTGAGCTGCCAGCTTGGCCTCCCGACGCGCTCTATCCTGGTGCACCAAATCAAGTGCACCGGCCCCATTGCGCGCCGGGTCATGCCCATGAGGTTGGTTACGGCGCTGCTCCGTACTTGGGACTGCTGGTGAATCAATGTGCCTGCTGTAACTCCGGCTTGGACGAGGGGTCGCATGAATCCGATCACGACTATAAGAGTAAGCCCGCTGCTGCACCAAAGCTGTTTCAAGAAGCTCCCTGGCCCTTCGGGTTTCAACCGCCGCCGGAGTTTCACCCTCGACGGGCAGAGCTGCCAATCGTGTAGTTGCAGCAATCATGTTATCCAGAGGGGTGGAGTAATGACCCGGTGGTGTCACCACTTGATGAGGCGGAGTGCTCTTCATATGCGGCTGGCCAGGTGGCTCAACTATCCGATTCACCACGGGCGGGTTATTGGCCCCAGCTCCAGGGGTGTTGAAGAGGTCCCTTGACTCATAAACCAAGGGCAAACGACTCTGGTGCTTTCTCCTTAGGACTTCGTGTGAAGCGTTCTGATCTACCGATATGAATCTGCTTAAATCCGTTGTGCTTGGGCGTCCAAAACGGCCCGCTACGCAGCCATCTTGGCGTTTTCTGCTGTTAATTCCGCCTTAGCCCGCGCTATCTCATCACGCAACTTAGCTATCTCTACTTTGTGCTGCTCCTGGTTGTCTGGGGTTACCTCAACCTCCATTAGAGTCGCCAGAGCCTCCAATAGATCTGCTAAAACTTGAGCCGTCGGGCGAGCTGACCCGCCAGCACCTGCAGTTGTCATTGCTGCCGCACCAGATGTTATAGCCGCATCGGTTGTGATACGTCCATTTTGCGTCATGCTTTTATATCGATATTTATTGCATTATGGGCTGTTATTACACATTATTCACAATACTTATGCCTATTCTCTCTTATTTTACAAGGTTTACATGAAGAGGGGGGATGCCGGCAGCTAGAATTCTGGGCTGGAAAAGGAGCAAATATTAGAGACCTATTCTGCACAACTCCAAAAGTCCTGAAACTTCACGGGAGCATGTTTCATAATATATATAAAATATTGGGCGAAAGAAGTACCAGAGGGGGCCCCCTGCCTCGTGGACCCCTAGCAGCCCTCTGATGCCCATCTTTGGCTATATGGAGTCTTTCGTCCAGGAAAAAATCATAAGCAAGCTCACGGGACGAAACTCCGCTGCCATGAGGCGGAACCTTGGCGGAACCAATCTAGGGCTCCGGTGGAGCTGTTCTGCCGGGGAAACTTCCCTCCGGGAGGGGGAAATCATCACCATCGTCATCACCATCAATCCTCTCATTGGGAGGGGTCAATCTCCATCAACATCTTCACCAGCACCATCTCATCTCAAACCCTAGTTCATCTCTTGTATCCAATATTTGTCTCAAAACCTCAGATTGGTACCTATGGGTTGCTAGTAGTGTTGATTACTCCTTGTAGTTGATGCTAGTTGGTTTATTCAGTGGAAGATCATATGTTCAGATCCTTTATGCATATTAATACCCCTCTAATTATGAACATGAATATGATTTGTGAGTAGTTACGTTTGTTCCTGAGGACATGGGAGAAGTCTTGCTATAAGTAGTTATGTGAAGTTGGTATTCGTTCGATATTTTGATGAGATGTATGTTGTCTCTCCTCTAGTGGTGTCATGTGAACGTCGACTACATGACACTTCACCATTGTTTGGGCCTAGATGAAGGAATTGGGAAGTAATAAGTAGATGATGGGTTGCTAGAGTGACAGAAGTTTAAACCCTAGTTTATGAGTTGCTTCATAAGGGGCTGATTTGGATCCATATGTTTCATGCTATGTTTAGGTTTACCTTAATACTTCTTTTGTAGTTGCGGATGCTTGCAATAGGGGTTAATCATAAGTGGGATGCTTGTCCAAGGAAGGACAGTACCCAAGCACTGGTCCACTCACATATCAAATTATCAAAGTACCGAACGCGAATCATATGAACGTGATGAAAACTAGCTTGACGATAATTCACATGTGTCCTCGGGAGCGCTTTCCTTTATATAAGAGTTTGCCCAGACTTGTCCTTTGCTACAAAAAGTATTGGGACATCTTGCTGCACCTTATTTACTTTCGTTACTTGTTACGCGTTACAAATTACTTTATCACAAAACTATCTGTTACCGATAATTTCAGTGCTTGCAGAGGATACCTTACTAAAAACTGCTTATCATTTCCTTCTACTCCTCGTTGGGTTTGACACTCTTACTTATCGAAAGGACTACGATAGATCCCCTATACTTGTGGGTCGTCAAGACTATTTTCTGGCGCCGTTGCCGGGGAGTGAAGTGCCATTGGTAGGTGGAATTTGGTAAGGAAAATTTTATATAGTGTGCTGAAATTTACTGTCACTTGTTACTATGGAACATAATCCTTTGAGGGGCTTGTTCGGGATATCTTCACCCCGACCAGTAGAGCAAAGAGTTGCTCCTCAACCTACTGAACCTACTAAAAATGTTTACTTTGAAATTCCTTCGGGTATGATAGAGAAACTGCTAGCTAATCCTTTTATGGGAGATGGAACATTACATCCCAATTTGCACCTAATCTATGTGGATGAAGTTTGTGGATTATTTAAGCTTGCAGGTATGCCCGTGGATGTTATCAAGAAGAAGGTCTTCCCTTTATCTTTGAAGGGAAAGGCGTTGACATGGTTTAGGCTATGTGATAATATGGGATCATGGAACTACAACCGATTGAAATTGGAATTTCATCAGAAGTTTTATCCTATGCATCTTGTTCATCGTGATCGTAATTATATCTATATTTTTTGGCCTCGCGAAGAAGAAAGCATCGCTCAAGCTTGGGGGAGGCTTAAGTCAATGTTATATTCATGCCCTAATCATGAGATTTCAAGAGAAACTATTATTCAAAAAATTTATGCTCGGCTTTTCTCGATAATCGCTCCATGCTCGATACTTCTTGTACTGGCTCTTTTATGATGAAGACTATTGAATTCAAATGGGATTTATTGGAAAGAATTAAACTCAACTCTGAAGATTGGGATCTCGATGAAGGTAAGGAGTCAGGTATAACACCTAAGTTTGATTGTGATAAATCTTTTATGGATACCGATGCCTTCCGTGAATTTAGCACTAAATATGGACTTGACTCTGAGATAGTAGCTTCTTTCTATGAATCCTTTGCTACTCATGATGATCTCCCTAAGGAGAAGTGGTTTAAATATAATCCTCCCATTGAATTAAAAGTAGTTGCACCTATTAAATTTGAAGAAAAGACTATCACTTATAATGATTCTGTCTTTCCTACTGCTTATATTGAGAAACCACCTTTCCTTGTTAGAATAAAGGATCATGCTAAAGCTTCAACTGTAGTTCGTAAGAGTAATACTAGAACACCTACTCCCTCTGAGCAAATTAAAGTTGAACCTAGTGTTGCTACGGTTAAAGATCTCTTGGATGATAATATTGATGGGCATGTTATTTTCTTCTGTGATGAAGCTGCTAGAATTGCTAGACCCGATACTAAAAATAAACATAGACCTATTGTAGGCATGCCTGTTATTTCTGTTAAAATAGGAGATCATTTCTATCATGGCTTATGTGATATGGGTGCTAGTGCAAGTGCAATACCTCATTCCTTATATAAAGAAATTATGCATGATATTGCACCTACTGAGATAGAGGAAATTTATGTTATTATTAAGCTTGCCAATAGGGACACTATTTCACCAGTTGGCATTGTTAGAGATGTTGAAGTCTTGTGTGGGAAAGTTAAATATCCTGCTGATTTTCTTGTTCTTGATTCCCCACAAGATGAATTTTGTCCCATTATATTTGTTAGGCCCTTCTTGAATATTGTTAATGCTAAGATATACTGCAAAAAGGATGTAGTTACTATTGGTTTGGGGGATATGTCTCATGTGTTTAACTTTGCTAAATTTCATAGACAACCCCATGATAAAGAACTGCCTAGTAAAGATGAAATTATTGGTCTTGCTTCTATTGTCGTGCCTCCTAATGATCCTTTAGAACAATATTTGCTCAACCATGAAAATGATATGTTTATGAATGAAAGAAGGGAAATAGATGAAGTATTCTTTAAACAGGGACCAATTTTGAAACACAACTTGCCTGTTGAAAGCCTAGGGGATCGTCCCCCACCCAAGGGTGACCCTGTGTTTAAGCTTAAACCTTTACCTGATACTCTTAAATATGCTTATCTTGATGAGAAAGAGATATATCCTGTTATTATTAGTGCTAACCTTTTAGAGCATGAAGAAAAGAAATTATTGAAAACTCTGAAGAAGCACCGTGCTGCTATTGGATATACTCTTGATGATCTTAAGGGCATTAGTCCCACTCTATGCTAGCACAAAATAAAATTGGAAAAGGATGCTAAACCGGTTGTTGATCACCAACGACGGTTAAATCCTAAGATGAAAGAAGTGGTAAGAAAAGAAATACTAAAGCTTCTGGAGGCAGGTATAATTTATCCCATTGCTGATAGTCAGTGGGTAAGTCCTGTCCATTGTGTCCCTATGAAGGGAGGTATTACTGTTGTTCCTAATGATAAAGCTGAACTGATCCCACAAAGAATTGTTACATGTTATAGAATGGTAATTGATTTCCGCAAATTAAATAAAGCTACTAAAAAGGATCATTACCCTTTACCTTTTATTGATCAAATGCTAGAAAGATTATCCAAACGTACACATTTTTGCTTTCTAGATGGTTATTCTGATTTTTCTCAAATACCTGTGTCAAAAGAGGATCAAGAAAAGACAACTTTTACATGCCCTTTTGGTACCTTTTCTTATAGACGTATCCCTTTTGGTTTATGCAATGCACCTGCTACCTTTCAAAGATGTATGACTGCTATATTCTCGGACTTTTGTGAAAAGATTGTTGATGTATTCATGGATGATTTTTATGTATATGGAACTTCTTTTGATGATTTCTTAAGCAACCTTGATCGAGTTTTGCAGAGATGTTAAGAAACTAATCTTGTCTTGAATTGGGAGAAGTGCCACTTTATGGTTAACTAGTAGACTGCCCGTGCGTTGCCACGGGCCAGGGAAAAATTTGTAAACAATGCTCAAGTTACCCGCCTCGAACGAAAACATTGCACGCAAGTATCTTCTATCTATTCCAACAAACACCATGCACCCCATCTAGCCTCTGTTTTTTGTTGAACTTCTCCCTAGCCCTCTTTGTCGATACATAAACCATCCTCTCAATATGCGGTAACTCGATTATGCATGTGGCTTCTATGTCATTGTTTTGTTGTCTCACACTACTATGTATGTTAAAAATATGGCATGTACAAGGCACCTCACCTTAGTAGAAATAGTAAGAAAATGTGGCATATGAACAAGAAAACAATCTTTCCACCACATGTTCATTCACAAACTAATAATTCTCTATTTATCTTTGGGCTCTGCTTCCATTTCCATCTAAGATGCATCTCCATCACTTTATCTCACTAATACATATTTTCCTACGGACCTCAAATATACATACAAGAATCACACGACAAGGTTGCATCATTGTCATTCCATCTCTTCTTTCACTTCGGCTCTTTTGGTCATTGCAACACCAGCGTGCGCCGTCTTCACACTGCTCCAAATCTGCCCATGTTTCCATCCGGCTCCAAATACGCCCATTTTTTTCTCTAAGTCAGTCATGTCGTAACAAATTTGTACTTTCAGCCTCAAAATTTCATTGTTTGGAATGAGGAGGGATTTCAGAGTTCACTTCTCTAAAAGAGAATGCAACACATATTGAT
This sequence comes from Triticum dicoccoides, assembly GCF_002162155.2. NCBI lineage: Eukaryota > Viridiplantae > Streptophyta > Magnoliopsida > Poales > Poaceae > Triticum > Triticum dicoccoides. The sequence continues at coordinate 339,009,570 of NC_041392.1, forward strand.
ACAGATTAGTGATGAACAAAAAATTGCTTCCATAGATGTAAATTACTTCTGTATGAAAATATATTTTGTTTCAAATGTTGATACTCCTTCCTTTTGGAACTTTAGTTTCCTTCATATGGTTTTTTCACTTCCTTTTCTTGGATGGTAACTGTTTCAGGTCAAATTACTTCTATGGCAACTAAATATTGTTTCCATATGGTTAAATTTTGTTTGTTTGGACTGACCATAGAAAATGATTCCTTGAATTGGCAATCGCTTCAATGTAGTACTCCCTCCGTCCCGCAATAAGTGACTCAAAAATGACTCAACTTTGTACTCCTTCCTTCAATTGGAGTATATGTTTTCTTTTCTCATAGGAAAGGAGAGTGCTTTAATTTTTTACAGAACAAAATTGAGATTGATTTATTCTTTAGTTAAAATTGGTGCCACGAATATGTTTCATGGAATCTGAGAATTGTTCCAAACGTATCGATAAAGTACTTCCAATATAGTAAAAATTGGCAGTCTGAGGATTTTGCATTGAACCTCTTTTAAAATGGTGATGAAAGACCACACATGTTGAAGATAAGTTTGGCCTTAATCTAATCGAGAAACAACTGTTTTTCATACCAGACAAGCAACTACTCCTCTCTGACTCAATGTGCCACACCATTCACTCACCGCTGTAATCCATACACATGTTCAGTACCTTTTGAATTTTATGCTCCCGCTTCTCCATGTGTCAACCCCTTTGTTCCTTGTTGACCCTAGCTTGTCTTGATGCAACATCAAGCAACAACAAAATATTACACCTGATACGACATCAAGCTATACAGGAACTATTAGACCACCCAAATTATTGAAGCTTCAGAATTTGTGTCTGGGTCCATGCCTAATAAACTGGAAGAAAACCAAAAGATACTTATTGATATGAATCAACTTGGTTAAGTATGGTCAAATACAATGCACGGTGGAATATCTGCCCTAGAAAACAAAAGAAAAGGAGATGGAAGAAATCATGCACTCAATGGGTGGCTGTAAGTTCACGGGTATCAAGACTTGGCTCACATATCATTGATCATGGGTCTGTGTCAATATGGCTCCGGTGCCCAGTTTATCACGGTGTTTTGTTATTATTTCCGAGATAGTACTTTCTATTATAGTGTTGAGATAAGCAATTTAGATGTTTTAAATATTCCCAGCTCTTTGGATAAGAAGTATTTCAGTAACTGAATAATCTTTGACCGTCCAAAAGAACTACGATGTTTCTTTGGGAATAACAACAGAACAAAAAATCCGAGAATCATGGCTGACCTATGAGGCGCAGATGTTGTCGAGGACCTATAACCATGCCTCCTATCCTTTGCGCAACCTTGAAACCACGAGTAATTACCTGGCATTATTTCATTATCTCAGCTGGTTTTATGACTTCGAACATATGAGAGTACTCTAACATGTAAAATAATTCTTTCTCAGGTTCCAAATAAGTCAACAGTAGGTCAAAAGTAGAGGTGAAACATTGCCAGGCAGACAGACACACAACAATAGCCGATGATTATAGCTTAAGGTCCAATGAGGATAATATAAGTAGTGGAAAACGGAATTTTGTATCCACATCCCTATTGATCAAGGAGTAAGTCAACATGATACAAGGAACGTACAACAACACCCGAGACAATATAATTACAACACTGCAGAAAAATTAGAGATCCATGTAATCAAATATCTCTTTGTTAAATTTTAGCTGAACAACTTAACTTATAGAGTGTCGATGGTTCAGATCTTTTTCCTTTTAATTAACATGTGAGTTATTATAAAGTGGGTAATTTCTTTTTGCGGTATATAAAGTGGGTAATTCATATAGACTAAGACATGGAAAAAGGGTGTAGGTGGTGCAAATTCATAGCAAGTTTTATATTGGATGCACACAAACAACTGTGTGGACACACAAAAAGAAAACAATCACTTTGAAAGTTTGAATAGAAATGTCTAAATGAACATCAGATGGTCTAGTGTCTCCACTGAGAGCACTACATGGACCCCTCATTAACAATTTAGCAATGAACAAACAATTCTAGTATTTAGACATGAGAATACCTTGTACAGAATTTCAAAGCCATAAAAAACGTTACCACTGGTTTGGGTATCCTGGAAATAAAACAGAGGTAATAAATTCCTTATAACTAATCAGGTGAACATAGAAAATTGATTACCTCTGGTTTGATCCCATGTGCTCTAGCCAAAAATAGATCAAATCGGCAGGATATCCTATAAGGAAACAAGTCTAGCAAGGAAACTGATTATTATTATATCTAATTTCCAGCTACCAGTGGTAGGCGCAAAGTGGAACACTATTACGCAGGACAACAAATTTGGGCAGGAGGAAGTATAATGGTTATGAATGCCAGGCAAAGTGTTTTAAGTTCATAACTATGAGCATGCAAATAATTTATATGAAGGGTCCCTTTTCTTCTGCATAAGTCAGACATACTTTATGTATGTGTAATGTGTCAACCTGTACACAAATACAAAATATATATTACAACGGAAAATGCGTGAATATGATGATGAATATCTTATTCTGAACTCTTTTGCATCTTGTATAATGGACAGTGATTGAGATTCTAGTTTCGGCACTACTGGAGAGTATGTTGTGTGCAAAACAAAACTACATGCATTAATCTACATGATTGTTCGTACCAACAGAGAAACAATTTTGCATCTAGTAGATGTGTGTATGTTTCAGGGTTACTTTCACAATATTTAGTTGCTATAGAAAAAACACTTAAGGCTAGCAAATAGAATTAACCTAGTACATAGAAAGTAGAGAACTGATCGCTGCAGTAAATTATGAACCGATATCACACATAAAACAGTAACATACCCCAAAATCTATTCCTCGCAGCTCTCCACAAGTCTTCCTTCGCCCTCTTCTGCTCCACCAACCCCTGTTATGATTTCTCTCCCCTTAAATCACTCTTCTTACTCCGCATACCATCTCTGTCTCCCTAGCCCAAACATGCTAGTACCGTCAGTAGCGCGTCCGGCACCCCACGAAAGAAAACACAATACAACCCACACATGAATAATGATGTAAACATACGTGAAATTATGAACGCTCCAAGAAAATCATTCTGTAAATAACTTGAATGGTGTGTTGATATGCAGAAACATCTACTTCTTTACAAGACATTTACTTGTTTGGATTGCAAAACAAATATTGTTGTAGGAAATGATCTATTGGAAACTGGTACAAAACTTCAAACATCTTTACTGCTGGACATAGAACAAGCACACAACATCCTGTAATTATTTAGTTGCAGACGTACATGCATGACAGCCAACATATATAAAGTCTTGTGATGAATTGTGTTCAATGGTGAAGAAACTTGCAACGAAGTGTTTCCTATTAAATGACCTCCCAAACCCAATGTTGGTTGGTCCACTCTACTAAGCTGTGCTATGTCAATAATCAAAAGAAATATATGCTTGTTTTACCACTGGCAATCATGAAAAGCCGACTGACTTTCGAATATAACTTTATCTGAAGATTATGTTATTTGCCCCGTCGACTTTGTTGCCTAGCTGGACAATCAGTACTGCAGTTGCCTAGATCCTACCCTCCTACGGACACTTATGTTCTAATCTGGAGATGAGGTGAGTACAAGGGTCACCCATGGATATATTGTCTAGACGATGAGATAGCACATGAGATGAAGCAATGTGTGTACCTGGACGCCGCACTGGTTGAAGCACTTGATGGCGACTGATAAGCGCCCCCTGTTGCCGATAAAATCAATTGTTCTTGACCTTCGTTTAGGAGAATATCCAGAGTCAATGTGAAAGCATAGGACTACATTTTAATAAAATGGCTGAGAAATATTCATGTTTTTATGGAAGCACAACATGCTCGGGAGGGTAAAACTATCAAATTAGAATTTAATAAAACACATTTGAGAAATTAAGGAGATCATCTCAATACTGAATTACGAGGGTGGGTGACCCTCTAGGATTCCAGATCAATAAACACAACGTGGTGCGTGGTATGTTCCCCCCGACTCAAGGGAAACAGTAGATTGATTAGAAATTCATTCTTGCTTCCTGTCGCATTGTCCACCTGTCTTGTTTCCTCGCAGCTCCACCTTCCCCTGTAGCAACACCAAGGCCCTAAAACACAGAGCTCCTCTGCATCTCAGCGGGAAAGATAGAGAGATCGGATTGCATCTCACAAGCACACTTTAAAACATGAGTTGATGGATGGCATCTGTAGCCGAACCCTAGTAACAATTGTGTGTTATTGATTGGCACAATCAGAACCTAACTAACAACCACCTTTCAGTGTCAGTAGATCTATAGATGTTGCATCCCACTTCACGTCCTAAGATTGTCTACAAAAACTTCACGTCCAAGTGACAGAAGCACAAAGGCTTCCATCAACAAAATAATTTTTCATAACAAAATCTCTGCTATAAAGGATGCAACTATGACGAAGATATGCCTCTGTGTTTACCTTACATCATCAGAAGTTCAAAACTAATGCTAGATTTATTTTTTATAGAGAGATGCTAGATATGATAATACAACAGTAGTAAATGCCACATGATCCATTTGTGCAACGTCTGCCCTCCAATTCTTATTTAAGTGCTGGAATTAAAAGGGCAAAGCAGTGGGACATCACCACCCACCCATTAAATTTTTTGGATATTAACAATATGACTTTAAGGGGGAAAATCCTCACTGAACAGTAAGCTCCCATTGCTAATCTAATAAAAATAATTGATCAAAATATGCAGGTTTGGCCCCTACCCCAAAGCTACTCCCTAATGTGCCTTAGTGGAATATAGTCTGCCGCAATCAAAAGATGAAATAAACAGCAGCGACATTGCATTAGGGAGGTTCGTTGCGTACATACCAGATGTACTCGGCGACGAACACAGTAGTCTCAATGGCGAGGGCAAGAACCTTCAATCCAGATGCTCCTCCCGATGCCCCACACCCTTGCTGCCGCCGACTTCGTGTGGATGGCTTACTTGTCCTGCACCATGAATTGGGCATGACAAAGATTTTGCTTTTAGGAAACAAATTTACCATAATGTGAAAGCACTGTAATTATGCGGCATAGCAGGACATTGACTTTATGCTTGCAGATTTATCACCTCTAGCAACGGTTGCCAAATTGCCACAATGATAGAGCCCCAACCAGATTACTGATCTATCTTAACTCTCAAGTATTAACTTACTAAATGTAAAATTCAGATGCAAGTGCAGTAGATTTATCACCTCTAGCAACGGTTGCCAAATTGCCACAATGATAGAGCCCCAACTCGATTACTGATCTATCTTAACTCTCAAGTATTAACTTATTAAATGTAAAATTCAGATGCAAGTGCAGTAGATTACTGCAGTTTAGCACTAACTGTACGACCAACAATTAAGATTTCAGAGGGCAAGCACTGTAGAATAGCATATGCTACCTTCACATCGGGTCCATGAGGTGTCGTACATTTGGATATTTCTGCATGCATCAGACATGCAAAAGTACTGATTCTAGGCACATGAATCATACATTTGGATGCTTGGACGGACTGGTTGCATCAAAGATAATTAAGCTCTCAGTGTTAGCAAGTATAATGCTTAAATACTGGCAGACTCATGTTCCTCATGCATGGTGTTGCAATATTGCTTTTTGGCGTCTAGCTCAACCAAAACAACCGAGATGAGACAGCAAGGAAGCGGGTCAGTGTTGTACCTCAAGGATTTTCCTTCTGAACAAATTCAGCAAAATAGATTACCTGGCATATAATCACCCAGTCGCTCCCAAGGTCCAAAGGCACAGGAGACTGCGACCGGGACCTTCGCAAGAGGCCGGTCATGGTGGCGGTCAGACGTCGATCCCACAGCTCGGCAAAAGGCGGCCATGGCTCGCGAGGCGCACGTGCGCAGTGCAGTCAGGGCATCACGGATCGAGGAGGTTGAGGAGGAGGCGCGACACTCGCGCCACAGACGACCAGCGACGGACCAGAGTTGGCAGAAGGAGAGGGTCATGAATCGGGGCAAGCTCGGGCGGCCGCGGATGAACAAGGGTCGGAGAGAGAAGGAGGAGAACAGAGAGGAAACATGAGGCAGGTAGGTTGCACGAGATCGCCGGTGTGGCCCTCGTCGGCGGCGGGGCTCCCGGCCAGATCTACGTATGGTGTTATGGTGGCTCTGGCAGGAGGTAGGGAGATGGAACCGCCCCGCCGCTGCCATCCCTGGGCGCGGTGCGGCTTCGCCGGCCGGCCCTCCGGCAGCGGCGTTGTGGGGAGCGGTGGGGGCGGAGCGGGCCTTGGGCGGCAGCGCGAAGCGTGGCGGCTGGGCAAACCCTAGCGCTGTTTCAGATCGAGGGGAGCCTTGTTCCCGTCGGAGCTCGGGGGGTTTTTTTCGTTGGTTTTTCTTCGTAGGTATTTTGTCGTTCGATTCAGTTAATAACGACGGGAGTTTGGGCGTGTGCGGGACTCCATCCTGGGGTTTTTCTTGGTTTTTCGCGGCTGAAGGGATGATGGAAGGAAGTACCAAAGAAGTATCAAAAAAGACCGGGTGAGTTGGGACGAAAATAAAACTCGGAACGCGACCTACCAACTGAGACATTAGGAGTAGAGATGAAGGTATTGTCTTGGGGCATAAATTTTTTGAAAAAGGTATTGAAGTTGATAAAGCTAAGGTTGATGTTATTGAAAATATGTCGTGTCCTAAGGACATTTAAGGTATAAGAAGTTTCCTTGGTCATGCCGGTTTCAATAGGAGGTTCATTAAGGACTTCTCTAAAATTTCTAGGCCTCTGAGTAATCTCTTACAAAAAGATGTTCCTTTTGTCTTTGATGATGATTGTGTAGAAGCATTTGAAATACTTAAGAAAGCTTTGATTTCTGCACCTATTGTTCAGCCTCCTGATTGGAATTTATCATTTGAAATTATGTGTGATGCTAGTGATTATGTTGTAGGGGTTGTTCTAGGACAAAGGGTTGATAAGAAATTAAATGTTATCCAATATGCTAGTACGACTCTGGATAGTGCCCAGAGAAATTATGCTATTATTGAAAAGGAGTTTTTAGCAGTTGTATTTGCTTGTGATAATTTCAGACCTTATATAGTTAATTCTAAAGTAATTGTTCATACTGATCATGCTGCTATTAAATATCTCATGGAAAAGAAAGATGCTAAACCTAGACTTATTAGATGGGTTCTCTTGCTACAAGAATTTGATTTGCATATTATTGATAGAAAGGGAGCTGAGAATCCCGTTGCAGGCAACTTGTCTAGGTTAGAGAATGTTCTTGATGACCCACTACCTATTGTTGATAGCTTTCCAGATGAACAACTAGTTGTCATAGATGCTTCTCGTACTGCTCCATGGTATGCTGATTATGCTAATTATATTGTTTCTAAATTTATACCACCTAGTTTCACATACCAACAAAAGAAAAAGTTCTTCTATGATTTAAGACATTAATTTTGGGATGACCCACACCTTTATAAATAAGGAGTAGATGGTGTTATTAGATGTTGTGTACCTGAGCATGAACAGGAACAGATCCTACGTAAGTGTCACTCAGAGGCTTATGGAGGACACCATGCTGGAGATAGAACTGCACATAAGGTATTGCAATCCGGTTTTTATTGGCCTACTCTCTTCAAATATGCTCGTAAGTTTGTCTTGTCTTGTGATGAATGTCAAAGAATTGGTAATATTAGTAGATGTCAAGAAATGCCTATAAATTATTCATTTGTTATTGAACCATTCGATGTTTGGGGCTCTGATTATATGGGACCGTTTCCTTCCTCTAATGGCTATATACATATTTTAGTTGTTGTTAATTACGTTACTAAGTGGGTAGAAGCTATTCCAATGTAACACCCCGGATGTAACTGGCCATATTTGTACTCCGACTCTTGCCATTTTTGGCTTTAAGTTATGAGATTCCCTCGTGGTTGGGTTTTGTCTTTGTTTTGCTTTTTGTTCATGTCTTGCATCTCATATCTTGTCATCATGTGCATCGCATTTGCATACGTGTTCATCTCATGCATCCGAGCATTTTCCCCGTTGCCTGTTTTGCAATCCGACACTCCTACGTCATCCGGCGCCTCCTTTTGTCTCTTTCTGTGAGCGAGTGTTAAACGTTCTCAGAATGGACCGAGATTTGCCAAGTGGCCTTGGTACACCACCGGTAGACCGCTTGTCAAATTTCGTGTCATTTGGAGTCTGTTTGATGCCCCAACGGTTAACCGGGGAACCGTAAAGGCCTCGTGTGTGTTGCAGCCCAACACCCCTCCAAAACGGCCCAAATCCAAACCTCTCCCATGTCCTCCACCATCGGATCATGATCGCGTGGTCAAAAACTACACCTCATTTGGACACTCCCACCTCCTTCTAGGTATAAATATGTCCTCCCCGTCCAAAATCCGGGTCGAAACCCTAGCTTCCCCTCCCTCTTGCTCGTCGGACATGTCCGCGCGTCGCCGGACACAGTCGCCGCCGCGCCCGCGCCAGTAGAGAGCCACCACGTGGCCTCCCAGATCCGCTGCCGCCGCCGGCCTGCGGGGCCCGCAGCCGGCCCGCGCGGCCCGTACACCGCCCGCGACCTCGCCGCCTCGCGCCTCCGATCCTCCGCCGCCGTTCTTCTTCACTTCTCCGCCGCCGCCCTTCCTAAGCTCGCCGGTCGCACCGCCCGCCAACGACAGGCGCCGCCCGGCACCTCGCCGCCTCCGTAGGACCTCGCCCTGACCGGATCCGCGTCTCCGGCGAGGCCCAGAGCGCTTCGGTGACCCCGCCTCCACTCTGGCCACCGCGAGGACGAATTCTGGCCACCTCGACTTCCGTGCCTGGATCCAGATCTGGAAGACTAGGGTTGACCTCGTTTTCATCTCTAAGTCTTTTTCTGCTATATTCTTAGCCCATGTTCATCATGCCATAACTTCTCATTCGTAGCTCCGTTTCGTGCGCATGATATATCAAAATGTATATCATGATGTGCTCTTCATTTTGTTCCATTGTGACATTCTTGTTTGAGTCCATATTGATGCCGAGATCACTAATGCAAGAGTGCTATAAATTGTTAGGTGCTGATTCTTATCAGAGTATGAGGATTTGTCATTTTTGTCACATTTGTTGTGTGCTGCATATGAACATGAGCTCTACATGTGTTTTGATCAATGTCATGCCATCTTTACAGGGGTGCTTACCATGTATTTTTGTGATCTTTGTGGTGACTAGCACAAGCATGCAAAGTAGCCTTCGTGATATTGCTGTTTTCAGGGACTTAGAATTTTACTAAGTCCTTTTCTGTTGTTATTTTGATGCCATGTATACATGATGCTACAATGTGTTCTATGCTTTATTTGTGTTGCTTCAGTAAGGATGATTTGGACATATGGTTGTGCTCTATCCATCCATGCCCCTGTTTGCAATTATGGAGTGCCCTAGCATGACTTAATCTTGCTCCACTATTGCTATAAAATGTTAATGACATATTGTTTACATGTTAATCAATTTTGCCGTGGTTGTTGTAGTTGATCCATGCATAATATAAACTTGCTCTTGCCTTGGTTAGTGTCATAAACATGCCATCTTGTTGATGCTATGCTTATCTTGTCATGCAACGTCTTGTGTTGAGTGAATCGAGCTCACAAAGATGCCTTCACAATTCTGTTTATGCCATGCCCAGTTTTCTGCTAAGTCTGAATCTGTTAACGAAACTTGCTATGTTTACATGGGTGCCATAATATTTTATGTGCCTTTTTGGCTCATGATCAGTAAGGGCTTTTGTTCTATGCTTTGGGTAGATCCATCCCATGCCTTTGTTTACTATGATAAGTTCATGTAGAATGTTGTTTGCTTGCTCTAAACATTGCTTCCTGATGTTATTCCTGGCATGTTAGTATTTTCACTAAGTCTGTGAAGCTGATATCTTTTGCACCTTTTCCATGCTTGTCTGACCTGTTCTGGTGTGTTTTAGTCGTAGCTCAGTGTTCATGTTTTCTCAAGCATTTTGAGTAGATCACTGCCATATGCTTTGTTGATATGTCGGAGTGTAGTAGCTTAGTTTCTTGTTGCATTCTAGGTGGCATCGTGCTGTTAATCGCAGAATTGTGCCATTCTTGTTTTGCTTTCCATTTGCAAACCGTGCATCCGATTCCGGTGATCTTTATATTGATTTCGACCAAAATCATCTCATCTTTCCAGCGGCACTCTTGGTTTGCCAATTTGATGCTTTGATCAATCTTTTCCTTCTGGAGCACGCATATGCATTGCATATCACATCCCACATTTCATGCCATGTTTGCATCATGTTGCTTGTGCATTGCATCGTGATTGATTGTTGGTTCTTTCTTTGTGTTCTTACTTTGGGTAGAGCCGGGAGACAAGTACGATATTGAGGAACCCGTTGAGTACGCTAACGAGGATCAAGCTTTCATCAACTCTGAGAACTTTGCAGGCAAGATGACCATACCCTTGAAATCACTTCTATCTTTGCTTGCTTAGTTGTTCGATCTTTTGCCATGCCGCGATACCTACCACTTGCTATATCATGTCTCCCATATTTCCATGTCAAGCCCCTAACCCACCTTTCCTAGCAAATCGTTGTTTGGCTATGTTACCGCTTTGCTCAGCCCCTCTTATAGCGTTGCTAGTTGCAGGTGGAGATGAAGTTTGTTCCATGTTGGAACATGGAGATTGTTGGGATATCATTATTATATCTTGTTTACTTTAATGCATCTATATACTTTGTAAAGGGTGGAAGGCTCGGCCTTATGCCTGGTGTTTTGTTCCACTCTTGCCACCCTAGTTTCCGTCATACCGGTGTTATGTTCCTTGATTTTGCGTTCCTTACGTGGTTGGGTGTTATGGTAACCCCTTGACAGTTCGCCTTAAATAAAACTCCTCCAGCAAGGCCCAACCTTGGTTTTACCATTTGCCTACCTACCACCATATACATTCCCTTGGGTTCTGCAGACTCAAGGGTCATCTTTATTTTAAAGCCCCCCGGGCCAATGCTCCTTTGAGTGTTGGTCCGAAACGGGCAGCGTGCGGGGCCACCTCGGGGCAACTCGAGGGTTGGTTTTACTCGTAGCTTGACCTATTTGATGTGCCCTGAGAACAAGATACGTGCGACTCCTATCAGGATTTGTTGGCACATCGGGCGGCTTTGCTGGTCTTATTTTACCATTATCGAAATGTCTTGTAACCGGGATTCCGAGACTGAATAGGTCTTCCCGCGAGAAGGAATATCCTTCGTTGACCGTGAGATCTTGTGATGGGCTAAGTTGGGACACCCCTGCAGGATTTTGAACTTTCGAACGTCGTGTCTGCGGTTATGGGCAGATGGGAATTTGTTAATGTCCGATTGTAGAGAACTTGACACTTAATCTAATTAAAATGAATCAACCGCGTGTGTAGCCATGATGGTCTCTTTTTGGCGGAGTCCGGAAAGAGAACACGGTCTCGTGTTATGCTTGAATGTAAGTAGCCTCAGGATCACTTCTTGATCATTATTAGCTTCTCGACCGTGCTTTGCTTCTCTTCTCGCTCTCTTTTGCGTAAGTTAGCCACCATATATGCTAGTGCTTGCTGCAGCTCCACCTCATTGCCTTTCCTGCCTTTAAGCTTAAATAGTTTTGATCGCGAGGGTGTGAGATTGCTGAGTCTCCGTGACTCACAGATACTTCCAAACAGATGCAGGTGCCGATGATGCCAGTGCAGGGGACGCTACCGAACTCAAGTGGGAGTTCGACAAGGATTCGGGCCGTTATTATGATCAGTAGAGGAGCCCAGTTGGGGCGATCGGGGATCTAGCATTTGGGGTTGTCTTTCTTTATTTTGGTACCATAGTCGGACCATGATTGTATTTTGGATGATGTATGATATATTTATGTATTGGGTGAAGTGGCGATTGTAAGCCGACTCTTTATCCATTTCTTATTCAGTACATGGGATGTGTAAAGATTACCCCTCTTGCGACATGCCTACCTTGCGGTTATTCCTCTAAGTCATTCCCCAACACGTGGGAGATATAGCCGCATCGTGAATGTTACAAGTTGGTAATCAGAGCCTTCCCCGACTTAGGAGCCCCCTGCTTGATCGAATTGCTGACGTTGTTGAGTCTAGAAAAAGATGTTTTGAGTCTTAGGATAATATATATCAGAGAGTAGGATTCCTTTTACTCCTCAGTCCCTTCGTCGCTCTGGTGATGCCTCCTGACGTAGAGTTTTGACTCTTCCCTCCTCAAATTTCACAAAAAAAATTAGGATCATGCGGGTATCTTGGAATCGTTCCGATGGTTCTGCGATGAGAACATTGTTCTTGGTGCCTCCTGACATTTAGGGGTTGTGGCAGTGTCACGCGGAGTTGAGCTCCGAGGTGTTGTCGTCACAATTTTATCGTTGCAGTTCTGGAATACCTGAATTCACCAACATCGAAAATCTCCTTTATGCAGTTGTTGGTGAGATAATCTCGATGCCTCCCAGTACTGGGGCGGGAGTTCGGGAGTATTGCCATAACTCGTATAACGAATGCTTTTCGAAGGTTGAGGTAAATGATTTCCGAAGGTTTCTTGGTTATGTGTTGAACGAAGGATACAACTGGATGTAGGATTTGCTAGTTTTGGGTGAGATATTATGCTTCCCCTGTATCCCCAACACCTGATTGCATAACCAGAAAGTTTTGGGAGTTTCATAGGTGGGAATTCATGTAGCTCTAGTATTTCTTCCCGCAGATATTTGGTTTGTGATTGGGTAATCCTTACCAATTATTTTTTCATATCCGTACCTTGTTGCTTTATTCTTCTACCTTTATCTAAGCGGCTTCTCAATTTATGGAAGTGCGATGGCTTGAATTCATTCATTCATTCTTGTTCGAATGTTAAGGCTATATGTTGCAATTTTGATCCATTGATTCAGCTTGAATATATGTCTTTCAAGACGCTAACGGATGTCAACCTCTTCAGGATGGCTCCTCCAACGCGTCAGAATCCGGAACGTCCGCCACCACCTCCACCTCCGGAGGCATGGCAAGCTGTCATGGCAGCCACCAACGCCAACACTCGGATGCTTTTGCAACTCTTGCAAGAGTGCAACCAAGGAAATCAAGGCCAAGGCAACAATCAAGCTCAATTTGCTACCCTCAATCAGTTCCTCACAAACCAACCGAAGTCCTTCAGTAACTGTGTCGAGGCCACAGACACCGACGACTGGCTCGTGGATATCTGCATACATTTTGAGTGTAGCAATGTCAGGCCTGAGGACTTTGTCAAGTTTGCTTCGTTTCAACTCAAGGATCAAGCTGCTTAGTGGTATCAACAATACAGAGATTCCAGAGGAGGTCGTGTGATTACCTGGGATGATTTCTGCCGAGACTTCAAAGCTCACAACTTTCCACAAAGTGTTGCTGAGAGTAAGCGCGAGGAGTTCCGCAATCTCAAGCAAGGCAGCATGTCTGTTTACCAATACAACATCCTGTTTCAGAGGCTCGCTCGCTTCGCTAAACAAGACGTCCCTGATGAGAAGATCATGATTTATCAATTCAGAGGTGGCCTTGGAGAAGATCTGCAATTAGCTCTCATGCTTTTTGAGCCGACCAAGTATGATGAATTCTACAACATGGCACTAAAGCAAGAGGCCGCTCAGCTCAAGTGCGATGCTTCTAAGAAGAGAGTCAGGGATGCAACTCAATCGTCTTCTTCATCTGAAGTGACAGCTAAGCAACAGAAGTTCTGGTTGCCTCATACTCCTCCGTTTCGTCAGTCTTACCAGCAGAAGAGTAAAGGTGGCAATGGATCTTCCCACCCACCCAACCCAGGCTATCAGCACAAAGCGCAGACTCATACTCCAAGATCAAGTGCTCCTTATCACCGTCCGCTCTCAGAGGTTACTTGCAACAAGTGTCAACAGAAAGGGCACTATGGAACAAATGCTTCAACCAAAGGCGCCTTCCGCCTCCTCCTCCTGTGAGATCTGCCAGCAATGCAGTGGTCAAGCATCATCCCAAGCATGCTAAGGTCAACATGATGAACGCAGCTCAGGCAGAGGTTTCTTCAGAATTGATCATGGGTAACCTTCCAGTTAACTCCATTCCTGCTAAAGTTCTTTTTGATACTGGTGCATCGAATTGCTTCATGTCAAGACCATTTTTTTTCCAAGAATGAATTCACTTCTTCTCATTTGGGTAAATCCATGGATATCGTTTCTCCGAGTAAACGGTTGAGTGCCAGTTTGGTGGTTCCGGATGTTTCTATCAAGATGGGAGACTATAGATTTTTGTCTTCTCCAACGGTCCTTGGTGACTCGGACATTTATCTAATTCTCAGGATGAACTGGCTTTCTAAGCACAAGGCTCAGCTTGATTGTGCTGCCAGGCAGATTCAATTGACACACTCTTCTAAGGATGTGATCATGTAGGATCGAAAGTATGTCTAGAGGGGGGTGATTAGACTACTTAACCAAATAAAAATCTAGCCTTTTCCCAATTTTAGTTCTTGGCAGATTTTAGCAACTTTGAACAAGTCAAGCAATCTTTACACAATTCAAGCAAGCATGCAAAGAGTATATGAGCAGCGGAAAGTAAAGCATGTAACTTGCAAGAATGTAAAGGGAAGGGTTTGGAGGATTCAAACGCAATTGGAGACACATATGTTTTTGTCGTGGTTCCGATAGGTGGTGCTATCGTACATCCATGTTGATGGAGACTTCAACCCACGAAGGGTAACGGTTGCGTGATTCCACGGAGGGCTCCACCCACGAAGGGTCCATGAAGAAGCAACCTTGTCTATCCCACCATGGCCATCGCCCACGAAGGACTTGCCTCACTAGCGGTAGATCTTCATGAAGTAGGCGATCTCCTTGCCCTTACAAACTCCTTGGTTCAACTCCACAATCTTGTCGGAGGCTCCCAAGTGACACCTAGCCAATCTAGGAGACACCAGTCTCCAAGAAGTAACAAATGGTGTGTTGATGATGAACTCCTTGCTCTTGTGCTTCAAATGATAGTCTCCCCAACACTCAACTCTCTCTCACAGGATATGGATTTGGCGGAAAGAAGATTTGAGTGGAAAGCAACTTGGGGAAGGCTAGAGATCAAGATTCATATGATAGGAATGGAATATCTTGGTCTCAACACAAGCGTAGGTGTTTCTCTCTTAGAAAATATAGGTTGGAAGTGTAGGTTTGTTCTGATGGCTCTCTCCACGAATGAAGAGGAGGTGGAGGGGTATCTATAGCCTCCACACAAAATCTAACCGTTACACATAACTTCCCAAACTCGGTGGGACCGAATGGTTAAACTCGGTCAGACCGATTCAACAAAGCTAGTGACCGTTAGGGTTTTCAGTGGGACCGACATGCAACTCGGTAGGACCGATATGATTAGGGTTAGGGCATAACATAATCTCGGCGAGACCGATTACACAAACTTGGTGAGACCTATTTTGGTAATAAGCTAACCAGAGAGTTGGCCAGGTAAACTCGGTGAGACCGATCGCTCATTTCGGTGAGAACGAAACGTTACGAAGGGAAAACAGAGAGTTTACATTGCAATCTCGGTGGGATCGATCGCTCATTTCGCTGAGACCGAAATGTTACAAAGGGAAACAGAGAGATTACAACCCCATCTCGGTGAGACCGAGATCCCTATCGGTGAGACCGATTTGCCTAGGGTTTGTGGCAGTGGCTAAGACATTTGAAACTCGGTGGCGCCGGATAGAAAGAATCGGTGGGGCCGAGTTTGACTTTTGGTTTAGGTCAAATGTGGATGTGAGAAAGTAGTTGAGGGTTTTGGAGCATATCACTAAGCATTTTGAGCAAGAACCTCATTAAGCAACACCTCATCCCTCCTTGATAGTATTGGCTTTTCCTATAGACTCAATGTGATCTTGGATCACTAAAATAGAAAATGTAGAGTCTTGAGCTTTGAGCTTGAGCCAATCCTTTGTCCTTAGCATTTTGAGGGGTCCACTTTTCTCATCCATTGCATGCCAATCATTGAGCTTTCCTGAGATATTAATCTTGAAATAGCATTAGCTCAATGAGCTATATGTTGTTAGGAATTACCAAAACCACCTAGGGATTGTTGCACTTTCAATCTTCCCCTTTTTGGTAATTGATGACAACATATAGATCAAAGCTTCGACAAATGATAATAAGAGTGAAAAACATTGTCGCTTTGAGAAGTATGTGAAAAGCAAGAGCTCCCCCTAAATTTGTTCATAGTTTAAGATTTGCTTTGGACTGCAAATGCACAATGAGTTAGGATCATGGTTTACTCTTCCATGTCACATACATCTTGGTGGAGCGCTCAAAATGATAATAATTAAAATACATGCACTCATCACCAAGCAAAGTGAATGATCATATAAAAGGATAATGTCATCCAACAAGCATTAAGGTAGCATATGATCAAACACATGATCATCCAAGCATGCAGAAAGTATAAAGTATCTCAACTAAGCAAATAAACGAAGTTTAACCATCAAACAAAAAGAGAGAATAAAAATCAACGCTCTCTCTTGAAGCCTATGATCTATACATTTTCTCCCCCTTCGGCAACAAGTTACCAAAAAGTTCATAAAAAATGCATAGTGCTAAATCGACACTCAGGCTTGGTCTTCGGGTGGTGGTGTAGACAGAACTCCAAGAACGAAGGCATCAGTCGATGTAGATGGAGCTGGTGGAGTAGGTGCTGGTGCTGGTGGTACTGAAGCTGTAGCTGGTGCAGATGAAGTAGCTCTGGTGTCTGGAATAGGCACTGCAGCAGACCTCTGACCTCTGGGCACTCTAGCAAAAGCATCAGTGGTTGTCTTGCCCTTCTTCTCCTCCACTTCATCCTGAAGTTTCTCAACGACTGACTGGATCTCAGTGACCTTCACATCTAGGTCATAGAACTTCTGCTCCACGATCCTCTCCAAGCTCTCCTGGTTTTGAGTCAGGGTGGCCAGTCCCTTCTCAATCCTCAGAGTGGAGGCAATCAAGTAGCCAAGCTGATCTTGCTTGCTCTTGAGAAGATACTGAGATGCTTCTTCAGTAGTTGGCACCCTTGCAGCCTTTTCAGCCTTTGTCTTCTCCTTCTTGGCTTGTGCGTGCACAGAAGATGGTTCATTTTCGTCCATCACCACAGTGTTGTCCTCAAATTCTGGGTAGATGGGCAGGTGCTCCTTGTCCAGCAGATATGTGCCAGTGCCCATCTTGGAGTTAATCAACTCCTGGATCTGTGGGGCATACCCACAACTCCTCTTCTGATCTGCAGCTGTCCTCTTTATGGTTTCCACAATTAGGCTCATGACTTTGAATTTTTGTGGGACATCAGATGTGAAGCAAGTTAATTGCATGGCCTCTGATCATCTTGTGATCACCTGACTTAGGCAAGAGGGTGTGCCTGAGGATCCAGTTGATAGTTGGCAAGCCTGACAGAAGGTGACGTACAGATCCAAACTTGTGTGTCTCAAGAGCAGCATCTGGGATCTCCCTGCACATGTCTGCCATGGTGTTGTGATCCTTCTTCTTCTTGGCATAGATATCCAAGTCATCTTCACTCTCTTTTGGAGCATTGGTCAATTTCGTCATTCAGCAACCATTGACTGGTACCTAGTGCCTTCAGACATCCAGACAATCCTTCCATCTGGGTAGAAGTGAGTTGTGGAGTAGAACTGCATGATGAGCTCATCATTCCATTTTGTGAGCTTCTGAGCCACAAACTCATCAACTCCACAAGCCGTGAAGCTGACATATACACCAGGAAAGTGATCCTCGTTTTCCTCAATGAATGTCCAATCGACCCATCTCATGCCACACACTATGGGCTTCTTGTCAAGCAAGATGGTCTCACAGAAGTCCTGATGTTCCTTTGTATGGAACCTGTAGTCCACAACATTCCTTCTCCTAGTGGCATATGGATCAGACTCTCTCCATAGCCTTAGACCAGAGTCCTTCTTGACTTTCATGTTCTCTGCAACTGGATGAGCATCATTGTGGTCTGGAATTTTTGGCTTCAACTTACTCAAGATAACAGAATCATCTTCTTCTTCCATTGCAGCTTCAGGCATTGGGGCCTTGTTCTTCTCTGCTGCTGGGATGTTCCTGGTGCTCCTCTTGGGTGCAGTTTTGGGTTTTGGAGCAGCTGGCTTAGAAGTCTCTTTGGGCTTAGATGAAGCAGCCCCTGATCTTATGGCGTCTCCTATAAGTTTCTGAGCTTTAGGTGCTAGTGCAGCATCCTCTTCCTCTTCCTCTTCTTTAGAGTCTTTCATGATTGAAGATTTCCCAAGCACTCTGGCAGTGGTCTTCTTGACCCTTTCCTTTCTTCTCTTTTCTGCCACAGCCTGCTCTTTGGGTGCAGATCCCAAAGTCTCTTGAGTAGATGTTCTGGCTTTAGACATTGGAGCTCTCTTGCCAGGAACCTTTTGCTTCATCCCTGGCTTGGTGGCAGCAGCTGTGCCATATTCCTTTTTGAGCACTTTCCTCTTTGATGTGGTTTCTTCTTCCTCAGCCACATAGTCCTCATCCTCTGACTCTGAGGTTCTTTTCTTGCTAGCCCTTGTGGCAGCCTTTGGCAGATTGCTGGGTGTGCTCCTGCTTCCATCATCTGGGCTGCTAGAGGGACTAGTGCCCTCACTCAAGTGAACCTGTTCCTCAGACTTGTTCTGACTGTCACTCTGATCTGACATGATGCAAACACTGACAGCAGACCCTGTGAATAGATTATAGATGAGGTAGAGTGGATGAGCATCACAAAGTGCAGTGCTTTTTGCAAAAGAATGAATTAAAAAGATAGTTTTAGTTTTTCACTGAAAGCATTTCGGATCTACCGATTTGAAAACTCGGTGATACCGAAGCAGCTTTTGGAACCTAAACTAGTGAACTCGGTCAGACCGAGTCACCGTTCGGTGGCACCGAGACTGCTAGGGTTTGACAAAGTGCTGAACTCGGTCACACCGATTTGCAATTCTCGGTCAGACCGAGAATCACATGTGCAATGGCCTGAGCCAAATCGGTGGAACCGATTTCATCAACTCGGTCGGTCCGAGATGGTTTCGGCGGAAACCTAACCCTAAATTTTCAATTCACGATGAAACTACGGAGTGTTTTCGATGGATAGAATGATCTCAACCGTGGCAAGATACATGGCAAAGCAATGTGCTGGGGAATCGGAGTTAGAACAACACAAAGTTCAAGTTCATACCCTAGTTCGGCGATGAACTTGCTATGGTGGCAACAGCGGAGACGATCCCGTTGACGGCGGCGGAGACCAGCGACAGGAGGCAGCTGGCCACAAGGAGGATGATCGGGAGACCCAGGGAGGTAGAGCAGGCTAAGCGCGGGCGAGGAGGTTCAGAAAGTTTTCCAAATTTTGAGCCGCGAATATATATAGCCTGACCCTGTCGGTGTGACCGAGTGGAACAACTCGGTGGCACCGAGATTCATAACTGCAAGCAGTTACTGAAACTCGGTGTGACCTAAAAGTTCAAATCGGTTGCACCAAGATTGAAAACCTAGATCGACTTAGTGATCTCGGTATGACCGAAATGGATGAATCGGTCAGACCGAAACGCACAAAGAAGTTTTGGATTTTTAAGTCTATGACGAATCGGGTACTCCGAGTGCTCCTCACACAGAGTGGTTCGAATCTGACTTGATCAAACTTTTTGATGCAGCATGAATAGAGTTTGGGACGAGAAAAGCATAAATATCTAGAGAAGGTTCTTAGGCATTCTTGTCCATCCACTTGGCAAGAGAAAAGGAGACCAACCAATCAAAACAACAAGTGGATGTCCTCGAATGAGTAAATTATGCAATCAACATGCTCACGCAATAAAATGACAAATGAAATATGTGGGAAAGCATGCACAAACAATTCTAGCATCTATCAAGTAATTGGCGATGACTAGGTCATCTATATATGAGTATATTGACTTAGGAGTCAAATGAGAACATTTGATCATAGGTCATACTCATCGTTTTAAGCACAAGTGGGGTTGCCACTTTTACATAAAGCATTGTTGTGTTCACACCATTAGAGTTGCTTTAACTCAATTGTTAGAGCAAAGCTCCCCCTAGATGTGAGATCCCCCCTAAGAGGGACGAACTAACCTTGGGTTTTTTCGATGATGACTTCATGTAGGTGTTGAAGATGTGGATGCTCTAAGTTGATGTAGATCATTCGGAGCTATCCTTTGGAGTGAGTTGCACTTTAAATACCTACACGGGTTAGTCCCATAGGGAACAAACAAGGATATCCATAGACATGCACACACAAGATGATGTCTATGAGAGCATTAGGTTACCTTCTCCCTTGTCTTACCAACAAGAGTGTTTGTGACTCCTTGAACTAGTGCAAGATGTGGAAGTTGATTGCACTTGTTCTTGCCAAAATGATAAGAGTGAAGTATGTTGGCGGAGTCACCCTCAAGAACTCTCTAGTTCTTCTTCTTCGGGATCCAAATCATCTTGATGGGAATCCTCGGAGTTGTAGTTGTACTCGATGAAGTGGAACTTTATGTAGTCCTGGGAACCCACTTAACCAAGGCCTTAGGAGCTTCTTCAAATGCATCAATTTCCTCTTGAAGCTTGTCCTTGCCTTTTTGCTTGTGGTCTTGTGGTGGAAGATCATCTTGAGCTTGTGTCCCTTTGAAAGAAGTAGGATCATACTTCTCTTGTTGAGGAACAAACTTTGTCTTGGGGTATTGATCTTCTTCCCACTCTACTACATTGGCATTGAACTTTCATTCAAAACCAATACCTTGATTCTTCCGGTGCCTTCCTTGCTTGCGTACAATTTCCTCGAATTGCTTACTCCCGGCAAGGCTCTTGTAAACACCTTTCTCTATGATTCCCTTCAATAAGCTATTTTCTTGCTCAAGTGTAACTTGGCTAAGAGAATCATTAGTGGAATCAAGACAACTACTAGAAGCAACAATATTGGATTTAGCATGATTATTGTTACTACTAGAAGAAGAATCCTTCTTGTTCTTGTTACTAGACTTGACTTGAGGCATGTAAGTGGATAAGAGTAAACGCTCGGCAATGTAAGAAGAACTTTTCTTGCGAAGATCATCATTGATTGCCTTTAAGAACTCATGCTCTTACTCAAGATTGAGCTTCTCAAAACGTCATTTCTCATGAGTCCTTAAAAGTTCCCGATGATCTCCTAAGATAGTTTCATAAGCTAACTTAAGAGTGTTTAGTTCTTTAGTTAGAGACTCAATCTTCTCCTTATCATTGTCATTTGTTTCATCTTGATTAGCATGATTAATTGACGTTTCATCATAGTATTCATCACTAGAGTTGTCAACAAGTAAATCATCATCACCTAACTAGTCATCTTCATCACTATTGAAATCAACATACTCGGGGTGTGATACCTTTGGACCTTTGGCCATGAAGCATCTTCCAATTCCTTCATTTGGTGAATCAAATATGTCGTAGGAGTTGGTTGACACAAATGCTAGACCGGCAACACCTTCATCTTGAGTATATTCGGAGTCGGAGTGATAGCTTCTCTCGGAGTGACTGTCGGAGTCGGAGCCGGATACCCATTCACCAAAATGAGCTTGATGTCTTCGTTTTGTGTAGCTCCTCGATGACTTGTCCTTCCTTTCTGAATACTTGCTTCTCCGGGAGGGTATTCGTTCATAACGATCATCCCTACTCCTTCTCTCCCTTGATGGCGATTCTTCTCTTCTACTTCTTCTTTTGGGAGAATCTTATCTTCTCTTGTGGGGAGCCGTGCACTCATTGGAGTAGTGTCCGGGTCTTCCACAATTTTAGCAGTTTTGCTCTCGACTAGAAGATCTTTTGTCATTGTAGGACCTTAACTTGGAACTTCTCTCTTTGCTTCTACTCTTGTAGAACTTGTTGAAGTTCTTCACCATTAGGCTCAATTCTTCATTGAAGGTTTGTTTCTCACTTGATGATGTGGGATCTTCACATGAGGCTTTGTAAGCACCACTTGACTTGTTATGGAGCTCCTCCTTATCCTTGAGTGACATCTCATGAGCAACAATTCTTCCAATGACTTTCGTTGGCTTCAGATCTTTGTAATTTGGCATCATTTGGATCAATGTGCATACGGTATCGTATTTTCCGTCCAAGGCTCTTAGGATCTTCTTGATGATGAATTTGTCGGTCATCTCCTCACTTCCTAAGCCGGCAATCTCATTCGTGATAAGAGCAAGCCTAGAGTACATTTCAGCGACACCTTCACCATCCTTCATTTTGAACTTGTCAAGTTGACTTTGAAGCACATCCAACTTGGATTCCTTGACGGAGTCGGTACCTTCGTGCATATCAATCAAAGTATCCCAAATTTCCTTTGCATTCTCAAGATGGCTGATTTTGTTGAATTCGTCGGGGCACAATCCGTTGAAGTGGATATCACAAGCTTGAGCATTGTATTGTAGCATCTTCAACTCGTCCGCGGTAGCTTCACGATTCGGTTCTCTCCCATCAAAGAATTCACCTTGCAAGCCAACACACACAATAGCCCAAACGGCGGGGTTATGTCCAAGAATATGCATTTTCATCTTATGCTTCCAACTAGCAAAATTAGTGCCATCAAAGTAAGGACCTCTACGGTGGTAATTTCCCTCGCTAGACGCCATACTCTCCTAGGTTGTGAAACCAAGGCTATGACTTCCAAAAGCTATGAAAATCAAAGCAAATGGAGACCAAAGCTCTAATACCACTTGTAGGATCGAAAGTATGTCTAGAGGGGGGGTGATTAGACTACTTAACCAAATAAAAATCTAGCCTTTTCCCAATTTTAGTTCTTGGCAGATTTTAGCAACTTTGGACAATTCAAGCAATCTTAACACAATTCAAGCAAGAATGCAAAGAGTATATGAGCAGCGGAAACTAAAGCATGTAACTTGCAATAATGTAAAGGGCCGGGTTTGGAGAATTCAAACGCAATTGGAGACACGGATGTTTTTGCCATGGTGCCGATAGGTGGTGCTGTCATACATCCACGTTGATGGAGACTTCAACCCACGAAGGGTAACGGTTGCGCGAGTCCACGAAAGGCTCCACACACGAAGGGTCCACGAAGAAGCAACCTTGTCTATCCCACCTTGGCCATCGCCCACGAAGTACTTGCCTCACTAGCGGTAGATCTTCACGAAGTAGGCGATCTCCTTGCCCTTACAAACTCCTTGGTTCAACTCCACAATCTTGTCGGAGGCTCCCAAGTGACACCTAGACAATCTAGGAGACACCAGTCTCCAAGAAGTAAAAAATGGTGTGTTGATGATGAACTCCTTGCTCTTGTGCTTCAAATGATAGTCTCCCCAACACTCAACTCTCTCTCACAGGATATGGATTTGGTGGAAAGAAGATTTGAGTGGAAAGCAACTTGGGGAAGGCTAGAGATCAAGATTCATTTTGTAGGAGTGGAATATCTTGGTCTCAACACAAGCGTAGGTGGTTCTCTCTCAGAAAATATAGGTTGGAAGTGTAGGTCTGTTCTGATGGCTCTCTCCATGAATGAAGAGGAGGTGGAGGGGTATATATAGACTCCACACAAAATCTAACCGTTACACATAACTTCCCAAACTCGGTGGGACCGAATGGTTAAACTCGGTCGGACCAATTCAGCAAAGCTAGTGACCGTTAGGGTTTTCGGTGGGACCGACATGCAACTCGGTAGGACCGATATGATTAGGGTTAGGGCATGACGTAATCTCGGCAAGACCGATTACAGAAACTCGGTGAGACCGATTTTGGTAATAAGCTAACCATTGAGTTGGTCAGGTAAACTCGGTGAGACCGATCGCTCAATTCGGTGAGACCGAAACGTTACGAAGGGAAAACAGAGAGTTTACATTGCAATCTCGGTGGGACCGATTGCTCATTTCGCTGAGACCGAAATGTTACGAAGGGAAACAGAGAGATTACAACCTCATCTCGGTGAGACCGAGATCCCTATCGGTGAGACCGATTTGCCTAGGGTTTGTGGCAGTGGCTAAGACATTTGAAACTGGGTGGCGCCGGATAGAAAGATTCGGTGGGGCCGAGTTTGACTTTTGGTTTAGGTCAAATGGGGATGTGAGAAAGTAGTTGATGGTTTTGGAGCATATCACTAAGCATTTTGAGCAAGAACCTCATTAAGCAACACCTCAGCCCTCCTTGATAGTATTGGCTTTTCCTATAGACTCAATGTGATCTTGGATCACTAAAATAGAAAATGTAGAGTCTTGAGCTTTGAGCTTGAGCCAATCCTTTGTCCTTAGCATTTTGAGGGGTCCACTTTTCTCATCCATGCCATGCCAATCATTGAGCTTTCCTGAGATATTAATCTTGAAATAGCATTAGCTCAATGAGCTATATGTTGTTAGGAATTACCAAAACCACCTAGGGATAGTTGCACTTTCAGATCATCTATGCCGCTCGTGATGAAACCATTCGGTTGTTTTCTCTCAATGAGAAGGGCGAGTTGAATGCCATATCTCAGATTCCAGTCGTTTGTGAATATCAAGACGTCTTTCCAGAAGAGCTTCGGGGAATGCCTCCTCACCGGCCAGTTGAATTCATCATCAATCTTGAGCCTGGCACAGAACCTGTTTGCAAATGTCCTTACAAGCTTGTCCAAAGGAATTGAAGGAGTTGAAGAAACAGCTCGATGAACAAGAGCGTCTGGGTCTGATCAGACCGAGTTCATCTCCATGGGGTTGTGGCGTTCTTTTTGTCCAGAAGAAGGATGGCACATACCAACTTTGTGTCGACTACCGCCCATTGAACAAGAAGACAATAAAGAAGAACAAGTACCCACTTCCAAACATCAATGAGCTATTCAAGCAACTTATGGGTGCTCAAGTCTTCTCCAAGCTTGACCTCTGTATGGGTTATCATTAGATTCGCATTCATGAACAAGATATCCCCAAGACAGCATTCAGAACAAGCTATGGTTCTTATGAATATACTGCCATGTCTTTCGGTCTTGTCAATGCTCCTCCAACGTTTTCTCGCATGATGAACTTCATCTTCAACCCTTACACAAATGATTTTGTCTTGGTGTATCTCGATGATATTTTGGTCTTTTCCAAGAACAAGGAGGATCATGCCAAGCGTTTGAGATTGGTACTCAACAAACTCAGAGAACATTAATTCTATGCAAAGTTTTCAAAGGGTGAGTTTTTGCTCGATGAAGTTATCTACCTTGGCCATATCATCTCCGCCAAGGGCATAGCTGTTAATCCTGAGAAGGTGTCTGCAATTTGAATTGGGAACCGCCTCAGAATGTCAAGCAGCTCTGCCGTTTCCTTGGGCTTGCAAGCTATTGTCGAAGATTTGTTGAGAATTTCTCTAAGATTGCAAAGCCTCTTTCCAACATCCTCCAGAAGCATGTGAAGTATGTCTGGACGCCTGAATGTGACATTGCTTTCAACACCTTCAAAGAGAAGTTAGTCACAGCTCCTGTCTTGACTCCTCCTGATGAATCCAAACCATTCGAAGTTTTCTGTGATGCCTCCCTGCAAGGTCTTGGTGCTGTGTTAATGCAAGAGAAGAAAGTTGTGTCCTATACCTCTCGCCAGTTGAAGCCCAACGAAAAGAACTAACCCACTCATGACCTCGAGTTGGCGGCAGTTGTCCATGCTCTATTAACGTGGAGACATCTCTTGTTGGGAAGGAAAGTGGACATCTTCACTGATCATAAGAGCCTCAAGTACATCTTCACTCAGCCCATCCTCAACCTCAGGCAGACTCGTTGGGTCGAAATGATTCAAGAATACAATCTGAGTATTGAGTATACTCCAGGCAAGGCCAATGTCATTGCAGATGCTTTGAGCAGAAAGGCTTACTGCAACAGTCTAATTCTCAAGCCCTTCCAACCGGACCTTTGTGAAGCTTTCCGCAAACTGAATCTCCAAGTTGTTCCTCAAGGCATTCTTGCCAACCTCCATGTCTCTCCTACTTTGGAAGATCAAATTTGTGAGGCACAACTTCTTGATGCAATGGTGAAAAAGGTGAAGAATGGGATTGCGAAGAGTCAACCCAAGTACAAGTGCTATCGCCTTGATGACAAAGATACTCTATTCTTCGAGGATCGAATTGTGGTTCCTAAGGGTGATCTACGTAAAGTCATTATGAACGAGGTGCACAATTCCCTTCTATCCATTCATCTTGGAAGTACGAAGATGTACCATGACCTCAAGCAGTTGTATTGGTGGACTCGAATGAAGCGAGAAATTGCTCAACTCGTGAATGAACGTGATGTCTGCAGAAGAGTGAAAGCAGAACACCAATGGCCAGCTGGTCTCCTCCATCCTCTTGCTATTCCAAAATGGAAGTTTGAGCATATTGAGATGGACTTCGTGACTGGATTTCCCAAGTCCAAGCGTGGCAATGATGCCATCTTTGTTGTCATCGACAAGCTTACTAAAGTGGCTCATTTCCTTCCTATCAAAGAATCTATCACAGCAACTCAGTTGGCAGAGCTATACACCTCCAGGATTGTCTCCTTGCACGGCATTCCGTAATTGATATCTTCAGATCGTGGAAGCATCTTTACTCCTAAGTTCTGGGACTCCTTTCAGAAGGCCATGGGCACCAACATTCGCTTCAGCACAACCTTCCATCCTCAAACTAGTGGACAACTCGAGCGAGTAAATCAAATCCTTGAAGATATGCTCAGGGCTTGTGTCATTTCCTTCGATACGAAGTGGGGAGATTGTCTTCCATATGCCGAGTTCTCCTACAACAACAGCTGCCAAGCGAGTTCGGGCAAGGCCCCATTTGAGATTCTTTATGGCAGAAAGTGTTGTACTCCTCTTAATTGGTCAGAGACTGGTGAACGCCAACTTCTTGGCAATGACTTAATCACAGAGGCTGAAGAAATGTGCAAAGTCACTTGTGAAAATCTCAAAGCCGCGCAATCACGCCAAAAGAGTTACTATGATAGCAAGCATCGTGACTTGGCTTTCGAGATCGAAGACCATGTCTACCTCTGCGTCTCTCCAATGAAAGGTACTCGTCGCTTCGGTATCAAAGGGAAGCTTGCCCCTAGATACATGGGTCCTTTCAAGATCATTGTCAAAAGAGGCGACCTCGCCTATCAACTTGAGCTTCCGTCCAACTTCGTGAATGTGCACGACGTGTTTCATGTGTCACAGCTTCGCAAGTGCTTCAAGACTCCTGACCGCACCATCAACTTCAAAGAGAATGATCTCCAAGAAGACCTGTCTTATCATGAGCATCCCGTTGCTATTCTTGAAGAAACCGAGCGCAAGACTCTCAACAAGTCTATCAAATTCCTGAAAGTGAAGTGGTCACACCATTCCGAATGAGAAGCCACCTGGGAACGCGAGGACTACCTCTGTTCCAAATATCCGGAATTCTTTCAGTCCTAGATCTCGGTACGAGATCCTTTCGTGGTGGTGGAGTGTTGTAACACCCCGGATGTAACTTGCCATATTTGTACTCCAACTCTTGCCATTTAAGTTATGAGATTCCCTCGTGGTTGGTTTTGTCTTTGTTTTTCTTTTTGTTCATCTCATATCTTGTCATCATGTGCATCGCATTTGCATACGTGTTCGTCTCATGCATCCGATCATTTTCCCTGTTGTCTGTTTTGCAATCTGACACTCCTACGTCCTCCGGCGCCCCCTTTTGTCTATTTTCGTGAGCGGGTGTTAAACCTTCTCGGAATGGACCGAGATTTTCCAAGTGGCCTTGGTACACCACCGGTAGACCACTTGTCAAATTTCATGTCATTTGGAGTCCATTTGATGCCCCAACGGTTAACCACGGAATCGTAAAGGCCTCGTGTGTGTTGCAGCCCAACACCCCTCCAAAATGGCCCAATAACCCATCCAAACCTCTCCCATGTCCTCCTCCGTCAGATCACGATCGCGTGGTAAAAAACTACACCTCATTTGGACACACCCACCTCCTTCTAGGTATAAATATGTCCTCCCCGTCCAAAATCCGGGTCGAAACCCTAGCTCCCCTCCCTCTCGCTCGCCGGACATGTCCGCGCGCCGCCGGACACAGTCGCCACCGCGCCCGCGCCAGTAGAGAGCCGCCACGTGGCCTCCCAGATCCGCCGCCGGCCCGCGGGGCCCGCAGCCGGCCCGCGTGGCTCGTACGCCGCCCGCGGTTCCTCCGTGCCGCCCGCAACCTCGCCGCCTCGCGCCTCCGATCCCCCGCTGCCGTTCTTCCTCGCTCCTCCGCCGCTGCCCTTCCGCAGCTCGCCTCCCGCGCCGCTTGCCTATGACAAGCGCCTCCCGCGCCTCGCCGCCTCCGTAGGACCTCGCCCCGGCCGGATCCGCGTCTCCGGCGAGGCCCAGAGCGCTCCGGCGACCCCGTCTCCACTCCGGTCGCCGTGAGGACGAATTTCGACCACCTTGACTTCCGTGCCCGGATCCAGATCTGGAAGACTAGGGTTGACCTCGTTTTCATCTCTAAGTCTTTTTCTACTATATTTTTAGCCCATGTTCATCATGCCATAACTTCTCATCCGTAGCTCCATTTTGTGCGCATGATATATCAAAATGTATATCATGATGTGCTGTTCATTTTGTACCATTGTGACATTCTTGTTTGAGTCCATATTGATGCCGAGATCACTGATGCAAGAGTGCTATAAATTGTTAGGTGCTGATTCTTATCAGAGTATGAGGATTTGTCATTTTTGTCACATTTGTTGTGTGCTGCATATGAACATGAGCTCTACATGTGTTTTGATCAATGTCATGCCATCTTTACAGGGGTGCTTACCATGTATTTTTGTGATCTTTGTGGTGACTAGCACAAGCATGCAAAGTAGCCTTCGTGATATTGCTGTTTCCAGGGACTTAGAATTTTACTAAGTCCTTTCCTGTTGTTATTTTGATGCCATGTATACATGATGCTACAGTGTGTTCTATGCTTTATTTGAGTTGCTTCGGTAAGCATGATTTGTACATATGGTTGTGCTCTATCCATCCATGCCCCTGTTTACAATTACGGAGTGCCCTAGCATGACTTAATCTTGCTCCACTTTTGCTATAAAATGTTCCTGATAGATTGTTTACATGTTGATCAATTTTGCCATGGTTGTTGTAGTTGATCCATGCATGCTATGAACTTGCTCTTGCCTTGGTTAGCTTCATAAACATGCCATCTTTCTGATGCTATGCTTATATTGTCATGCAATACCTTGTGTTGAGTGAATCAAGCTCGCAAAGATGCCTTCATAATTCTGTTTATGCCATGCCTAGTTTTCTGCTAAGTCTGTATCTGTAATCGAAACTTGCTATGTTTACATGGGTGCCATAATATTTTATGTGCCTTTTTGGCTCATGGTCAGTAAGGGATTTTTGTTATATGCTTTTAGTATATTCATGACATGCCTTTGTTTACTAGGATAAGTTCCTGTAGCTTGTTGTTTGCTTGCTCTAAACATTGCTTCCTGATGTTATTACTGGCATGTTAGTACTTTCACTAAGTCTGTGGAGCTGATATCTTTTGCACTTTTTCCATGCTTGTTTGAACCTATTCTAGTGTGTTTTAGCCGTAGCTCAGTGTTCATGTTTTCTCAAGAATTTTGAGTAAATCACTACTATATGCTTTGTTGATATTTTGGAGTGCAGTAGCTTAGTTTCTTGTTGCATTCTAGGTGGCATCGTGCTGTTAATCGCAGAATTGTGCCATTCTTGTTTTGCTTGCCATTTGCAAACTGTGCATCCGATTCCGGTTATCTTTATATCGATTTCGACCAAAATCATCTCATCTTTCCAGCGGCACTCTTGGTTTGCCAAGTTGATGCTTTGATCAATCTTTTCCTTCCGGAGCACGCATATGCATTGCATATCACATCCCGGAAGTCATGCCATGTTTTGCATCATGTTGCTTGTGCATTGCATCGTAATTGATTGTTGGTCCTTTGCTTGTGTTCTTTCTTTGGGTAGAGCCGGGAGACGAGTACATTATCGAGGAACCCGTTGAGTACACTAACGAGGATCAAGCTTTCGTCAACTGTGAGAACTTTAAAGGCAAGATGACCATACCCTCGAAATCACTTCTATCTTTGCTTGCTTAGTTGTTCGCTCTTTTGGCATGCCGCGATACCTACCACTTGCTATATCATGCCTCCCATATTTCCATGTCAAGCCTCTAACCCACCTTTTCCTAGCAAACCGTTGTTTGGCTATGTTACCGCTTTGCTCAGCCCCTCTTATAGCGTTGCTAGTTGCAGGTTGAGATGAAGTTTGTTTCATGTTGGAACATGGAGATTGTTGGGATATCATTATTATATCTTGTTTACTTTAATGCATCTATATACTTAGTAAAGGATAGAAGGCTCGGCCTTATGCCTGGTGTTTTGTCCCACTCTTGCCGCCCTAGTTTCCGCCATACCGGTGTTATGTTCCTTGATTTTGCGTTCCTTATGCGGTTGGGTGTTATGGTAACCCCTTGACAGTTCGCCTTAAATAAAACTCCTCCAGCAAGGCCCAGCCTTGGTTTTACCATTTGCCTACCTACCACCATATACCTTCCCTTGGGTTCTGCAGACTCAAGGGTCATCTTTATTTTAAACCCCCCCGGGCCAGTGCTCCTCTGAGTGTTGGTCCGAAACGGGCAGCCTGTGGGGCCACCTCGGGGCAACTCGAGGGTTAGTTTTACTTGTAGCTTGACCTATCTGGTGTGCCCTGAGAACGAGATACGTGCGACTCCTCTCAGGATTTGTTGGCACATCGGGCATCTTTGCTAGTCTTGTTTTACCATTGTTGAAATGTCTTGTAACCAGGATTCCGAGACTGATCGGGTCTTCCCGCGAGATGGAATATCCTTCGTTGACCATGAGAGCTTGTGATGGGCTAAGTTGGGACACCCCTGCAGGGTTTTGAACTTTCAAAAGTCGTGCCCGTGGTTATGGGAGATGGGAATTTGTTAATGTCCGGTTGTAGAGAACTTGACACTTAATCTAATTAAAATGAATCAACCGCGTGTGTAGCCATGATGGTCTCTTTTCGGCGGAGTCCGGGAAGAGAACACGGTATCGTGTTATGCTTGAACGTAAGTAGCCTCAGGATCACTTCTTGATCATTATTAGCTTCTCGACCGTGCTTTGCTTCTCTTCTCGCTCTCTTTTGCGTAAGTTAGCCACCATATATGCTAGTGCTTGTTGTAGCTCCACCTCACTACCTTTCCTACCTTTAAGCTTAAATAGTTTTGATCACGAGGGTGTGAGATTGCTGAGTTACCATGACTCACAGATACTTCCAAACAGATGCACGTGCCGATGATGCCAGTGCAGGGGACGCTACCGAAATCAAGTGGGAGTTCGATGAGGATTCGGACCGTTACTATGTGTCTTTTCCGGATGATCAGTAGAGGAGCCCAGTTGGGGCGATCGGGGATTTAGCATTTGGGGTTGTCTTTCTTTATTTTGGTATCATAGTCGAACCTTGATTGTATTCTGGATGATGTATGATATATTTATGTATTGTGTGAAGTGGCGATTGTAAGCCGACTCTTTATCCCTTTCTTATTCAGTACATGAGATGTGTAAAGATTACCCCTCTTCTGACATTCCTACCATGCGGTTATGCCTCTAAGTCGTGCCCCGACACGTGGGAGATATAGCCGCATCATGGGTGTTACATCCAACTAGTAGTGCTGATCATAACACCTCTATTAAGATGCTTAAAGAAGTTATTTTTCCGAGGTTTGGAGTCCCTAGATATTTAATGACTGATGGCAGTTCACATTTTATTCATGGTGCTTTTCGTAAAATGCCTGCTAAGTATGATGTTAATCATAGAATTGCATCTCCATATCATCCACAGTCTAGTGATCAAGTCGAACTGAGCAATAGAGAGCTTAAATTAATTTTGCAAAAGACTGCTAATAGATCTAGAAAGAATTGGTCCAAGAAACTTGATGATGCATTATGGGCTTATAGAAATGCATACAAAATTCCTATGGGTATGTCTCCATATAAAATGGTTTATGGAAAAGCATGTCACTTACCTCTCGAACGAGAACATAAGGCATATTGGGCCATGAAAGAGCTCAATAATGATTTCAAACTTGCTGGTGAGAAGAGGCTTTTTGATAGTTCACATGATGAATGGAGAACCCAGGCCTATGAGAATGCCAAATTGTTTAAAGAAAAAGTTAGAAGATGGCATGACAAAAGGATACAAAAACATGAGTTTAATGTAGGTGATTATGTATTGTTATACAACTCTTGTTTAAGATTTTTTGCAGGCAAACTACTTTCTAAATGGGAAGGTCCTTACGTCATCGAGGAGGTCTATCGTTCTGGTGCCATAAAAATCAACAACTTCGGAGGCACAAATCCGAGGGTGGTGAACGGTAAAAGAATCAAACATTATATCTCGGGTAATCCTATAAATGTTGAAACTAATGTTATTGAAATCGTAACCCCGGAGGAATACATAAGGCACACTTTCCAGAACGTTTCAGACTCCAAAAAGGAATAGGTATGTGGTACGGTAAGTAAACTGACTCCAAAACAGTTCCAATAGCAATTTTTCTCCATTTTGGAATATTTAAGAAAATAGGAAACTAAGAAGAAGTCCGGGAAGGACACGAGGCATCCACGAGGGTGGAGGGCGCGCCCTACCCCCCTAGGCGCGCCCCCTGCCTCGTGGGCACCTCGTGTGCCCTCCCGACTCCATTTTCTTGCACGATAGTTCTTTTGGTCGGTAAAAATTCATTATATAATCTCCCGAAGGTTTTGACCACTGTACCACACAAACATCCTCTGTTTTTGTTTCGAGCTGTTTCTGCTGCAGATTTAGAGCAAGATGTCTTCTCAAGAATCAGTCAGGGAGAGTCAGGTGTCTCATCCGATACCGGGGCCAAGAGCAAACAGCAATGCTGACCACTTTGGTCCATCAACTAAGGAAGAGATGGAGGCCGACTTGAAAAGGATAGATGCCATGGAGGAGGATCAATAAGTTACTTCTCGTTTCCGAGCCGGATTCACGATGTGGGAACTACAGACCTCAGCTATTCCAAACTCGGTCATCCCTTCCAACGTTAGATTTCTTTCTTATGAAAATATGAAAAAGAGTGTTATTTGTTCTCCCGCAGCTATGCAACGTCCTTGGGTGAAAGCGGATTTAGCTGTCATGGGCAAGCTCCATAAGGAAATAATGGGCCTCAAGCAGCAAGTCAATAATCTTGAGGAAGAGAACCGTATCCTGAAGGGCATCATCGCCAAGAATATCACATCACCACCCCCGAAGAAGGAGACATAAACACATGGGTACGGGCACTCCCCTTGGCAACTGCCAAACTTGGGGGAGTGCCCCTGTATCGTATCACCATCACACTTTTATCTTTACCGTTTTTCTTAGTTCGATCCTTTTGGTATTATCTTGATCTAGTAGAATAAAGTTTTAGTATGATCTAGTTTTGAGTTTTGCTTTATGATCCTTCTATGTAATCGAGTCCGTGAGCTATATATAATTAAGATTACTGTTGAGTCAAGGGCTTGATTATCTTGCTATGATCTTGAGGGAATAAAATAAAAGAGAAAGAATAAAAATAAATAAAGAGATCATATGGATCTTATGGAGAGTAATGACTTCACATATAAAGAGTATGATGAATAAAAATTGTTGAGAGTTGACAAGCATAGTTTTGGTCATGTTGCAATTAATAGGAAGTAATAAAGAAAGAGAGGTTTTCACATATAAATATACTATCTTGGACATGTTTTATGATTGTGAGCACTCATTAAAATATGACATGCTAAAGAGTTGATGTTGGACAAGGAAGACAATGTAATGGGTTATGTTTTCTTACATCTAAAATAAATTATATTGTCATGGAACATCCAAAATGCTGAGCTTGCCTTTCCCTCTCATGCTAGCCAAATTCTTTGCACCAAGTAGAGATACTACTTGTGCTTCGAAATATCCTTAAACCCAGTTTTTCCATAAGAGTCCACCATATCTACCTATGGATTGAGTAAGATCCTTCAAGTAAGTTGTCATTGTTGCAAGCAATAAAAATTGCTCTCTAAATATGTATGATTTATTAGTGTGGAGAAAATAAGCTTTATACGATCTTGTGATGTGGAAGAAATAAAAGCGATAGACTGCATAATAAAGGTCCATATCACAAGTGTCAATATAAAGTGACGTTCTTTCGCATTAAGATTTTGTGCATCCAACCATAAAAGTACATGACAACCTATGCTTCCCTCTGCGAAGGGCCTATCTTTTATTCTTGTCTTATACTTCATGCAAGAGTCATGGTGATCTTCACCTTTCCTTTTTACATTTTATCCTTTGGCAAGCACAATGTGTTGGAAAGATCCTGATATATATAGCTAATTGGATGTGAGTTTTCATGAACTATTATTGTTGACATTACCCTTGGGGTAAAAGGTTGGGAGGCAAAAACTATAAGCCCCTATCTTTCTCTGTGTCCGACTAAAACTTCATAACCATAAATATTGTGTGAGTGTTAGCAATTGTGAAAGACTAAATGATGGCTGAGTATGTGGAATTGCTGAAAAGCTCTTATATTGACTCTTTCCGATGTTATGATAAATTGCAATTGCTTCATTGACTGAGATTATAGTTTGTTAGTTTTCAATGAAGTTTATGATTCATACTTGAAACTGTGAATGAATTGTTACTTTAGCATCAGAAATCATATGACAATATATATATATATATATATATATATATATATATATATATATATATATATATATATGTTGTTGTTCTAACAATGACCATGATGCCCTCATGTCCGTATTTTATTTTATCGACACATCTATCTCTAAACATGTGGACATATTTTTCGAAATCGTCTTTCGCTTGAGGACAAGTGAGGTCTAAGCTTGAGGGAGTTGATACGTCCATTTTGCATCGTGCTTTTATATCGATATTTATTGCATTATGGACTGTTATTACACATTATGTAACAATACTTATGCCTATTCTCTATAATTTTACAAGGTTTAGGTGAAGAGGGAGGATGCCGACAGCTGGAATTCTGGGCTAGAAAAGGAGCAAATATTAGAGACCTATTCTGCACAATTCCAAAAGTACTGAAACTTCACGGGAGCACGCTTCAGAATATATAAAAAATATTGGGAGAAAGAAGTACCAGAGGGGGTGTAACACCCCGGATATAACTTTCCCAATTTGTACTCCAACTCTTGTCGTTTCCGGCGTTAAGCTATTTATTTTCTCGGGTTCGGGTCTTTGTCTCCGTGTGTTGTTATCGTTGTCATGCATCTCATATCATGTCATCATGGCATTGCATTTGCATACGTGTTCGTCTCATGCAGTCGAGCATTTTTCCCCGTTGTCCGTTTTGCATTCCGGCGCTTCGTTCTCCTCCGGTGGTCATTTCTAGCTTTCTTTCGTGTGTGGGGATTAAACATTTCCGGATTGTACCGAGACTTGCCAAGCGGCCTTGGTTTACTACCGGTAGACCGCCTGTCAAGTTTCGTACCATTTGGACTTCGTTTGATACTCCTACGGTCAACCGAGGGACCGAAAAGGCCTCGTGTGTGTTGCAGCCCAACACCCCTCCAATTTGGCCCAAAACCCACCTAAACCTGCTCCATCATCTAGAGCGTTCGATCACAATCGCGTGGCCGAAAACCGCACCTCATTTGGACTCTCCTAGCTCCCTCTACCTCTATTTAAAGACCCCTTCCCCGAAATCCGGATCTCCCTCTCCGAAACCCTAAAAAAATCCGTCTCCGCCGCCGCCGGACATGTCCGGACGGAGCCGGACAATGTACGGATCCCACCGCCGCCAACCACCGCGTGCCACATGGCATCTCCGCCGCCAGCCGCCGCCGCGGCCCGGCGAGCCCGCAACCGGCCCTCCGGGCCCAGCTGCCCCGCGCGCCGCCTCCTCCTTCCTCCCGCACCGCGCGCCTTCGCCGCCACCGCGCGCCGCCGCCGCCATCCACCTCGCGCCGCCCGGGGCCTCGCCGGCGTCCGCCTCCGCCTCGGCCGTGCCGCCCTTTGCCGCCCCGACGCCGCG
Organism: Triticum dicoccoides; assembly: GCF_002162155.2. Classification (NCBI taxonomy): domain Eukaryota; kingdom Viridiplantae; phylum Streptophyta; class Magnoliopsida; order Poales; family Poaceae; genus Triticum; species Triticum dicoccoides. The sequence goes on from NC_041392.1 coordinate 339,045,534, forward strand.
ACCGCGCCGCCCGGCCTCGCCCCGCCGCCTCTCCGCCGCCCCGTGCTCCGGCGAGAGCCCCTGCGAGCCCCTCGACCTCCTCCGGCCGGCGCGTCGCCAAGTCCGGCCATCCTCGGCTTCTGCGCCGCCGGTGAACAGTGTTCTCGCCGAGATCCAGATCCGTGAACAGTAAACCCTAATCCGGAGGTTGATTTTTTTCTCTATGTCCCGAAATTGCAGATCCATATGCTCATGTTCGTAGCCTCGTAACTTTGCATCCGTAGCTCCGATTCATGCATATAGCATATCAAAATGTTCATCTCATAAAGTACATCAATTCATTCCATTGCATCATTTTCATTTGAGTTCATCTTGATGCCCGAAATGCTGTTAGAAGAGGGCTACTTGAGATTATTGTCAGATCTGCTACTCCATTTAGCTTATTGTCATTTTTGCCATGATTATTGTGTGCATGATATGCCCTGATGCTCTACATATGTTTTGTTAAGGGTTTTGTCATATTCCCAAAGGTGCAACCCATGTATTTTTGTGATGATTGTGGTGACTAGTGCAAGCTTGCAAAGTGGTGCACTCGGTAATTCTGTTTTCAGGGACTTAGCAATTCCACAAAGTCCTTGATCTGTTTATCTCATGATGCCATATGTTCATGTTGTTTCCTAGTGATCCGTGCCTCTTTTGAGGATGATCAGTAAGGATGTTTTGTTAATATTGTAGTTCTCTATCCATCCATGTCTTTGTTTGCAATTATGGAGCACCCTAGCTTGAGTCAATCGAGTTCTACTTTTGCTACTTTGTGAATCTGGGAAGATTGTCAACTTGTTAGCAATTTTGCCGATGATGTTGTAGTTGATCCGTGCATGCTATGCTATTGTTCTTGCCATGTATAGCTGGCATTTTTGTGCCTTCTTGATGGATGTATGCTTGTCTTGTCATTAATTGCACCGTAGTGAGTGCATCGAGCTCGTAAACATGCCTACTTGAGTTATATTTCAGCATGCTCCAGTTTTCACTAAGTCTGAGAACTGATTATGTTTTTGCCATGTTCACATGCTTGCAATTGTATTTTCTGATCCCTTTTGGCTCAAGGTCACTAAGGGACTTTTGTTAAGATCTTTGAGTAGCTCCATTCCATGCTTTACTTTTCCATGTTCAGGTCCTGTATCATGTAGTTTTGTTGCTCTGAAGAGGGCTACCTGATCTGAAATTCCAGACAAGTGTTAATTTCACTAAGTCTGAGATCTGTTTGCCATATGCATTTTTGCCATGCTTGTTTGAACCTGTTAATAGATGATTTGGCCGTGGCTCAGTGCTAGACTTTTGTTAAGCATCTTGAATAAATCCCTTCCATGTATTTTGTTGTCATGTTTGGGTGCTGTAGCATGTTCATCTCATTGCATTTAGATGGCTACTTGCTGTAAATCGCAGACCGGTGTCATTTTTGAATCGCTTGCCATTTCCAAACCGTAACTCCGATTCCGACGTTCTTTATATCGTTTTCAAGCGATTTCATCTCATCTTTCCAGTGGAACACTTGGATTTCCATGTTGAGGCCAGGTTCGTGCATTTCCTGTCATATCTTGCATTTGGCATCCCGCATCGCATCCTGCATAGCATACCATCTTTGCATTGTGTTGTTTGAGTTTGCACGTGGTTGATTGTATCGTTGTTGCTTGTTTGTCTTGTTTGGGTAGAGCCGGGAGACGAGTTTGCTAACGAGGAGCCCGTTGAGTTTGCTTTCGAGGATCCAGTCAACTCTGACAACTGTGCAGGCAAGATGATCATACCCTCGAAATCACTACTATCTTTGCTATGCTAGTTTGCTCGCTCTTTTGCTATGCCAATGCTATGATGCCTACCACTTGCCTTCAAGCCTCCCAAATTGCCATGTCAAACCTCTAACCCACCATGTCCTAGCAAACCGTTGATTGGCTATGTTACCGTTTTGCTCAGCCCCTCTTATAGCGTTGCTAGTTGCAGGTGAAGATTGGAGGCCGTTCCTTGTTGGAACATTTATTTACTTTTTGGGATATCATTATATTGCTATGTTATCTTAATTCATCTATATACTTGGTAAAGGGTGGAAGGCTCGGCCTCTCGCCTAGTGTTTTGTTCCACTCTTGCCGCCCTAATTTCCGTCATATCGGTGTTATGTTCCCGGATTTTGCGTTGCTTACGCGGTTGGGTTATAATGGGAACCCCTTGACAGTCCGCCTTGAATAAAACTCCTCCAGCAATGCCCAACCTTGGTTTTACCATTTGCCACCTAGCCCTTTTTCCCTTGGGTTTCGCAGACTCAAGGGTCATCTTATTTTAACCCCCCCGGGCCAGTGCTCCTCTGAGTGTTGGTCCAACCTAGAGCATCGTGCGGGGCCGTCCCTTGGCAACTTGGGTTACGTTGGCTCCCGTACACTTAGCTTATCCGGTGTGCCCTGAGAACGAGATATGTGCAGCTCCTATCGGGATTTGTCGGCACAACGGGTGGTGTTGCTGGACTTGTTTTACCATTGTCGGAGTTGTCTTGAAGAACCGAGATACCGAGTCTGATCGGAACGTCTTGGGAGGAGGTCTATTCCTTCGTTGACCATGAGAGCTTGTCATGGGCTAAGTTGGGACTCCCCTGCAGGGATTTGAACTTTTGAAAGCCGTGCCCGCGGTTATGGGCAGATGGGAATTTGTTAATGTCCGGTTGTAGATAACTTGAGCCTTAACTTAATTAAAATGAATCAACTGAGTGTGTTACCGTGATGGCCTCTTCTCGGCGGAGTCCGGGAAGTGGACACGGTGTTGGAGTTATGTTTGCGCAGGTTGCCCTCTAGTTTCTCGCTCGCTCTTTGCCTCCTCTTCTCGCTCTCTTTTGCGAATAAGTTAGCCACCACTTTTGCTAGTCGCTTGCTGCAGCTCCACTCATACATTGGTACCTTGCCATACCTTTAAGCTTAAATAGTCTTGATCGCGAGGGTGCGAGATTGCTGAGTCCCTGTGGCTCATAGATTACTATTACACCAGATGCAGGGCCTGATGATTCCTCTCCAGGAGACGCGCTTGAGCTCAAGTGGGAGTTCGACAAAGACTCTCAACGTTACTACGTTTCCTTTCCTGATGATCAGTAGTGGTGCCTAGTTGGGGGTGTTTGGGACCGTGTCGCATGTTGGGTTCTCTTTTATTTTGGCGCCATAGTCGGGCCATGAGTGTTTTGGATGATGTAATGTTATTTATGTACTTGATTGACGTGGCGAGTGTAAGCCAACTATGTTATCTCCCCTTTATTATTTATATTACATGGGATGTTGTGAAGATTGCCTAACTTGCGACAAATGCCTTCAATGCGATTATGCCTCTAAGTCGTGCCTCGACACGTGGGAGATATAGTCGCATCGAGGGTGTTACAAGTTGGTATCAGAGCCTTCCCCGACCTTAGGAGCCCCATTGCTTGATCATTTTTAGCGGACGAGTTGTGTCTAGAAAAATGTTTTGAGTCATTAGGAATTATATATCGGAGAGTTTAGGAATTCTTTTTTACTTCCCAGTCTCCTCATCGCTCTGGTAAGGCATCCTAACGTAGAGTTTTGACTCTTCTCTTCTCAAATTTCACTAATTTTTTTTAGGATCACGTGGGTATCTTGGAATCGTTCCGATGGTTTTATGATGAGAACATTGTCTTGGTGCCTCCTGTCAGGGGTTTAGTGGAAGTGTCCTGGGGAGTTGAGCTCTGAGGTGTTGTCGTCATAATTTTATCGTTGCAGTTCTGGAATACCTGAGTTTAGTACGCCGACATCGAAAATCTCTTTTATGCAGTTCATTGGTGAGATAACCTCGACGCCACCCATTACTGGGGCGGGAGTTTGGGAGTATCGCCATAACTTGTATAACGGATGCTTTTCGAAGGTTGAGGTAGATGGTTTCCGAAGTTTTTCTTGGTTATGTGTTGAAGGATGGATACAGCTGGATGTAGGATTTGCTAGTTTGGGTGAGATATTATGCTTCCCCTGTATCCCCAACACCTGATTGCATAACCGAAAAGGTTCGGGAGTTTCATAGGTGGGAATTCTTGTAGCTCTAGTTTTTCTTCCACGGATATTGTTTGAGATTGGGATTTCTTACCGATTATTCGTTCTTGACCCGTACCTTGTTGATTTATTTCTCTACCTTAATTCTACGTGGCTTCTCAATTTATGGATATGTGACCATTTCAAGAGGAATGCATTCGTTCATTTTGTTCGGATGTGAAGACTATATGTTGCAATTTTCATTCCGTTGGATTCAGCTTCAATATTTATCTATCAATGTGCTAATGGTGGTAAACCTCTTCAGGATGGCTCCTCCAACGCGCACGACTCCGAATCCTGATCCGCCACCACCTCCACCTCCTCCGGAGGCATGGCAAGCTGTGATGGCCGCAACCAATGCAAATACACAGTTGATCATGCAAATTCTTCAAGAGCGCAATCAAGGCAACAATCAGAATCACTTTGCTACACTCAACCAGTTCCTTGCTAACGGTCCAAAGACTTTCAGCAATTGTGTTGAGGCAACCGATGCTGACGATTGGCTTGTGGATCTGTGCAAGCATTTCGAGTGCAGTAATGTCAGGCCTGAGGACTTTGTCAAGTTCGCTTCCTTCCAACTCAAAGATCAAGCTGCAGAATGGTTCCAGCAGTACAAGGACTCCAGAGGTGGACGTGTTATCACTTGGGATGATTTCCGTCGAGATTTCCGAGCTCATCATATTCCTCAGAGCATGGTTGAAAGCAAGCGTGAGGAATTCCGCAATCTGAAGCAAGGCTCTTTGTCTGTCTATGACTACAACAAGTTGTTCCAGAAGCTCGCCCGCTTTGCCAAGCAGGACGTGCCTGATGAGAAGAGCATGATATACCAGTTCAGGGGTGGTCTCAGAGAAGAAATCCAGCTAGCTCTTGTTCTCTTTGAGCCTTGAGATACGATGAGTTCTACAACATGGCATTGAAGCAAGAGGATGCTCAGTTGAGGTATGATGCTTCCAAGAAGCGAGTCAGAGATGTTACTCCTTCTTCCTCTACTCAAGTGGCCAAGCAGCAGAAGTATTGGCTTCCTCCTCCTCCGTTCCGTCAGCCGTATCAACAAAAGAGCAAAGGTGGTAGTGGTTCTTCCCACCCACCCAACCCTGGCTTTCAGAACAAGACTTCGTCTCAAGCTCCAAGATCGAGTGCTCCGTATCACCGTCCGCTTTCAGAGGTCACGTGCAACAAGTGCCAACAGAAGGGTCACTATGCCAACAAGTGTCTCAACCAGAGGCGTCTTCCTCCTCCTCCTCTTGTCAGATCGGCAAGTACAGCTGTGGTCAAGCATAACCCCAAGCACGCCAAGGTCAATTGGCTGAATGCAGCTCATGCAGAGGAATCATCAGATGTCATCATGGGTAACTTTCCAGTTAACTCTATTCCCGCAAAAGTTCTTTTTGACACTGGTGCATCGCATTGTTTCATGTCAAGATCATTTTTTTCCAAGCATGACTTCGTTTCACAAATGTTGGATAAACCTATGGGAGTGGTTTCTCCGGCTAAGTCTATGAGGGCTACTTCAATAGTCCCGGATGTTTCTATCATGATGGGTGATTTCAAGTTCCTGGCTTCTCCAATGGTTCTTGGTAACTCAGATATTGATCTTATTCTCGGAATGGATTGGCTTTCTAAGCACAAGGCTCAGCTTGATTGTGCAGCCAGGCAGATTCAATTGACTCATTCGTCTGAGGATGTAATTGTCTTTGCCGTGAATGACGATACCATCCGCCTGTTTTCTCTCAATGAGAAGGGTGAATTGGATGCTATCTCTCAAATTCCAGTCGTTTGCGAATATCAAGACGTCTTTCCAGAAGAGCTTCCAGGAATGCCTCCGCACCGGCCAGTGGAATTCATTATTGATCTTGAGCCTGGCACGGAACCGGTGTGCAAACGTCCCTACAAGCTCGGCCCTGAAGAGTTGAAGGAGCTGAAGAAGCAACTCGATATTCAAGAAAGAATGGGTCTCATCCGGCCTAGTTCTTCTCCGTGGGGTTGTGGTGTTCTTTTTGTGAAGAAGAAGGATGGAACGGACCGACTTTGTGTTGATTACCGTCCATTGAACAAGAAGACCATCAAGAACAAATACCCACTTCCCAACATCAACGAGCTGTTCGAACAACTCAAAGGTGCCCAAGTATTCTCCAAGCTTGATCTCCATATGGGTTATCATCAGATTCGTATCCGAGAGCAAGATATTCCGAAGACGGCATTCAGGACAAGCTTTAGTTCATATGAATACACTGTCATGTCTTTTGGTCTCGTCAACGCTCCTCCGACGTTCTCTCGCATGATGAACTTCATCTTCAACGCCTACACTAATGACTTCGTTTTGGTCTATCTCGACGACATTCTAGTTTTCTCGAAGAACAAGGAAGATCATGCCAAGCACTTGCGTTTGGTACTCGATAAGCTAAGGGAACACAAGTTCTACGCAAAGTTCTCCAAGTGTGAATTTTGGCTCGAGGAGGTTCTTTATCTTGGTCATATCATCTCTGCCAAGGGCATTGCCGTGAATCCTGAGAAGGTGTCTGCAATTGTGAATTGGGAACTCCTCAAAATGTGAAGCAACTCCGTAGCTTCCTCGGTCTCGCAAGATATTGTCGAAGATTCGTTGAAAACTTTTCTAAAATCGCGAAGCCTCTCTCTAATCTTCTCCAGAAGCACGTCAAGTACGTTTGGTCTCCGGAGTGTGATATTGCTTTCAACACTTTGAAAGAGAAATTAATCACTGCTCTAGTTCTGACTCCGCCTGATGAATCCAAGCCGTGCGAGGTCTTTTGTGATGCCTCTCTCCAAGGTTTTGGCGCAGTATTGATGCAAGAGAAGAAAGTTGTTGCTTATACATCTCGCTAGTTGAAGCCTAATGAGAAGAACTACCCCACTCATGATCTCGAGTTGGCGGCAGTTGTGCATGCTCTTTTGACTTGGAGACATCTTCTATTGGGAAGAAAAGTGGACATTTTCACTGATCACAAGAGTCTCAAGTACATCTTTACTCAGCCTAATCTCAACCTTACGCAAACTTGATGGGTCGAAATGATTCAAGAATATAATCCGAGTATTGAGTATACTCTAGGCAAGGCCAATGTGATTGCTGACGCATTGAGCAGGAAAGCTTACTGTAACAGTCTGATTCTCAAGCCTTACCAACCCGAGCTTTGTGAAGCTTTCCGCAAACTTAATCTGCAAGTTGTCCCTCAAGGTTTCCTCGCCAACCTTCAAGTCTCTCCTACCTTGGAAGACCAGATTCGCCAAGCCCAGCTTCTTGATGCTATGGTGAAAAAGGTGAAGATTGGGATTGCCAAGAGTCAACCCAAGTACAAGTGCTACCGCCTTGATGACAAGGACACTCTCTTCTTCGAGGATCGTATTGTTGTACCCAAAGGTGACCTCCGTAAAGTGATCATGAACGAGGCTCACAATTCTCTCCTCTCCATCCACCCTGGGAGCACGAAGATGTATCAGGACCTTAAGCAGGCTTATTGGTGGACTCGAATGAAGCGCGAGATTTCTCAATTCGTGAATGAATGTGATGTCTGCAGAAGAGTGAAAGCAGAACACCAAAGGCCAGCAGGTCTCCTCCAACCTCTTACCATTCCAGAATGGAAGTTTGACCACATTGAAATGGACTTCGTGACTGGGTTTCCAAAGTCCAAGCGTGGCAATGATGCTATATTCGCTGTCATCGACAAACTCACCAAAGTGGCTCACTTTCTGCCTATCAAAGAGTCGATCACTGCAGCTCAATTGGCGGAACACTATACCTCTCGTATTGTCTCTCTGCACGGTATTCCTCAAGTGATCTCTTCAGACCGTGGCAGCATCTTTACCTCGTAGTTTTGGGATTCTTTCCAGAAGGCCATGGGCAGCAACATCCACTTCAGCACAGTGTTCCATCCTCAAACTAGCGGTCAAGTCGAGCGTGTTAACCAGATTCTTGAAGATATGCTCAGGGCTTGTGTGATCTCCTTCGGCATGAAGTGGGAGCATTGTCTTCCTTATGCTGAATTCTCCTACAACAACAGTTTTCAAGCAAGTTCGGGCAAGGCCCCATTTGAAATTCTGTATGGCAGGAAGTGCCGTACTACTCTCAACTGGTCTGAAACCGGTGAACGTCAGCTTTTGGGTAATGACTTAATCACAGAGGCAGAGGAAATGTGCAAAGTCATTCGTGATAACCTCAAAGCAGCCCAATCCCGTCAGAAAAGCTACTATGATAGTAAGCACCGTGATTTGGCTTTCGAGATCGGAGATCATGTTTACCTCCGCGTCTCTCCTATGAAAGGTACTCGTCGCTTCGGTATCAAAGGGAAGCTTGCCTCTAGATACGTGGAACCTTTCAAGATTGTCAGCAAGAGAGGCGACCTCGCCTATCAACTCGAGCTTCCTTCAAACTTTGCAAATATGCATGACGTGTTCCATGTCTCTCAGCTTTGAAAGTTCTTCAAGACTCCTGACCGCACTGTCAACTTCGAGGACATTGAGCTCCAAGAAGATCTCTCTTATCGTGAGCACCCAGTTGCTATTCTTGAAGATACTGAACGCAAGACTCGCAACAAGTCAATCAAATTTCTCAAAGTCAAGTGGTCACACCATTCCGACCATGAAGCTACCTGGGAACGCGAGGATCACCTCCGTTCTGAGTACCCGGCGTTCTTTCAGTCCTAGATCTTGGGACGAGATCCTGTCGCAGTGGTGGAGTGTTGTAACACCCCGGATGTAACTTTCCCAATTTGTACTCTAACTCTTGCCGTTTCCGGCATTAAGCTATTTATTTTCTCGAGTTCGGGTCTTTGTCTCTGTGTGTTGTTATCGTTGTCATGCATCTCATATCATGTCATCATGGCATTGCATTTGCATACGTATTCGTCTCATGTAGTCCAGCATTTTTCCCCGTTGTCCGTTTTGCATTCCGGCGCTTCGTTCTCCTCCGGTGGTCATTTCTAGGTTTCTTTCGTGTGTGGGGATTAAACATTTCCGGATTGGACCGAGACTTGCCAAGCGGCCTTGGTTTACTACCGGTAGACCGCCTGTCAAGTTTCGTACCATTTGGACTTCGTTTGATACTCCTACGGTCAACCGAGGGACCGAAAAGGCCTCGTGTGTGTTGCAGCCCAACACCCCTCCAATTTGGCCCAAACCCACCTAAAACCTGCTCCATCATCTAGAGCGTTCGATCACGATCGCGTGGCCGAAAACCGCACCTCATTTGGACTCTCCTAGCTCCCTCTACCTCTATTTAAAGACCCCTTCCCCGAAATCCGGATCTCCCTCTCCGAAACCCTAAAAAATCCGGCTCCGCCGCCGCCGGACGTGTCCGGACGGAGCCGGACAACGTCCGGATCCCACCGCCGCCAACCACCGCGTGCCACGTGGCATCTCCGTCGCCAGCCGCCGCCGCGGCCCGGCGAGCCCGCAGCGGGCCCTTCGGGCCCAGCCGTCCCGCGCGCCGCCTCCTCCTTCCTCCCGCACCGCGCCCTTCGCCGCCACCGCGCGCCGCCGCCGCCATCCACCGTGCGCGGCCCGAAGCCTCGCCGGCGTCTGCCTCGGCCTCGGTCGCGCTGCCCTTTGCCGCCCCGACGCCGCGGCCGCTCTGCCCGGCCTCGCCCCACCGCCTCTCCGCCGCCCCGTGCTCCGGCGAGAGCCCTCGCGAGCCCCTCAACCTCCTCTGGCCGGCGCGCCGCCAAGTCCGGCCATCCTCGGCTTCCGCGCCACCGGTGAACAGTGTTCTCGCCGAGATCCAGATCCGTGAACAGTAACACTAATCCGGAGGTTGATTTTTTCTCTAAGTCCCGAAATTGCAGATCCATATGCTCATGTTCGTGGCCTCATAACTTTGCATCCGTAGCTCCGATTCATGCATATAGCATATCAAAATGTTCATCTCATAGAGTACATCAATTCATTCCATTGCATCATTTTCATTTGAGTTCATCTTGATGCCCGAAATGCTGTTAGAAGAGGGCTACTTGAGATTATTGTCAGATCTACTACTCCATTTAGCTTATTGTCATTTTTGCCATGATTATTGTGTGCATGATATGCCCTGATGCTCTACATATGTTTTGTTAAGGGTTTTGTCATATTTCCAGAGGTGCAACCCATGTATTTTTGTGATGAGTGTGGTGACTAGTGCAAGCTTGCAAAGTGGTGCACTCGGTAATTCTGTTTTCAGGGACTTAGCAATTCCACAAAGTCCTTGATCTGTTTATCTCATGATGCCATATGTTCATGTTGTTTCCTAGTGATCCGTGCCTCTTTTGAGGATGATCAATAAGCATGTTTTGTTAATATTGTAGTGCTCTATCCATCCATGTCTTTGTTTGCAATTATGGATCACCCTAGCTTGAGTCAATCGAGCTCTACTTTTTCTACTTTGTGAATCTGGGCAGATTGTCAACTTGTTTGCAATTTTGCCGATGATGTTGTACTTGATCCGTGCATGCTATGCTATTGTTCTTGCCATGTATAGCTGGCATTTTGTGCCTTCTTAATGGATGTATGCTTGTCTTGTCATGACTTGCACCGTAGTGAGTGCATCGAGCTCGTAAACATGCCTACTTGAGTTATATTTCAGCATGCTCCAGTTTTCACTAAGTCTAAGAACTGATTATGTTTTTGCCATGTTCACATGCTTGCAATTGTATTTTCTGATCCCTTTTGGCTCAAGGTCACTAAGGGACTTTTTTTAAGATCTTTGAGTAGCTCCATGCCATGCTTTACTTTGCCATGTTCAGGTCCTGTATCATGTAATTTTGTTGCTCCGAAGAGGGCTACCTGATCTGAAATTCCAGACAAGTGTTAATTTCACTAAGTCTGAGATCTGTTTGCCATATGCATTTTTGCCATGCTTGTTTGAACCTGTTAATGGATGATTTGGCCGTGGCTCAGTGCTAGACTTTTGTTAAGCATCTTGAATAAATCCCTGCCATGTATTTTGTTGTCATGTTTGGGTGCTGTAGCATGTTCATCTCATTGCATTTAGATGGCTACTTGCTGTAAATCGCAGACCGGTGTCGTTTTTGAATCGCTTGCCATTTCCAAACCGTAACTCCGATTCCGACGTTCTTTATATCGTTTTCAAGCGATTTCATCTCATCTTTCCAGTGGAACACTTGGATTTCCAAGTTGAGGCCAGGTTAGTGCATTTCCTGTCATATCTTGCATTTGGCATCCCGCATCGCATCCTGCATAGCATACCATCTTTGCATTGTGTTGTTTGAGTTTGCACGTGGTTGATTCTATCCTTGTTGCTTGTTTGTCTTGTTTGGGTAGAGCCGGGAGACGAGTTCGCTAACGAGGAGCCCGTTGAGTTTGCTTTCGAGGATCCAGTCAACTCTGACAACTGTGCAGGCAAGATGATCATACCCTCGAAATCACTACTATCTTTGCCATGCTAGTTTGCTTGCTCTTTTGCTATGCCAATGCTACGATCCCTAACACTTGCCTTCAAGCCTCCCAAATTGCCATGTCAAACCTCTAACCCACCATGTCCTAGCAAACCGTTGATTGGCTATGTTACCGCTTTGCTCAGCCCCTCTTATAGCGTTGCTAGTTGCAGGTGAAGATTGGAGGCCGTTCCTTGTAGGAACATTTATTTACTTGTTGGGATATCATTATATTGCTATGTTATCTTAATTCATCTATATACTTGGTAAATGGTGGAAGGCTCGGCCTCTCGCGTATTGTTTTGTTCCACTCTTGCCGCCCTAGTTTCCGTCATATCGGTGTTATGTTCCCGGATTTTGTGTTCCTTACGCGGTTGGGTTATAATGGGAACCCCTTGACAGTCCGCCTTGAATAAAACTCCTCCAGCAATGCCCAACCTTGGTTTTACCATTTGCCACCTAGCCCTTTTTCCCTTGGGTTTCGCAGACTCAAGGGTCATCTTATTTTAACCCCCCCCGGGCCAGTGCTCCTCTGTGTGTTGGTCCCACCTAGAGCACCGTGCAGGGCCGTCCCTTGGCAACTTGGGTTACGTTGGCTCCCGTACGCTTAGCTTATCTGGTGTGCCCTGAGAACGAGATATGTGCAGCTCCTATCAGGATTTGTCGACACAACGGGCGGTGTTGCTGGACTTGTTTTACCATTGTCGGAGTTGTCTTGAAGAACCGAGATACCGAGTCTGATCGGAACGTCTTGGGAGGAGGTCTATTCCTTCGTTAACCGTGAGAGCTTGTCATGGGCTAAGTTGGGACTCCCCTGCAGGGATTTGAACTTTCGAAAGCCGTGCCCGCGGTTATGGGCAGATGGGAATTTGTTAATGTCCGGTTGTAGATAACTTGAGCCTTAACTTAATTAAAATGAATCAACTGAGTGTGTTACCGTGATGGAGTCTTCTCGGCGGAGTCCGGGAAGTGGACACGGTGTTGGAGTTATGTTTGCGCAGGTTGCCCTCTAGTTTCTCGCTCGCTCTTTGCCTCCTCTTCTCGCTCTCTTTCGCGAATAAGTTAGCCACCACTTTTGCTAGTCGCTTGCTGCAACTCCACTCATACATTGGTACCTTGCCATACCTTTAAGCTTAAATAGTCTTGATCGCGAGGGTGCGAGATTGCTGAGTCCCTGTGGCTCACAGATTACTATTACACCAGATGCAGGGCCTGATGATTCCGCTCCAGGAGACGCGCTTGAGCTCAAGTGGGAGTTTGACGAAGACCTTCAATGTCACTACGTTTCCTTTCCCGATGATCAGTAGTGGTGCCCAGTTGCGGGTGTTTGGGACCGTGTCGCATGTTGGGTTCTCTTTTATTTTGGCGCCATAGTCGGGCCGTGAGTGTTTTGGATGATGTAATGTTATTTATGTACTTGATTGACGTGGCGAGTGTAAGCCAACTATGTTATCTCCCCTTTATTATTTATATTACATGGGATGTTGTGAAGATTGCCTAACTTGTGACAAATGCCTTCAATGCGATTATGCCTCTAAGTCGTGCCTCGACACGTGGGAGATATAGTCGCATCCAGGGTGTTACAAGTTGGTATCAGAGCCTTCCCCGACCTTAGGAGCCCCATTGCTTGATCGTTTTTAGCGGCCGAGTTGTGTCTAGAAAAATGTTTTGAGTCATTAGGAATTATATATCGGAGAGTTTAGGAATTCTTTTTTACTTCCCAGTCTCCTCATCGCTCTGGTAAGGCATCCTAACGTAGAGTTTTGACTCTTCTCTTCTCAAATTTCCCAGTCTCCTCATCGCTCTGAACAGGACCACCCCGTGGAGGGCAGGATGAACAGTATACGGTGGAGGGCAGGATGAACAGTAGCCCGTGGAGGGGTGGTTGAACAGGAGCCCATGGATACGGCTGGTTAAACAGTAGCCGGTGGAGTAGCGCGCGGTGGAGGCTGGATGAACAGGAGCCCATGGATGAACAGTCGCAGGTGGAGGCTGGAGGAGGTCGACGATAGACGAACAGTAGCCCGTGGAGGCTGGAGGGGGTCGACGGTGGAGATGAACAGTATCCTGTGGAGTCTCGTTTTGCGGTACGCCACACCCCTCCCGATGAATAGGACCCCCGTTTCAACCGTAGCGCTCCAACACAAGTCTGTTTCCTCGTTTTGTAGTATGCCACACCCCTCCCGATCAACAGGACCCCCGTTTCGACCGTAGGAGGTCTGTTTCCTCCGTTTTGCGGTACGCCAGACCCCTCCCGATGAACAGGATACCGTTTCGAACGTGGCTAGTCGAACACAAGGCCGTTTCCTCCGTTATGCGGTACGCCAGGCCTCGTTTCCATCGGCTGTTCCGTCCAAGCCCTCCCGATGAACACGAGACGCATTCCGTTTTGACCCAGCCGGTAGGCTCCCCATGAACACGACGACGACGTTGTTTCTCCGTCCCAACCCAGCCATGTACACAAGCCCTAGCCGTACGTACGCGTGATTAGGCATTCAAGACCCCGCCCGTATGTACGTATGTGGCCGTATTTACTTTCTTGCACCTTGGCCGTTGTACGTACGTGTACATGCTATGTGCGCGCCTCTGCTACGACACGTGCGCACCTCTACATCGACCAGTATGTACGTACATGTTCGCGACCAGAATGACAACGCTACGTATGCTTTGACTAGGTGGGTCCCGATTGTCAGGCACTTCCTTGCGTGCGAAGATGTAGCTGGTGGGTCCCAGCAGTCAGGGGGAGAATCGTTTTTTTCTTGCTTTGACGCACTTCCTTGCGTGCGAAGATGTAGCTGGTGGGTCCCAGGAGTCATGGGGAAATGTTTTTTTCGTGAAATACGGTGGCCCGTCCGGTGGGTCCCTCCTGTCAGGTGGAGGAATATTTATTTTGCGCATAATAAGGAGGCACTTCCTTGCTACGGCCATGGACCCAGCTGCCAGCCTCTACACATACAGTCCATGTCCGATGGAAGCTGTTCCTTGACCATGTTGACCACACCACGCCGAGAGCACCAGGGCGGTGGACGACGGCGAGGCCTAGGAAGGGGACAACGCGGAGCCACGGAAGAAGCGGCAGTGGATGCCCACGCTAGAACGTGCATATTGACTAAGTTGATAAAACCCTCCGTCCCCGTCAACTTAGTAGGCCCACAAGTCAGCCTGCCACTATACTGGGTCCCAGGTAGCAAGGGGAGTATTCATTTTTTTGTGCGTAATAAGGAGGCACTTCCTTGCATGCGAAGATATAGCTGGTGGGTCCAAGCTGTTAGCGGCGGTAATGTTTTTTTCGCGAAATACAGAGGCCCTTTCGGTGGGTCCCAGATGTCAGGTGGAGGAATAATTATTTTGAGTGTAATAAGGAGGCATCTTCTTATGTGCGGCCATGGACCCAGCTGTCGGCCTCTCCACGTACAGTCCACTTCAGATGCATGTCGGTCGTTGACCACGTTGACCAGGCCGTGCCGAGAGCACCAGGGCGGTGGACGACGGCGAGGCCTAGGAAGAGAACGACACGGAGGCAGGGAAGACTCGGCAGTTGTTTCCCATGTGGAGGGGAGTACGACTTTACGAGGGTTTACTAGTTCGTCTGCCGTCGCCGGAGAAAAACAGCAGGTGTGGCTGAGTAGAGGGTTGGCTAGGCCAGCGATGGGAGTACGGTGGGGCGGTGAGGCATGCATGGTAGCACAACCGGCCACGGGGAGGAGGGAGCAGGCAGTCCCGATGGCGCTTGTTTGAGCGGCTGGAGCAGGAAGATCAGAGATTGAAGAAGCACGACGGCCGTTGGATGGACATCCAACAGTCACTGCTTATGTGTCGACCTTTTTTTAAGAAAGCCTCAAATCTGTGGAAAACATCATACAGCCCATCTACCATTATTTCAAATAATTTACAGCCCATTTGCTATTTTTAAGGTTTTTTGGAGCCCATATTCTTTTTGTTAGCATTACAACCCATATTGTGGCCACGGTTAAAAAATTATACAAAATTTTGCATATTTCGGTGCGGTCCGAACTGTTTTTAATCCCGAAATTTCGAGTCACATTCAAACTGATTTTAAAAATAAATGTATATCAATATAAAATCCAACAAATTGTCCATGCATAAAAACCAATGCAATTTAAAATCTTGAAATGAAAAAAAGAAATTTGAAACTAATTGTCGGTTTGATGTGTTTTAAAAATGTACAACCCATTTCTCATTACTGATAGGCCATTTTCTCGGCTAGACGAATGAAGCTCTCCTCGTCTTGAAAGATTTGCAGCCCAACAGGCCTGACAAAGCGACTTACTTGGCAAATCACAAAAAAAAACTTGGTTGTGGCCGTGGACCCAGCTATCAGCCTCTCCATGTACAGTACTCTTTCGATGGAAGTCGGTCATTGACCACATTGACCACGCCGTGCCGAGAGCACCAAGGCGGTGGATGATGCTGAGGCCTAGGAAGGGAACAACGCGGAGCCGGGGAAGAAGCGGCAGTGGATGCCCACACGGAGAGGAGTACGAGGGTTCATTGATTCGGCTGTGGTGTGAGACTGCCGTCGCCGCAGAATAACAGGGGGTGTGGGTGAGTGGGGGATGGCCTGGCCAGCGGTGGGAGTAGTATGGGGGTGGTGAGGCCTCCGCGGCAGCACAGCCAACCAAGGGAGGCAGGAACAGGCGGCACGACCGACGCTGCTTTGGGTGGCTGGAGCAAGAAGACCAGAGGTTGAAGAAGCACTAAGGTCGTTGGATGGACATCGTATGGTAACTGGAGCTAGAATCGTTCATATTGACTAACTTGACAAAGCCCTCCGTCCCTGTCAACTTAGTAGGCCCACAAGTCAGCCTCCCACTGTGGTGGGTCCAAGCTGGCAGGGGGTATTCAATTTTTTGTGCACGATAAGGAGGCATTTCCTTGCGTGCGAAGATATAGTTGGTGGGTCCGACCTGTCAGTGGAGGGAACATTTTTTCGCGAAATACAGAGGCCCTTCCGGCAGGTCCCAGATGTCATGTGGAGGAATCATTATTTTGCGCGTAATAAGGAGGCATTTCCTTGTGTGCGGCCATGGACCCAGCTGTCAGCCTCTCCACGTACAGTCCACTTCTGATGGATGTCATTCATTGACCATGTTGACCACGCCGGGCCGAGAGCACCAGGGCGGTGGACGACGGCAAGGCCTACGAAGGGAACGACATGAAGCCGGGGAAGACACGACAGTGGCTGCCCACGCGGTGGAGAGTACGAGGGTTGACTGGTTCGGTTGTCATCGCCGGAAAATAACAGGAGGTGTGGGTGAGTAGAGGGATAGACAGGCCAGGGATGCGAGTATATGATGGGTCCGTGAGGCCTGCCCGGCAGCACAGCCGGCCACGGGAGGCGGGAGCAGGCGGTTCCGACGGTGCTGGTTTGGGCGGCTGGGGCAGGAAGATCAGAGACTGAAGAAACACGATTGCCGTTAGATTGACATCTAACGGTCTGACGTTGGTAGAGTGGATTGTTGACTATGTTTCTTTTTTGATAAACCTTGTGTACACATGAACTTAGTAGGCCCACAAGTCAGCCTCCAAATCCGTGGCACACAACATAGAGCTCATTTGCTATTTTTTAATAATTTGCATCCCATTTGCTAATTCTTAAGTAATTTATTACAGCCCATTTTATGCCCAGGACCACGGTCAAAAAGTTCAACCTTCTTTTGCATATTTTGGTGGAGTCCGAACTTTTGTAATCCCGAAATGATAAAACATTTTTTAAGAACTTCTTGATTTGCCAAAAAAATTGTTTTGCTTTTGTAACCAAATAAGACGTGGGACAATTGAGTTGGTTTAAGGGAAAACCAGTGGTAAAAAAATCAGCGATGGGAGGGAAAACAACAACAAAAATAAGGATGTAAATATGAAAAGTGAATTTTATGTATTTTCAATATAATGATACGTGTATATGAACTAGTAAAACTATAGGTAGAGATTAGAAAACGGATGTAGGACATGCGTTTCAAGAGGAAAATAGAACTGGGTTGTGTGTTTGATTCAGTAAAAAAAGTGCATGCGGATGTTGTAAGACAAAATATAACTAACGCTGGCGGGCCAGATGCCAGTAGATACCTGCTAGATCTTTGTGCCCCGTTGTCGTCATGGGCTGGGCCCGTTAAAAACAAAACCAAGCCTGGGCAGTCTACAGCCCAGTTGAAACTTGCTCGACCTGAAAAAACAATATACGTGCTCAATAAACGAGAGAATTCTGCAAGTACAGACTGATAACTCGGATGCAGTCGGGATATTGTTTTTTCATCGTGATAATAAGAGCATGCACTTGTTTCGAAATTTTTTGAGAACTGGGAATTCGAACGGTAGGTGCTTATGCTACCCATCAAATAAAAATAAGGTGCCTGAAAATTCGTTTCGAAACAAATGATTCAGCTTTATATCCACGTCGACCCTCGGCATGATGGTTGGAAGCAAATGCCAAGTTCATACCAAAAGATCGTTAACAACAATACCAGCTTGCGGACGACAAGGTAGTACAAGTACCAATACCAACCTAACTTATAATCTTTTTAGTCCTAGCCCTAGTGTTCGTCTGGTAGAAAATCTTGCAGAGGACCAGCTCCCGCTCCTTCTCTTGCTCCAGGTCCCCGAGGTGGTGCTGGTGCATCACCTAGTTGGTCCTCTGCTGGTCGAAGTTCTTGTTGGTGTGCAGCACCAGAACCTTTTTGCTGCCCGTCTGCCAGCCGTTAACCATCACCGGCAAGGTATTGCCAGTGTTGTGCCACATCGCGTGCATGCCGCACTCCGACTATATCTTGCGACGCGTCCACATGCCCCTTTTGAACGCCCTGGAATTGTGCTGGAAGAAATGCTTGCTTAGGCCTCAAGGTGCTCGGTCAGCTCCTGATCTGTGGGATCGAACTTGACGCTAGCCGGCAGCACCGGCCAATCCTTCTTCGACTTGCATGGGTTAATTCCAGTTATATGGTACTCAATGTATGATCAATCGACTGTTTTAAGTGAATGATGAAAGATGTCGACAGATAAGTGGTACTCCAAATCTGAAGTCCAGAATACCCGAACACGCTGCCGGGATTCTTGTGTCACCTCACGCGCAGCGTGTTGTCATGTCAATTCAATATGTGGACATGATGAATAATTTGACCGACATATACTAGTACTGCTACTGTACTACTTACTAGTCGTATTTAGTGTCACATTTTAACCATAGGTTTAAGTAACAAGTACGCACTTGAAGCCTAAGTGATATATATATATATATATATAAATATATAAATATATATATATATATATATATATATATATATATATATATATATATATATATATATATATGCTGCATAGCATCTCCATCATCATTATCAGTACATCCTGCACAGGTGAGTTAGGATGCACTTGATCCAAGAAAGGTATCTATCCATCAAACTAGTGGAGTGCTTCAAACTAACAACAGTACATAATATCCAACAAAAGAGGGTCGTGCTACATACATATCAGTACGAATCAAGTTGTGCATATTTGCTGTTGGCATGAACGACATCACCGCATGTCAGGTTTGCAAAAGCCATCCATCGCATGGAAGCTTGATGCCTTTCACACACTGAAGATTATCTGGCAACAAGCTGTGTCGACGAATCTCTAGATACGGTGATTCATGAAACCCATGGTATGATGTGCAAACACAATCCCTCCTGGCAAATGGAAGTTGCATAGCACGGTAATCATCACCAGTGATATGATCGATGATCGGTTGGATGATCGGATAATTGAGCCCAAGGAACATGGAGTGGTTGCTGAGGCTGTAAACCCGCCTTCAGTTGAATACGTCTGGCCCAACGGAGCTGGGATTTCTCGAACACGAAGCAGCCATAGCCATCAATGTCACGAACGCCCCAGGCATTGTATTGCATGTGGTTCGATGAAATGGTTTGGTTAATTTGGTACGTGCAAATGAGCATCAAATGACCACCGTCAGCTGAACGAGCGATAAACCACCACCCATCGGCTGGTATGATTCCAGGTCCTGGAATCATGAAGGCCAGCACATTTGCGTCTGCTGCAACAATTCAAATTGGAGACCAAAAGGACAAAAATAAACAATCATATTCAGAGTATGTGTGGAATTAAGATTATTATAACAGTGACACATATCATTGACAAAGAATTGCAATGTCATGGTCATAATCATACCCCAAGCTAAAAAAAATAAGCCAATGGCTTTCATATTCTAGCAATATATCATGGTTCAAACATCATGTAACAATGAGAGGAAACAGATATGACAGCGCCTACTCATATTCTACCATAGCACTTACTATAGTTATCATATCAACTCTAAGCAATAACATGCGTTGTTATAAAAATCCTGGAAATGAGAGTAACATATAGCAATCATGAGGTTATACTCATAATATCTATTCTAACAATCATTAGATACCAATTGTTCTCATATCAACTCTAACAATAACATGTGTGGTCATAAAAATCTAGGAAATGAGAGGAACATATAGCGATTATGTGGTTATAGACATACCATATATTCTAAATTTGTAAAAATGAACAGGCAGTCGTATTCTTAATGTAAAGATGAGATGAGATAGAAAAATTACACGATGATAGATTCCACCAGCATAGGCAGCCAACCTGTGCGTCGACCGCATTAACGATGCCATCGTGCACTATAGCATCAAACAGAAGTGTTGGGTAAAGAGGATCGACGATGAGCCATAACCATGTATGGCGGCCAGATTCTAGATAGACTAATCCCATGTTGAACACGGCAATGAGCTTGTAATCCATGTAGTCTTCTGATGGTGTGGGCACTTCACAGATTACAACCTTCAGCAAACAGAGGTCGAGCCAAAAGCTTGACTCGTCTCGTGCGTACTAGGCAGGAGTGTCTGGCGGGCCACGAAGCTCGATGGCGGTGGTATACAAAGATGGAAGGGTGATCTCTCGCTGGGTGTAGATATCCACGAGACGCCACGGACTACCGGATTGGTGGATGAGGACGATCCAGTTGGCCTTCATGCCCGCCCAGTAGTGCCGCGCATGAAGGAAAGGTGGACGGGTAGTGGTAGCATGTCAAGGGGCACCACGACAACCTTCGTAGGATCGTCAAGTCGGTGTCTGGGCCACCTGCGAGTATCGGGAATCAGCAAGCAGGGTGTCTTGAAAAGAGCCGGCTGGTTGCAGAACAGTAGACGGTACAAAGACACCGAGCATGCGGCCAGATGGACGATGCTGAGTAGGTCCATACGATTACAGATCTGCTCCAAGAGAACATCGGGGAAGGAATTCCAATCGCGGCTCTGCGTGTCAGTCGGTTCTGCCATTGGGGTTTTCAGTGCCTGCGAGCCAGCGGGGAAGTGGATTCGGACGGGCGAGCAAAGAAGCTTCTCCTCGCGTGGCCGAGCAGTGAGCGGGGGGATATGGTATGCGCGAGCTACCAAGGAAGATAGCGCGGGCGGGCGAGCAGTGAGCGGGGAGGAATGGTGTGCGGCCGACGATGGGGAAGAGAGGAGGAAGAAGAGTGGAAGACGGGGAAGAAAGTGCATTAATAAATCTCAATTCTACTACTACTACCAGGATATACCGTCCTTCGGAGTGTAAATAGTTACACCGATGACATGTTGGTCTACCACAAGAGGGCCCATATGTCAGTTAATGGAGGACAACAGCGTTCTCTACTGGCAAACATGATGGCAGTACTGGGTAAGGCTGATTTAGTAACACCAACACACTGGTTCAGCTTATTAATTAAGTGTCCCATCTACTGCAGCGTGTATTGTCACTTCACTACGAAGACTAGTTGAATAGTTCTCTCTGACCGAGATGGGGAATAATGGATCACGAACAAGGTTGTCAGAATCACGATTTTGAATCGGGTCGGAGCTCCGATGGTAAGATCGCAAATCGTAGAATCTTCACTATCAGGATCGTAGAAACGTAGATTCTATGAACTAAAATTGTAGAATCATAGGGGTTAGTTTGGATCGTAAAGTCGTAGAATCGTATAACAGAATCGTGATTCTGACAACCTTGATCGCGAAGACTTCCTTTCTACATTATCCCTATGCATCTACGCTCACTTCACTCATTTTGCTCCGTACGTAGTCACTTGTTGAAATCTCTAGAAAGACAATTACTCCGTATTTGGGAACAGAGGGAGGATTTTACTCCGTATTTGGGAACAGAGGGAGTATCACCATATGGAGGGAACAGAGGAAGCTTGAAATATGAACATGTCAATGGGAGGGAGTAAGCCCCATGCATGCATGCAACATGCAACACTCACACGTACACATGGACGCACGCAACACTCACGCACCCATGCGGCACACAGCACATGACGCAACACACATGCTCACGCTCAAGTGCTCAACCTACTCCCTACGTCCGTGAAAGACTGTACATTTAGAGATTTACACATTGACCAGGGCATAATTAACGCCCAAAAGTAGCAGACTTATGTGTGCATCCGACCATTAAGAGAAGAAGATTAAATGAAGGTCGTTGCATGCTATAATTAATGATAGACATGTAGCCTATACCTAGAGCACAAGTTGGTGCATTAGTCAATCAATATCGATTTAGATTAAAGGCTAAATGCATTGGAAGTGTAGATGTACTACACTCTTTGTTTTTTTAGCTAATTTCTTTGCTTTGCCAACTGACAAGTGGGACCCAGAAACCAGGTGACAATTTAACCAGTCAACAAAGTGCCACGTCGACTATGTGGCCGGTCAATAGGGTGCAATACGGTGATCTACGATGAGCTAGTGATCATATAATCACCGCAAAACTATATATAGTGACTGTAAAGAGCGTATTGTTACATACATTGATCGCTAGTGTATTTTTCTCGTCGCAAATTAAGCCATATTAACCGGAAAGGACGCAGTATGGACTAGTACTAGTACTGCTTTGATGTGTCCCGTCAACTCCCCGAACGAGGAGAAGCTTGCTTACTATGCCTCTCCCTCGCCCACGCGTGCAGTGGTTCATAGGACAAGGAGAGGGTTTTGACTACAGCGCCCTCTCCCTCTCCCTCTCCCTCGCCCTCGCCCTCGCGGTGGACGTGCAGCAGTTCAATGCGTGTCAGATTGCCAGAAGCATAATGTGTACTGAAGTATCATCATTGTTGGAGCTTCCGAAGAGGCGAAGAGCCAAGTGCAAGGTTCACACGAGTACGAACTGTTGAACCTCCCGAAGAGGCAAAGAGCCAAGCGCAAGGTTTTATAGGAGTTGTCGTCCTAGTAGGAGCGTACTACAACTATAGCGAACGATGCTACTGTATGATGCCGCCACGTCACGTATATCCAAAGTTGTGCCACGTTTTTTTCTCAAAGAGCATGTTGGAGCCTGTGCAATAACCACACAAGTTGCACGTACACATAACACATTTACTAGTAATAAATTCTAAAGGACAAATGCCAGTATGCCACACAAGTTCATCTCCAATTCATGTGATAAATTTATGCACGACTAGTCTACATATATTCACAGCGCTACCATTCACAATTTACCGTACTCCACTTACACGTTATAGATGGGCTACATGTCCTCCTCCAGGTTCCAGTCCCAGGTGTTCTTCAATGATGGCACGATCGATAGCAGTGGGCAACGGGAATCATTGTCGCAGCTTTCTAGTCCGGTTCCACACGATGGAGACTCATCCAAGCTGAAGCGGCATAAATCAGGGATAGCGTGTCCCAGCATGTCGTTCATCCGGCGGTGCGCACTGAAGACACAACCATGCTTCATGAACATTGGGGTAGTTGTCCCCAATAAAAGCGAGTACTCTCCAAGAGTGTTCCTCGGCACCCACGTAGCATCACGGGGTCGAACTCGGCACCGTTCATTTGGTACACGCGGCATCTCAGATCCGGACACATGGTGACATACATAGTCAAGGCCCATGCATAATAATGTTGTGCTCAAATATGGCGGTCAGTAATATTGTGCAGCAAATGGTACTACTCCAGTATTGAGGAAGTAAAATAACCGGCTTATTATATATAGCCACTGTTGGCTACATGGATGAGATAGTAAGACATGGGAAAACAAAAATGGTGGCAGCTAGTGGGTTCAAGTCTTCAAGGGCCTAGCTAGCTATACGCGTCCTCCAAGGTAAAAAGTACTCCTACTAGTACGTAAGTAGAGTACTAGTACAACAATGAAAGAGAAGGCGAGAGGGTTAAAAAAATGGAATACCTGGGTAGATGGTGATGGTCGGATCGTGGTAGATTGTGTGACCATGTTGCACATCAGTGGTACCATGGGTAACGATTGCTAAGATAGTTGATCCCAATATGCCAAAGTCGGCTACAAGGTTCCAGGTTAGACCGAATCGCGGATGCAATGCACATCCAGGATCGGCGATCTTATTTTGATCGTGGGATGACTGGTCCCTGCAAAATAATGGAGTACCGTTAGGGATGCAAATGATGGTTTGTGCATTCCGTTTGTAATCTCCCGTACCATAGGATGGCAACCAGATGAAACAAGTCCCCTGGCTTGTCGCTGCGAAGATGCGGCCTGGATGGCGCACGGCGTCTTCGAACATGTAGGGGTACAAATCTGCCGCCGCTAACATGCTCCAGCCTCTATCGTTACTGCCTCTTGCATTGATGGAAATCCTTATGTCGAACACCGCAATGAGATAGTAATCGTCATAGCCGCGTCGCTTTGTCGGCGGGTCCGCAATTGCTATCTTCTTCAATCTCATGTAGGCATCATCATACGTATTCAAGCCCAGCCAGTCTGGAAGGCTGATCCCAATGGTGGAGAAGGGGTCTACTGGGACGGCCGCACTGCTGTGGATGTTGTGCAAAATGATGGTGGTATCCGGTCGGAGGTATGCAAGCCAATCTTCATTGGCACCGACCCAGACCTATATATAAGACGGTGGGCAGCGGAGAAATTATGAGATGGAAATGGAATAACTAAGTACTACATGATCAAACTCCATTACTGACATGCTCATCGGAGAAAATCCAACTACCTCTCAACGTCGGCAACTCTAGCGGAGTCAACGTGCAACCATGGCCAGGGAGCGGTGGACTATTCGAAGGATTGTCCCATAGAAGAACCTTCTCCTCGAGGACGCATGGAAGACCAACAAGCATGGCTGAGGGAGTCCTGGATTAGGGGGTCTCCGGACAGCCGGACTATATCCTTTGGCCGGACTGTTGGACTATGGAGATACAACATTGAAGACTTCGTCCCGTGTCCGGATGGGACTTTACTTGGCGTGGAAGGCAAGCTAGGCAATACGGATATGTATGTCTCCTCCTTTGTAACCGACCTTGTGTAACCCTAGCCCCCTCCGGTGTCTATATAAACCAGAGGGTATTAGTCTTTAGGACAACATACAATCATACCATAGGCTAGCTTCTAGGGTTTAGCCTCTTTGATCTCGTGGTAGATCAACTCTTGTAATTCTCATATCATCAAGAACAATCAAGCAGGATGTAGGGTATTACCTCCATCAAGAGGGCCCGAACCTGGGTAAACATCGTGTCCCCTGCCTCCTGTTACCATCCGCCTTAGACGCATAGTTCAGGACCCCCTACCCGAGATCTGTCGGTTTTGACACCGACATTGGTGCTTTCATTGAGAGTTCCACTCTGTCGTCACCATAAGGCTTGATGGCTCCTTCGATCATCGCTAGCGATGCGGTCCAGGGTGAGGCTTTCCTCCCTGGACAGATCTTCATATTCGGCGGCTTTGCACTGCGGGCCAATTCGCTTGGCCATCTGGAGCAGATTGAGAGCTACACCACTGGCCGTCAGGTCAGATTTGGAAACTTGAACTACACGGCCAACATCCGCGGAGACTTGATCTTCGACGGATTCGGGACCATGTCGGATGCGCCGCACAATTGTGACAAGCATGACGTAACTCTGTCGTCGGAAGATGTTCGGGAGATCACATCCGCAACTACTCCGTCCATCAATCCGGAGCAAGTCGCGCCATCCGAGAGCAGAGGGATGGACCCCCCTGTCGGTGTCAAAACCGGTGGATCTCGGGTAGGGGGTCCCGAACTGTGCGTCTAGGCGGATGGTAACAGGAGGCGGGGGACATGATGTTTACCCAAGTTCGGGCCCTCTTGATGGAGGTAATACCCTACGTCCTGCTTGATTGTTCTTGATAATATGAGTAGTACAAGAGTTGATCTACCACGAGATCGAAGAGGCTAAACCCTAGAAGCTAGCCTACTGTATGATTGTTGTTGTTAGTCCTACGGACTAAACCCTCCGGTTTATATAGACACCAGAGGGGCCTAGGGTTACACAGAGTCGGTTACAAGGAAGGAGATCTACATATCCGTACTACCAAGCTTGCCTTCCACGCCAAGGAGAGTCCCATCCGGACATGAGACAAAGTCTTCAATCTTGTATCTTCATAGTCCAACAGTCTGGCCAAAGGATATAGTCCGGCTATCCGGATACCCCCGAATCCAGGTCTCCCTCAGTAGCCCCTGAGCTAGGCTTCAATGATGATGAGTCCGGCGCGCAGATTGTCTTCGGCATTTCAAGGCGGGTTCCTCCTCCGAATACTTCATGGAAGATTTTGAACACGAGGATCGTGTCCGGCTCTACAAAACAGGTTCCACCTACCACCGTAGAGAGAATAATATTTCCATAAATCTAATCTGCTGACGTATCCCGTAGTGTGACAACACACCATGGCCAGGTCTTTATTCGAATCGTTTTTATAACCAATCTCAGTGTGTTTTGCGAGGCGGTTTCCTTGGCACGTCTTGTCGAAGAAGAGATCGTGTCCCCTTTATTACGGGATTCTCATCAATACGGACGTGGGTAACCCAACCGTGCCTATTTGTAGGACTCCTAGATCTTAGGCAAGTCCCAAACGGCCACGAGGAGGATGCTTGATATTCACCCTCTTTATAAAGGGGACAAGGCTTTTTCTTTTTTTCCTCTCGTGCTTAATCAAATCCTTCCCCCGCCTCGAGTTCTAACACCCAAAACTCAGGTCAGGTGCTTCGGACCTTCAACTATGTCCGGATCCAACCTTCAAGGTCGGTGGATGCCTTCCTCCGTCACGGAGGAGGACATGAAGAAGTTGAGAGAGGCAAGATATCTGACCGCCGAAATTTCGCATCGGCTGCCTGCCCGAGGGCAGGTCGTCCCTACTCCCGAACCCAACGAGAGCGTCGTGTTCGTCTCCCACTTCCTCTGAGGACTAGGCCTCTCTCTGGATCCCTTTGTTAGGGGTCTTATGTTCTATTATGGGCTAGATTTTCACGATCTGGCCCCGGATTCCCTTCTTCACATCTCGACATTTATTGTCGTATGTGAGGCCTTCCTCCGCATTACCCCTCACTTCAGCTTGTGGCTCAAGACCTTCGATGTGAAGCCGAAGATGATCGAGGGGCAGCACACAGCGTGCGGAGGCACTTTAATAAGCAAAATTGCTGATGCTCCATGGCCTGAGGGTTGCCTCCCAGAGGTGTCCGGATTGTGGCAGCGGGAGTGGTTCTACATCACAGCTCCCCGGAGTGCCAAGTGGGTAGCTGCCCCCACCTTTTGATCAGGCCCCCCACCACAATTGATGTCATGGATCAGCAGGGGGCTGAGCTGGGGTCCAGCCAAGGACGTGCCAATACTGCAAAGCCGTATCCGAGATCTCTTTGAGAGAGATTTCAGTCTGGTTAAGGTAGTGCAAGTTATGCTAGTTCGTCAAGTCTAGCCTTGCAAACGCCGGCCCCTTCGCATGTGGGAATTCAACCTGGAAGGACTGCGAGCTATTCAACATTTCCTCGGCATGACGCACGAAGAGATATACAAATTGTTGTTCGGACCACAAATAATGTGTCCGGACATCACTGAGGATGCAGGTCTGAGCTGCAATCGCCCGGATACCCAAGTAAGTAGCCCCACATCCGAACACACTGTTTGTTTATTTATCGCAACATTGCCCTAAAAAAGCCGCTCTTTGACCAGGATTGGATAGCGAAGGCAAAGTTGATCAGGTGTCCGGCCCCCCTCCCTGAGACCTCACCAAATCCCGCGCTAACCAGGATGCTAGAGATCGCGCCTTATCAAGCGCCCTCGGGAGAAGATAAAGGGGGGAACTAGGAGGCTAGCGCCTCCGCGAAGGAGGTTAGCCGGGAGGAGGAACTGAAACTTCCTCTCCCCAGGGAAGGAAGAGAACCGCCTCTAAGGACCCGGAGACAATGGTCTTCAAACGGGGGAAGAAATCTTCGCCGGAGGGTCCTGCCCTGGGGGATACCCTGGCCGCACTATGCCCTCAAGGGGATCAGCCCTCCACCGAGCTGTAAGTAAAAGGGTACTTAATAATGAAAATATCTCGCTTTACTTCTGAGGAAAATAATCAAAGCATTTATCTTGCAGTTTGGATCTTAGCCCTTCTCAGCAGAGCTCGTCTTCAGGGGATCTTCTTCTTGAGATGATGGAGAGCGAAACGCCTCCCCCTGCCACACTGCCTCACGAGGTGGGCGACCACGAGGTGTCATCGCGGAGGGTTTCTCCAGATCCGGCAAGGCCATAAGGTAATCCTATGGCCACCCGACTCAGTATCCGGCTCTTGAAGAGAGAAATCTAAAGAGTCCGACACCGTCTGGTGTGCGGTCGGACGTACTAAGGGATCTGCTAGATCAAGCGGCTATCTCAGAAGAGCACCGCACGTTGATGGGTACGGTGATTGAAAGGATTTCGTCCGCCGAAAGCGGGTTGCATGAAGCCTTTATGAGTCTACTGATGGGTTTTGAGGTACACGAAATGATGTACATTGTTCATAGTACCGCACATTTTCAGATGTGCCCTGCGTAGATAGTAGCCCCTAAGACTCTGGTTGTCGTCGAAAATGGCGGCAAACAGAGGATCATATTCCCAGGTAATAACCAGACTGCCTTTATGTGCAGGTGGTTGAAGCTCCGGTGGCTAGCCGGACTGATGGGTTTGCTGAACTAAGGCGGCAACTGGATGCGGCAGATGTCGACATCGTGCTTGTTAACAAGCGGCTTGATGAGGCACGGGGTAGGTGATTTTTCTGGTGATTGTCACATAATAAGAGCAGCATGATGCCAGTATCTTTAATATGTTGTGACTGCAGATGAAGCTGCCACCGTGGAGACCCTTCGGGCGGAGGTTGCTCGAGCCAAGGAGCAAGCAAGGAGTAGCAATGTGGCCGCTTTAAAGGCGGCCGAAGAGTTAAGGGCCGAACAGGCCACGCATTGCGAGAGCACTGAAAAAATAGCCAAGATGGCTGTTGAGTTAAAAGATGCTGCTGACCATTACCAGCTTCTTGAAGAAGAAAACCGGGCGAAGGCGACGGACCTGGAAAAGGCCCGGGTGGCTGCCAAGGAAGCCCGCTCCAAAATTAGAGCAGCGAAGGAGGAGCTGCATCAAGCTACAGATATTGTATCTGGGAAGCCCTTCTTGTTGTGGACTAAGTTCGGGGATCCGAAGTATGCACCTCTGGACCGGCTATGGAGTTCTGCGGATGCCTACATGGATTTGGCTGCAAGTGCTGCTGATGCGGCCGAGTACCTCAAGGATCGGAAAGATCACGAAGTGGAAAAACTGTTTTGGTCACAGTTTCACGCTCCAGCCCATCCGCTGCTGTTGAATGAGCAAATGGCCGAGTGGGCCGAGCTCCATAGATTATCCGGACTTGCCGTGAGGTCAGTTGTGGATCATCTGTGGCCGAGAGGGCCAAGGCCGAATAGCTACTTTAGCTTAGTGCAACAATTCCTTGGTGTTGTGCCACACATCGGTGCTGTAAAGAGGTCAGCGTGCATAGAAGGCTCGCTGATGGCCCTTGCCCATGTCAAAAGATACTGGGCAGAGATGGATGCCACCACTGTTGCGGCACAGGGTTCGGCCATAGGCCGAGTGGCTGCCGAGCACTACTTTGTAGAAGTTCTTGAAGGCGCTCATTCGATAGAGGCTCAGTGCTCGAAGAATATTATGTTTGAGTGACATGTATTCCCATTGTAAAAACAATGTTTTATTGAGTTTATCAAGGCTGTATTTATACTTTTGCCCGAAAGTACTATGATGCCTCCTGTGCGGCCGTTTATGTATATATGTATATAACCTGAAAGATGGCAGTCGTCGGCTTCAGCCCCCACACATATAATGCGGGGGTGCTCGCAGAAGACGCATGTTCACACTTGATCCAACGTCTTGGTCCATTAAGGAGGTGATAGCGCAGCGAACTAGGCAATCGGACTATAATGCTTTAACACTTTCACTTAGCCAGAGGAGTTTGACAGTGGGGCTACTATATAGCCCCTGGTGGCTCCACACTCATCCGAATTTGGGGCGCGTACATGCCTGGCCGGGAAACGGCCCTTCGGTAAGGCGGAGGAAAGCCGAAGATTCCGTTAGGTCATCAAGTGGTTCACCAGTCTCACGCTATATCATGACAGTCAATTTTCGGCTTTCTCTACTGAGGTGCTCGTCCGGATGAACTAGGGCACAATCGCAGTAGTTCTCCTGGTGCCGCCTTAGCCGATAGAGCGGAACGTAAGGCAGCAAAACACAGGAGCCAGGCAAACCCAACATTTGACCAAAGACATGATTCGGAGCTGATGCATATAAGGCCAAACTCGCGACGCCGAACACTCCCTAAGGTATTCGGTCTTTATGAGAAGCCCCTGGTGTCCTTTGTAAGAAGCCCCTGGTGTCCAGGTACGTGCAATATTCTGATGTGGCCACATGCCAATACGTCAGCATCCTTCTCAATTGTACTGAGAATCTGGGGGATGTGTATCAACAAGAGATAGTAAAAAAGGTTTACGCAGGGTCTTAATCTAAAAAGAATCCTTGGAACGGGTCCTTGCTGCACTCATCTAACCTGTGTATAAGGTCTGCGCCTATGTCTCCGTTGTGCCATATCCTAGACGGGTGTAGCACGATGGTCATCTGTAAAAGAGAGGAACTTAGTTGAAAAGTTGTCATGCAAAGGGTAGGTTATACTAAATACACCATGTACAGTTCAAGATTAGTAAAGTTGAGCCTAATTGTCACTTGTTAACACGCATTGAGCCCCTTGTATTGTTATAGGGGTATAGCCATCAAACCTGTATCAATTATATATAGCTGCACCGGACTCGTCTAACCGTGTCCGTGGTCTTAACGACCTGTCAGATGCTTTAGTTGGTGAGGTCGTCTAGTGTGCGGCTGCCAAGGCAGCCGCACGGTCTTCCGCACACAAGGAGCGCTCAATATTTCCATTTACTGTAATGATGCCACGTTGACCGAGCATCTTAAGCATGAGAGAAGCGTAATGCGGTATTGCGTTAAAGCAAGTGAAAGATTCGCATCCGAGTAGTGCTTGATAGCCACTTTGGAACAGAGCGATGTGGAAGGTTAACTTTTCGCTGCGGAAGTTATCGGGAAAGCCGAATATAACCTCTAGTAGCAGGGAGCCCGTACAATGGGCTTCTGGGCTTGGCGTTACTCCTTTAAAGGTAGTATTGCTATGGCTGATTTTTGTTGGGTCTATCCCGATTTTGCGGACTGTGTCCTGGTATATCAGGTTTAAACTACTGCCGCCGTCCATCAGGACTCGTGTGAAGTGGTATCCGTCAATTATCGGGTCTAACACCAAGGCAGCCCATCCTGCATGCCGGATACTTGCCGAGTAATCCCGATGGTCAAAGGTGGTCGGCTTGGACGACCAGTGGCAGAACTCCGCGGTGATAGGCCCTGGGGCATGTGTCTCTAGGAGTGCCGCTTTGTTTCTCCCCTTCATCACGTGTAACACGTTTACTGTTTTGACTTCTGGTGGGAATTTCATCTGTTCCCCAGTGCTTTGCTTGCGAGGCTCATCCTCGTCTTCGCTTGGTGTATCCTGCCCCTTGTGTTCAGCATTGAGTTTGTCAGACTGCTTGAATACCCAACATTCTCTATGGGTATGATTTGCAGGTTTATCAGGGGTGTTGTGGATCAGACATAGTTTGTCCAGAATCTTGCTCAGGCTAGACAGTTTGTCTCTGTTGCCTTTGGAGGGCAGCTTTTGCTGACCTGGCCGAGAGCTTCTAAATCCGGCATTTACCGCCGTCCTCTTCTGGTTGTCTTCTTTATTCCGATGCTTGTTTTTGCTGCGTCATGGCTTCCCGTTTCCGTCCCTGACTTCGGATGTACTTGGGTCACTGGTGCTGCATCGGGCTAACCAGCTGTCCTCGCCTGCGCAAAAGCGGGTCATGAGACTTGTAATGCTGCCATTGTTCTCGGCTTTTCTTGGCCGAGGTGTCTGGCAAGCCATTCGTCTCGAACGCTGTGCTTGAAAGCTACTAAGCCTTCGGCGTCTGGACAGTCGACTATTTGTTTCTTTTTAGTGAGAAACCTATTCCAAAGCTTTCGGGCTGACTCTCCGGGCTGTTGAGTTATATGACTTAAATCGTCTACATCTGATGGTCGGACATAGGTCCCTTGAAAATTTGCTCGAAAAGCGTCTTCGAGCACTTCCTAGCTTCCAATGGAGTTTTTGGGGAGGCTTTTAAGCCAGTGCCGAGCTGGCCCTTTGAGCTTGAGGGGTAAGTACTTGATGGCGTGGAGATCGTCTCCTCGAGCCATGTGGATATGGAGGATGTAGTCCTCAATCTAGACCCTAGGGCCCGTCGTTCCGTCGTACGCCTCTATCTTTACGGGTTTGAATCCCTCTGGAAATTCATGGTCCAACACCTCATCGGTGAAACATAGGGGGTGTGCGGCACCCCTGTATTTGGGTGTATCGTGGTGTTCGGATTTTTGTTGTGTTGCATTGCACGCTAGAGCGCGCTTGCTTGGCCCGTAGATGGATCTCGTTGCATCGTCCTTTTGATGCAAGCCCTCACGTGGATTACGTACTGGCTTGTGTGTGGTGTCGTTTGCCGCTCTATGTTGGCCACGAGGTCGTCTATCCGACCGGATGGCTGTTTTGTTTTTTGATTGCGGGGGATCTAAGGCCTCCTCATCGAATTCAGGTAGCAGCTTTCACTTCAGGTAGCTCTTTGTGTGGCAACTACTGCCGTATTTTGTTGCAGTGTTGAGTACTTCACTCCATCTAATTCTGAGTATGTCTTGTGCAGTCCTGAGCCTTTGCTTCTGCATTTTCAGACTCCTCGCAGTGGCAACAAGCCTTTGATGGGTATTCTATTGCTCCGGGTGCCTACCCGGTGTGATGCCATCCGGACTGTTATCTTCACCGGAGTCGGGTTGTTCGGTTTGATTCTCCATGTTGCCGTGGTCGGACGGCGGTTCAATGCCGTGTTTGTCATCCCCTGGCTCACCCTGCTCTATCGCTGGGTCTATATAATCGCTATTTCTACCGAGGCGGGATTTGGAGTGGCGCTTACGCCGCCGCTTTGACTGCTTCTCAAGGGAACGATCCTTCGCTACGTCCTTACGTTCCTCGTCGTCGTTTTCTTTGGGTGTGTCCACCATGTATACATCATATGATGAAGTGAGCGTCCAGTGCCCTGTGGGCAGTGGCTCCTGTTCGTCTCCTGCATCATCGTCCATACCATCGACGTCTTTGGAGTCGAAGGCGAGCATGTTGGTGAAATCATCGACAATGGCTACTAAGTGGGTGGTGGGCGGGCGGCGAATTTCGTCGTCCGCATCCCGATTTGGCCGGCCATAGTTCGGCCAGGACTCTCCTGACAAGGAGAGAGACCTTAATGAGTTTAGTATGTCGCCAAAGGGCGAGTGCTGAAGGATATCAGCGGAGGTGAACTCCATGATCGGCGCCCGGTTGGATTCGGTAGGCACGGGCGCAGGCGGTTCGGAGTCCGTGGCCGGGGAAGAATCCGGCAGTTCGGCGTCACGGCTCCCGTGAAGGGTAAGGTCGATACTCGGATCGATCGCCGCTGAGAATGCGGCCTCCGTGGCGGGGTCTATCCACCCGTCCATGGATGGCGCAATTGGCTCCAAATTGAGGGTCGGAGCGGTTGCCGGTGCGGTCTCCTGAACACTGTCTGATGGTAGAGCTAAATCATACTCATCGTAACTGTGCGGCGCACTCGGTAGGGGCTCGAATCCGTCGAAGATCAAGTCTCCGCGGATGTCGACCGTGTAGTTTAAGCTTCCAAACCTGACCTGGTGGCCAGGGGCATAACTCTCGATCTGCTCCAGATGGCCAAGCGAGTTGGCCCGCAGTGCGGAGCCGCCGAATACAAAGATCTGTCCGGGGAGAAAAGTCTCACCCTGGACTGCATCGCTATCGATGATCGAAGGAGCCATCAAGCCTAATGATGACGACACAGAGGAACTCTCAATGAAAGCACCAATGTTGGTGTCAAAACCGGCAGATCTCGGGTAGTGGGTCCCGAACTGTGTGTCTAGGCGGATGGTAACAGGAGGCGGGGGACACGATGTTTACCCTGGTTCGGGCCCTCTTGATGGAGGTAATACCATATGTCCTGCTTGATTGTTCTTGATAATATGAGTTGTACAAGAGTCGATCTACCACGAGATCGAAGAGGCTAAACCCTAGAAGCTAGCCTATGGTATGATTGTTGTTGTTAGTCCTACGGACTAAACCCTCCGGTTTACACTACAAAAAAATACACTTCCGTGATGATACGTGTTTGTCATAGTAGGTCGCTTTTTTGTCATGCATGTACATCCATGACAAATTTATGACAGAATCAAGATAGTCACACCTATGCTGTCGTAGAAGTGTTCCATGACATTACCAAAATTATCATCACGGAAGTGTCCACTTCCATGACAATAAATCACGCGTCAGAGAAGTGCTTTCGTCAAGGGTGACCGACACGTGGTATCCACCATAACGGAACGCTGTTAAGCTATTGGGTCGGGTTTTGGATCCGATAACCCGTTAACAGCCCCGACAAATGGGGATTTTGCACGTGTAAAATCATCATTGGCTAGAGGAAACATGTGTCGGCTCATCGTTGGGAGAGATGTCATCCACTCACTGGACAGAAGGCGCCTATGATACGTCGACACGTGGCACGACCCAACAGTGGCCCATTCCTGTGAAAAGGCCGGCCCATTTGACTTGGTCAAAAGCTGGCGGGCCGGCCCATGGAAAGCCTGTTAACGGCCTGTTCGCATATAGCCCATTTACGGCCCGCTAACCCAAGGCCCGTTACGCCCTATCCGAATTAGGCACAGTAGCGTCATCTGGGCCGTCCAATATGATTCCAGCCCGTTTTCACTTCTGGCCCATGTATAGCCCATGATGTCTTTCGGCCCATATGAGGCCCTTTGTAACTCTTGGCCCATTAGCGGCCCGTGCTGAAACTGCCCTGTAATGAACATTGTATCACTTTACACCCATTAACGGCCCATGGTGAAACTGGCCCGTAATGAACAGTGTATCACTTTATACCCATTAACGGCCCGTTAATCCGTTGGGCCGTCTCCAGCCCATGTTATCTTTCGGCCTTCTCAGAGCCCATTTATTCTTGGGCTCATTTCCAGCATTCGTTTACTTACGGCCCGTTACTATCATTTTCTACTTGTGGGCCAAATTCAGCCCGTGGTTACAGTCGTCCCGTTTGTGGTCCGTTAATAGGTTGGGCCGTTTTCATAGCGTCATCAAATACGGCCTATTAACGATGGCCCATTATGGTCGGCCCATGAACGGAAGATTCTAACTCTAGCCCATTTATGGCCAGAATGCGTTCTTTTTGGCCCATGTTTGGCCAATCGACCATACGGCCCGTATAAGGCCCATTGATGATATGGCCCATAGAAGGGCCATTGATGATACGGCCCGTAGAAGGCCCATTGTTTCTACGGCCCGTAGAAGGCCCACTGTTTCTATGGCCCGTAGGAGGCCCAGTGCCACTACAGTAAATAATAGCCCTTGGTTATTGTGGCCTAGTTTTAAAAAATAGGTTATTCCAGCCACTAGCAAACCGCAGAAAAATAACTGCACTCACTACAAGGAAACAAATAAACAAGACAACAAGGAAAAAAATAAGCAAGCAACTTACACTAGGCTATCACGGCTATTACACATATTACATCCACTGGGCATCAAAGTTCGCCACCAGTGCAAATATAGGGAACACATCAGAATATAAACGCCGCAGCAAAACAAGTCCAGAACTGAAACAACTTTAGAAGAGCTCAAGAAACAATGTCCTGGGTACCCATAATGCTGGCAAGATTCTTAGCAAGCTTATTAAGTTTCTCTTGTTTGGCGCTTAAGTCCTCCAGCGCTTGCTGTTGCACCAGAAAGTATGCATCTGAATTCTGCAGGGACTTCCCCAGTCCTTCAGCTTCCTGTCGCATAACATCTGATTGATGTCTTTCAACTTGAAGTTGAGACTCAAGAAGCCAAACTGATTCAGGCAATGAGTTCGAAGAGCTGGTGCCAGCAGTGGTAGCTAGTAACTCGAACACTACATCAAGACAGGACTTTGGGGTTGTCTCAGTGTCTTCAATATAGTTTTTATCAGCTTTCTTGAAGACCAACAGGGATGTCTCACTATCTTGAACCTTATCTGCATTACTTCCTTTACCATTGCATAACAGGGTACTCTTCTCCAATATTTTATCCGCGTTCTAAAAGAGAAACAAACAAACACATTTCAGGTTTACAATGTAGTATATGAAAATCATTTTGGTAAACCAGTTCAGTAGTAAGGTGTACAGGATAACAGCATGAAACAAACATATATCTATGTAGTATGGTCACTGTATGGTCTATATCATTCTAGTTTATGTTGCCAAATCAAGATAGATACAGTTTGAATCATATCTATTTAAGACAACCCAGCATAGACAGAATATAAGTGTAGGAAACTACACAGCAATAACAACACTTGTAATGTGCATGGCATGAGAACATAACTGTTTATTCAATTGAAACTGAAATCAACATAGAGCAAGTTACAACAGCAAACAACCAAACATGTTGAAGAAACAGGTTTAAAACATACCTGTTGCGCCATTGGAGTTTCAATTGCATCCTTCAAATTTGAAATTAGTTGGTATCAGTAAATACAGTGATGCAAGAGCAAAGTAGTATGCATCATAGCTACGGAACCTGACCTGAGAACAATTCTTCTTCTGCTTTAAGCGTTGACTTCGGGTTCGGAGTGGTGGTCCTCGTGATTTGGGCACTGCAGTTGCCTTACTAACTGCTCGTGTTTGGGTGCTCTGTGGTGGAGACTGTGCTGTGTCAACGGGAACTGGGTGTCTATCTGCTGGGGTTGGGGTTAGAAGGGGTGTAGCTGGTTCTCTGTCCAACTGGGTAGGGGTACAATCTGCATGAGTGTGGGTTATGTGTGGTGGGGCTGGTTCTTGGGCAAGTACAACAGTGGTTCTATTTGCATCGACAGGTAGCACGATTTTTTTTCTGAAGACCATGTTTTTACTCCCACAGATACTGCCATCACTCCCTCCAATTGAAATGGCTGATAAACAAGAAAAGTAATTGAATGTACATACATTGTAAGATAGACAGGTGCAATGGATAGTAGAGAAGAAAACATGGCATGAAATAATTCACATTTATGTTGTCTAAGCAAACAGAATAGCAGGACATAATTTCACATATATGATGGCTAATTAAACAGGATAGCATGACACAATTTCACATGTATGATGGCTAACTAAACATGATAGAATGACATACTTCAAAATATGATGATTATGTAAACAGGATGACATGATATAACTATATGATGTGTCTATTAAAGTGGTTGGCATGCCATAAAACACAAACATGCCGTCGATGGAAACATGATGGCATGATATAATTCACGGATAGAATGACATAATTTAAATATGATGACTATGTAAACAGGATGAGACGATATAACTATATTATGTCTTTAGAAAATGGGTTGGCATGCCATAATTCAGATACATGCTGTCTATGTAAACATCATGGCATGACATAATTCAAATATATGATTTATATACTAAGGAAGTGAGCAGAGGGCAATCGTATATATGATGTGTCAACTACAGAGATGGCATTCAATATTGTGTATATGATGTAAAAACGAAGCATTGCAATACAACATAAGCATTATATGAGTAATATAACCCTTCCAAGTTTGAGCATACACCTCAGGGGGATAATAGGACTGGTCATCTGCTTCTGAATCCTCCTCTGAAGAGCTATCTGTAACCAGCAAGATATTTGCTTCAGCAGGTAGCATTGTCTGCTCTGAAGACCTTGTTTTCACTCCAGATTTCTCCATCACCAATTCAAATGGTTGATGCACAGGAAGAGCAGTTGAATATACAAACATTGTCGACAAAAGCAATGAGAAATACAAAAAAATACGGCATGATATAATTCACATATATGACGCTTGCCTAAACAGCATGGCACTGCATAATTCACATACATAATGCCTTGCAACAAGATAACATTGCATAATTCACATATATAATGTCTTGCAACAAGATGGCATTGCATAATTCACATATATGGTAATTAGACACTAAACAGGTGGCATTCACACAAAGCATGTCTAAACTAAGCAAATGACATA
>NC_041392.1:339083659-339117196 GCF_002162155.2 Triticum dicoccoides
GGATATGACTGGTCATCTGTCTCTGAATCCTCCTCTGAGGAGCTATCGGTAACCAACAAGACATGCACTTCATCAGATAGCATTGTCTGCTCTGAAGACCTTGTTTCCACTCCAGATTTTTCCATGACCGTTCCAAATGGCTGATGCACAGGAAGAGTAATTGAATGTACTGAAATTGTTGACAAATTTAACACATAATAAAAAAATGATGGTATGATATAATTCACATATAAGATGACTGGCTAACCAGTGTGGCATTGCAAAATTCACATATATGATGCTTGGCTAGACAAGATGGCAGTGCATGATTCACATATACGATAACACAAAGCATGTCTAAACTAAGCAGATGACATCTTTAATGTATACAATAAGCAATGCAAGGCACCATATGCATGATATTACCAACATTAGCATGCCAAGTTAGAGCGAGGACCTCATGGGGTAAATAGGAGTGGTCTTCTCCTTCTGAATCCCCCTCATAACAGTTATCTTCCTCTTGATTACGATCCGAAATGGGTGGAAGGGGGGATGCCTTTGCGCCCACCATGGAACGACGTTTGCATGAAATTTTATTGCCACGCAAGGCTCGTCTCTTTTGCTCTACATGATTAGTTCCATTGTGTACAATAACTGGCATGCATAGGAATAAAACATAGTGAGATTATGTAAGGAGTCCATGCACAAATCCAGAGTGATGGTAGAAAACTGTGGATAGACCCAAAACCAATGATAGCAGGCAGATAATAGCTTTACTTAAAAAATACAGATAATGGCTCCTTTAATGTTTATTTGCACCCAACATGAAACTCATAGTAGACACCAGAGATTAACCAGATAGTAGACAGATAGTACTGATTGCTGCCCCAATATGTACCCCACAACCATTTAAAAACTCAAGTTTCAGCATTAGTTTGGACCTGACTCGGAGTTTAATAGGTGAACACGACGATAATGTAGCATGTCATCATATTAAGCGACACATAACGTAAGCAGACACGGAAGAGTGCGACCTCTCTTGCGGACCCGTGTAGCCCTCAAGGTCATCTGCTAAGTTGATGATGGTAATGCAGTTGTCGTGGCTGCCGGCGGCAGGGAAGAAGATCTGAGGCGGCAAAAGATAGTCTGGAGAGTGGATCCCTGCTGTGGTGAACCCTTCCATCGTTGGAGCAACTGAGCTGGGGTGGAACACAGTGCCGCAGGAGCAGGACAAACCACACAAGGTTTTCTTTGACACATATCTGTAACAGAAGTAATTGAGTAAGGGCTTGTTTGAATTTGAGGATTCTAACAATGCATGGATGGGAAATAGACAGGAATAGGATAGGAATGCACGTGCAAAACAGAGAATTTAAAAACACAGGATTTCTGCCAATCTGGGTGTTTGATTCACAACAATTGGAAGATCACAGGATGCAAAAAAGCATGGTGAGATTAAGTCAAACCACAAGAAAATGTATGGTTATAATGCTATTATGCTACTATCTCTTAGTCTTGTGCTTGATGAATAGGAATATGAAAAGGAGGAGAAGTGGAAATTAGAATTCATACAATTTTTCTTTCAAGGAGACACTAAAGGAACAAATCCTACAGTTTTCCTTTGCTCCATTCCTTTGCACCAAATTCATGAAAAGTAGTACCATAGGAAACTTTCCAATTCCGATGTTTTTCATTCACTTTTCCTTTCAAGCGTTGGCGATTCTAGTAGGCAGGCTTGAGAAAGGAAAATCCTACACTAAAAAAATGTTTTTGTGCTACTTCTATTACTTTGGACCTAGGCCACTTCCATACTAGCTCAACTCCCAGGCCCATCGACAAATGCATAGCTCAAACGCGCAGAGATAAATAATGATGGTGTTCAAGAGAGTCCGTCACGGATAGGTAAGTTTCCTAGTACCTCACTGCTTGTCATATAGTAGGATAAAATAATCGTATTTCCCGTTACTACAAGTGCTCAGTGGACAATATATATAACATGTAGAGTAAACAAGAGATGCAACAAGTGTACAACCTCTTTGGCGAAGCCATGTCGATCTCAGCGTGATTGGGTTGGCCGGTGAGGATGCTCCGGCTGACTTGGCTGTCGGAGGAAGGGAAGAAGATCTTAGGCGTCTAGAGATGGGCCCCGAGGTACTGCTCCGCTGTGATGGAGGGTTTCGTTGTTGGAGCAACTCTGGTGAGTTGTACGACGCCGAGGATGAAGCAGGACAAGAGAGACAACGAACAACGTTAACCTGAGTGGAATTCTAATAGCATCTCCAATACATGACATAAAATACATAAACACAAAGTGCTAGATGTAAAATACATCAGCCTCTCATCTCTGAACTTAACTGTCGAAACTGAATTTAACTGTCGAAACTGAACTTAACTGTCGAAACTGAACTTAACTGTCGAAACTGAATTTTGCTGTCGAAACTGAATTTTGCTGTCGAAACTGAACGCACTAGCAAGGTGAGGCTACACGTCGGTCGACTGACTTTTTCATCTCTGGTCAGTCAATTTTGCAGCCGTTGGATACGAAATCAAGGGCCTGCGGCTCATCTTCAACCTCCACCCCCATGAGCCGGCCAAACAGCAGCCCCCCGCCGCCCGCGGCCGGCGGTGCGCCGCCCCGCCCGCCCCGAAAACACTCCCCACCATCTGTCCACCGCCGCCCCAGCCATCCCTCTAGATCCCCACGCCCCTGCCCCGCCAACACCCCGCCACCGCCGGTGACCACTGCCCCCATCCTGAGCCCTAAGATAGATAGTGGGGTACCTCTCCGGCGAGCACCCCTCCCCGCTGCGGCTGGTTCTTCCTTCACCCCGGCGGCATCAGAGTGAAGTGTAGCTAAATCGGAGCAGCATCGCAAGCAAGAGCAAGAACGAGAGCAGCAGCGCGAGCAAGAGCAATAGCAAGAGCAGACCAGGCAGGGGGCCGAGAGCAAGAGCAGAGCAGCAGCGCGAGCGAGAGCTAAAGTAGCCACAGGTCCTACTGATGTGGACGTCGCCGCCGAGGGAGCGACGCCGTGGAGGAAGTTGCCGGCGACGC
Organism: Triticum dicoccoides; assembly: GCF_002162155.2. NCBI lineage: Eukaryota > Viridiplantae > Streptophyta > Magnoliopsida > Poales > Poaceae > Triticum > Triticum dicoccoides. The sequence continues at coordinate 339,086,693 of NC_041392.1, forward strand.
CGCCGTGGATGGAGCCGCGCCATGTCGGCTCGGGACCGAGTGCTGGCAGCACCGTGAGATCGAATCAACAAGAAAATGCGGCGATTAGTGTACAACCTCTTTGGTGGCGCTGACTAGGCCGCAGCTTCATCCGAGGAAACGGTGATGATGATGCTCTTTCGGTGGTGCAAGTGAAGACGGCAGTGTTGGAATGGAGGTGGCGCGAAAGACGAGGGGAGCATCGGGGCAGCTCCTTGGAGGTGGAGGACGGTGTGGCTGAACCGGCGGTACGATGAGATCGACGACGGATCCTCATCAGGTACGATAGATGAGGAACATCGAGGTGTTGCTGTGGACGACGTCATCGGGGAAGAGGCTCCAGCTGGGTGGCGGACGGAGCAGGGTGTGGGGTTTCGTCGCGGGTTTTCGCGGCCTCGGTGTATGAATGGGTGGGCGGATGGGATGGCAGTGGGGAACCATGACTTAGAGACACGCTTGTCCGAAATGTGGTGTAAGTTACGAAAGTACCCCCACCGATTTGAGGCGGTTCTTTCGGTTCAGGGGTACCACGGGCATTTCGCGTGTCGGGATTTCACAGGAGGTGGGAGTTTTCGCGCGCATTGTAATTTCGTAATAGAAAGGCGCGGGTTGAGATGGAGGGAGTTGTCGGAGCACAACGAGACAAAGATATATCTTAAATATTTCAGGCTAACAAGGCGCGGGTTGAAGATGCGGGAGTTTCGCAGCATGATAGACAGAGACGCTAGCTTGAATTTTCGGCATAACAAGGTGCGACTTGAAATTTCGGAAGAACAAGCTTAACGTGTACCAAAAAAAAGACAATTTGCACCTCAACACGCACAACACACACACAAACACCATTTAGACTAGAGTAAGGTACACGTGCATTGCACGCATGAGATTTGGGAACCAAATTATGAATAAATACCACATTATAGCATGTAAGATTTGAGTCATATATGCTTGATGTAGATGTTCGTTTAATTCTTATAGTTCATTTCATTCAAAATCATCTAGTTTTTATAAGAAAGCTAATCTATTTTAAGATACATGGAATTGTGCGTCGTAAGACATAAAGTAAAAACAAATAATGGCAAATCATGTAGAAAAACATTTGGGCAATTCTGATACGGAAGATTCTAGAACAAATAAGAAGTGCTTGTGTTTTGATGTTTGTGCATTATTCTTAAGTTCAACCATGGAGTCTTCTAGATTATACATGTGGCGAAATCTGGTGGAATCTAGATGATATCCAACGGCCAGTAGTGCTCATATTTGCCATCTTTGGACCATCGGATTCACCTCATCCAACGACCATCTTTCAAAGCTAAAGTTACCCGCACACAATATAAAAAATATAATATATATAGGGGTATAGATATAGATATGTGATGCAAAAGCCGCCCATCATCTCCAATTAGAATAGTGTGTCCATGCAAGGATGCGAAGTGGCCAAATGATGTCTGCCATTGGTATCTCAAATTCAAATCAGTCTGACCTTGTTCAATGTGTATACATTACAACATGCTCGTTTCGGAACCACATCACGCAGATCTCCGTTATATTCATGCATGCATGGGTTTCAAACATCAGGATCTCCTATTCAAATATTTGAATTCAACTTTACATTGATTGTGACCTCACCTATTCAGCTATTCTTTTACACCCACACAGTAGTCTTCTCTTTATAATTGTACCACTAACTTTCTCTCGTGCATGCATGCACACACACTACCAGTCGGCATTATCCATCGCACGCATGCAATCCTTTTCTTCAGGTCGGTCTCCCATGAAGGCACACACCAACACACATCCCCCTCTCCATCATATCAGGCATTCTTTATCTCTCATGCTGCATGCGCAACGATCGATGTTCCTCTATGTATGTGTGTATATAGCTAGGTCTTTCATAGTTTTCCACACAAACCGATCAATCGATATATCCAGTGAGGTCTCACCCTCTTTCCCACGTCCACATCGATCAATCTATACCTCTCTATATAGGATTAACATATATAGCTAATACACCCACATTAATTATGTATCCAACGTCCCCCTCTCATCATCCATGCCTTCCGCTTCATCTCTTAGACGTGTGCACAATGGCGAAGACAGGGGCAGTAAGGGCCCTGCCCCCTCCCCCTAACATCACTATATATCAAGGCTAATATGAATGTGATCATTAGACAATTACTGCTAAAAATGGTTTAAGTTCATGAATTGATCCTCCTCATAAAGGATTAGCAATGCTTGGCCCCCTAGCTAATTTATTTTTCATGGCTCCGCCACTGCGCGCATCAGCGCACGTGTTCGCCCTCTCTCTCTAAATATCGATCTCGCACTTGTGCATTCCTTCATAGTATCCCTCCACTCGGCCCCTCGCACCATCTACTAGCCCCCCATCGGATTTTGCCACATGTACAATGTAGCAGACTCCATGGTTGAACTTAAGCATAATGCACAAACCTTAAAACAACAGTGGTTCTCTTTTGTTCTAGAATCTTTCGTGTCATAACTGCCCAAACTATTTTCTAGTTGAATTGCCATTATTTGTTTTTACTTTATGCTTTACAATGCACAATTCCATGAATCATAAAATAGATTAAGGGCTTCTTTGATTCAAAGGATTCTCAAAGGAATTTTGGAGGATTCTAATCATTAGGATTTTTTCCTATCTTGGTTGTTTGATTCGTAGGATTGTAAACCATAGGAATTTTTCCATATGATTCATTTGCACTAGATTTCATAGGAAACATCCCATCCACTCAAACCTCTTTGAAAGAATTCTGCGTTTTTTCTATGCACAATTAAACACTCGTACAATCCTATAGGATTCAAGACGACATTCCACTATAATCCCATGTTTTTCCTATTCCCGCGTTCTTAGATTTTTTTTAAAAACTAATTGACTTTGAATGAGATGAACTATAAGAATTAAACGAAGGGCTACATCAGGCATATATGACTCAGAGCTTACATGCTATAGTGTGGTATTTATTCATAATTTGGTTGCAAAATCTGATGCATGCAATGCACGTGTACCTTACTAGTACTTCGAGTATGTGCAAAACACATAAATTAGAATACCAATGGCACGCTACACAGTGTCTCTCTTACAGTTCATGAAGCCATGTGGCACATGTGTAGGCGTTGTCGCGACCTCCTTGCGTGGATTGATCATAGTGACGTGCTGCTGGTTCCAGAAGAATGTACTCGTCCTCCCTGAGCCATACTGGTGGTACATGCACGAAGCAAAGATGTGCACGCACGCCATGCACGCACTCATTCCTTGCACGCACACACGGGTACACGGGTGGATGCAATTTTGTACCAAGATCCAACCCATGTGATAATTTGACGCGTGTAAAGTCGTTCACTTCATTGATGGTCAATTAATACAGCGCATGCAAATTGAGTGGACGTGAGGGAGGAAGAAAGAAATTATTACTCCACTGCGCGCATGCGAGTAGTTAAATCGTGGGTTGCTAGTAGTACTTCCATTGGTCTCCTTCGTATTTTGTTTTTTGATAGTAACATAATATTTACGCATTTGAGCAGTGCAGTAGTACTTGAAATTTATGTTCCGCTAAACTCATCGGGAGCCGTTTCGGGCCTCGAAACCAAAACCATCAATTAATCTTTACCTTGTTCCCATCACATTCGAAAGCCTGCTCACACCTACTAGTAGTACGTACCAAACCTGAACGTGTTCCCACTATGTAGGTATTAGTACTAGTTCTAGTACTTAGGTTATAAAAAGGGGAACTACCTAACCAAAAATCAGTCTACCTTTCCCCCTCATAAGTGCTTCTTCTTCGTCTGTCGTTGCCATGGCCGGTGAGCAGAGCTCTAGGTCAAGAACTACTCATAACAAGGGAGCGGCAACCAAGGCTGCGGAAAAAAAGAGAGGGCTCGCCGCCACGCAGAGACCTCGAAAGATCTCTCACGGGCAGGCGATGGCTCCCAGGAGCACCCTAGCCGCGGAGGCGAACATGCCGAGCCGGCGAAGCTGGAGTCGTTATCCCTCGACGGCATGCCCGATCAGCTCAATAAGCAGAAGGAGTTCATCCAAGGCTTGATTGAGTTGCTGAAGGAGAGCCTCGACGACATGCCCGCTGAGCTCAATCAGCAGGGGGAGTTGACCACCGGCTTGGTGATGCTGCTGAAGAAGAGCATTGCCTCGGAGAAGAAGGCGACCGGCGAAATCCTGCGACTTTGGGAGGACAATGCGAAGCTCTGCCACGAGATCGACCTATTGAAGGAGAAGAACGCTGGCTGGAAGAAGCTGCATGAGAATAGTAGTTCCTCGATGAAGATGATGTAGGCCCTCGCCATGGAACAGAAGGAAGAGTTGGCGAAGCTCCGCATCGAGCACCCGGCTGCTGTCAAGGTACGTAATATGGCCGTGGAACAGATGATGAAGGCTCGCGTCGAGAAATGCCGTGTCATGGACACAATGATGATGATGGCGGAGGAGATGTGGAAGGAGATGGAGGTCGTGGAGGCGATGAAGAAGCAGTTATGACTCCGTGACGAATTAGATCATTTGGGGTGATAACCTTCCTTCTTCTTTTGCTCCTGTGTTTCATCTTTTGCTTCGGGTGTTTCGCCGCACGTGTCACGTTCTCTGCGAGGCATGAATAGAACAATGTTTTTTTGAGGGAATGAATAGAACAATGCTAACAATGAGATGACTAGAAAATTAGATCATTTTTATCGCCATATGGCACTGGGCTGCCGTGTTTCGTGCTCCTCCGTCGCAGTACTACTCCAGTGGAAAACTTGAGTATACTGCACGGTTCTTTGCTCCTCCTCGATCAGGTCGTCGGCGCATTTATACGAGCAGTCAAATCACAAGGCCCTGCCTTCCAGCAGTAATGAGTCGTCAAATCACAAAGGCCCTCGCCTCTAGTGAAACCGACTAAGCTAGACTGCCCCGCCCTCTAGCCTTTTAAAACATGTATACTTTTGTACAGTAGTAGTATCGATGGATTGCGCCATGGAGCAAAACTTGAAATTAAAAAAAGGTGGTACATATAGAGAGCGCTCGTCGCCAAATTATGCATATAGTACTATTAAAAAGGCTAGTCACAATAATGGTGTCCAGCACAACCCACCCCTCAAATAAAACAAAGAGGGTGCTTGGATACCTTTTAGTCCCATGACTAAAAGTAGTGGGACTAAAACATGCTAGCCTCACCCATGATTGGATCCAAATACTAAAAAGGCTAAAATCAAGTTAATGAGCATTTATTATCCTCCAAACCCTCCAATCCAGAACTCGCCTGTGTTAAAGGAGAGGAGTTAAATGAGTAGAGAGAGGACTAATCCACATTTTAGTAGGGGTACCCCTGACTAAATTTTTTTAGCCTCAATACTAGTTTTAGCCCCTCTTTAGTCAGGGGTGCTTGGAACTTTAGCCTCTTAAAGAGACTATTTTTAGTCAGACTAAAATAAGTCCCTTGGATCCAAGCACCCTCTAAGCATCCTGGAATTCTTTGACAAAACTAAGCACCCTGAAATTCTTTGACAACTAAACTGCTGGCTATAAGATGTTGGCCATATATATTGTATGTATATAATGTGAAGAAACTAGTGGTAGTACTATACCAACTAAAAGATGAAATGTAAGAAATACTAGTATGTACGTACTGAAGAGTTAAAGTAACGAGAAGAAACATAACATAGTTCTGCTAGGGGCTCAGCACAACACACCCCTCAAATTAAATTAAGCACACCTGAAATTAAACTTTGTAATTATTCCGGTATACACTGCATTAGAACCACCATGAGCAACGACACTGCCACCTTACTCGGAGTCCTCGTCCACGTCCTCGACTTTGTCCTTGTCCCTGTTCCTCTTGGCCGATACTTCTTTGCTTGAACCGCACACTTGGCTGTTGCTCTTCATCCAACCCTTGTAGATATTGAAGCAAATGTAGCCATCCATTGTAGCGTAGTGGATGTGGTCTATATCTAGTAAATTCCGCTACCATGCATGACGATGAAAAGTGTAATGAGGTTTCTCCAGTTTACCGTACGAAGTATGAACCATGGCTCCTGCCAGGGTCAGCATTGAAGGCTGATGAGAGGACACCAGCCGATTCTTTTGGAGGTCGAAGGTGTTGCCTACAATGAGGCCTATCCGATGCAGGACTTCTTTGTCGTTACCAAACACTACAGTAATGAATTTGACTAGGTTGCTCTCGAGGAAGTCCTTAAAATCCTCGCACTCAACGTCGGCATGGCATATGTGGTAGACCAAGCATAAGTCATGCACGCAAACCTGGATCACGGCGGGCTTCTTCCTCTCTTCGTCGTTTAGATCCTTCTCTCGTCCCAGGACTGTGGTGTACTCAACATCTAGCCCAGCGACCCATTCATCATCTTAGTCTTCGAACATGCGTCTGAAGCGAGAAAGGCATCCTTTCACCGTCGCGGAAGAACGGGTGTAGATGACGTCGAACTCATCACCGGTGATGGTTCTAACCTTGTACTCACCGGCAATCGTGGAGATTTGGGACACCATGGATTTGGGAGGAGGGTTAGGATTAGTGGAACTGCCGTAATGTGAATGGACGGGACGACTAGGAGCGAACCGCCATAGTATTGAAGGACGTGCGAGGACTAGTAGGAGCGAACTGCCAGTGTGTGAACGGTAGGGTAGTGGCTTTCCATTCTCCCATGATACGGGCTTCCGAGAGCCCTTGGATCTGAGATCGAACGATTGCATGGTGTTATTCTAGACCTATGGGTGAATATCCTATCCTGGAGGGTTATTCTGCAAATTTTCAGCAACTTAGCATGCGACTGTTTGATCTCAGATCCAAGGGCTACCAGCAGCCCGTATCATGGTCGCGCCTACCACGACCATCACGTCGCTCGCGTGGTCGCGCCCTTGGAGATTTAACAAGGTGCGTTAGGCTATCTGATGTTGGCATGCCATACATAGTCATCACTTGGTCACTCATACTACAACAAGGTTGGCTATAAGTGCATTTTTTTACTCCTCTCTATCTCTTTCTTCATACTCAAGGAAGAAACGGTGCTAAGCGCGTGTATTTATTGCATTTGCCAAGGAGTGACTTCTTCCAATGAAATAGTGTTTCTAAGTTTGCTTCATTTAATTGGCTATAGACTCAAAATTGTCTTTTCACCTAGGTACACGTGCTTAGCACCGTTTCTTCCTTGGGTCACCAAACTAGTCTCTCTCTTCTTGATTAACTTGCCACATTAGACCTTATGCTTATGTGGCAAGCTTAAGCACCTGTAGGAGCAAGTAAAAGTAAGTACAATAGTGCACTTTACATGGCAGTTTTGCATATGTGGAGGAAAGAGAGGCAAGGAAAAAGTGGAGAAGTTGGCTCTCATGCAAGAGCCAGCCTCTACTACATGGTGGAGCATTGGGAGAGGCACCTGTATGGAGGTGGTCAGGAATCTGGGAGACTCACGCCGGTCGTAGCGCCAGCTATCTTCGCACGCAAGGAACTGCCTCCTTATTACACACAAAAAAATGAATATTACCCCTGCCAGCTGGAACCCAGCATAGTGGGAGGCTGACTTGTGGGCCTACCAAGTTGACGGAGACGGAGGGCTTTGTCAACTTAGTCAATATGAACGATTCTAGCTCCTGTTACCATACGATATTCATCCAACGGCCGTAGTGCTTCTTCAACCTCTGGTCTTCTTGCTCCAGCCGCCCAAACCAGCGCCGGTCGTGCCGCGTGCTCCTGCCTCCCGTGGCTGGCTGTGATGCCGCGGAGGCCTCACTGCCCCCTACTACTCCCACCGCTGGCCAGGCCATCCCTCTACTCACCCACACCCCCTATTATTCTGCGGCGACAGCAGCCTCACACCGCAGCCGAACCAGTGAACCCTCGTACTCCACTTCGCGTGGGCATCCACTGCTGTGTCTTCCCCGGCTCCGAGTCGTCCCCTTCCTAGTCCTCGCCATCATCCCCCACCCTGGTGCTCTCCGTGCGGCGTGGTCAACGTGGTCAACGACCGACTTCCATCGGAAGAGTACTGTACGTGGAGAGGCTGACATCTGGATCCACGGCAGCCGCAAGGAAGTGCCTCCTTATTACGTGGAAAATAATTATTCCTCCACCTGACAGCGGGGACCACCGGATGGGCCACCAGTATTTTGCGAAAAAAATCGTTTCCCCTGACTGCTGGGACCCACCGGACGGGCCACCGTATTTCATGAAAAAAATGTGCCCCCCGCTGTCAGCTCGGACCCACCGGAAGTGCCTCCTTATTACGCACAAAAAAAATGAATACTCCCCCGGCTAGCTGGGACCCACCTTGCCGGGAGGCTGACTTGTGGGCCTACTAAGTTGACGGGGATGAAGGGCTTTGTCAACTTAGTCAATATGAATGATTCTAGATCCAGTGACTATATGATGTCCATCCAACGGCCGTAGTGCTTCTTCAACCTATGGTCTTCTTGCTCCAGCCACCCAAAGAAGCGCCAGTCGTGCCGCATGCTCTTGCCTCCCGTGGCCGGCTGTGCTGCCGCAGAGGCCTCACCGCCCCTACTATTCCCACCGCTGGTCAGGCCCTGCGGCGACGGCAGCCTCACACCGCAGCCGAACCAGTGAACCCTCATAGTCCTCTCTGCGCGGGCTTCCACTGCCACGTCGTCCCCTTCCTAAGTCTCGCCGTCGTCCACCGCCGTGGTGCTCTCCGTGCGGCGTGGTCAACATGGTCAAGGAACGACTTCCATCGGAAGAGTATTGTACGTCGAGAGGCTGACAGCTGGGTCCACGGCCATAGCCCAGTTTTTTTGTGATTTGCCAAGTAAGTCGCTTTGTCAGGCCTGTTGGGATGCAAATCTTTCAAGACGAGGAGAGCTTTCATTCGGCTGGCCGAGAAAATGGCCCATCAGTAATGAGCAATGGGTTGTACATTTTTAAAACACATCAAACCGGCAATTAGTTTCAAATATCTTTTTTTTCATTTCAAGATTTTAAATTACATTAATTTTTATGCATGGAGAATTTGTTGGATTTTATATTGATATACATTTATTTTTAAAATCAGTTTGAATGTGAGTCGAAATTTCGGGATTAAAAACAGTTTGGACCGCACCAAAATATGCAAAATTTCATATAATTTTTTAACCGTTGCCACAATATGGGCTGTAATGCTAACAAAAAGAATATGGGATCCAAAAAAAACCTTAAGAATTAGCCAATGGGCTGTAAATTATTAGAAATAATGGCAGATGGGTTGTATGCTATTTTCCACAGATTTGAGGCTTTCCTTAAAAAGGTTGACGCACAAGCACTGACTGTTGGATGTCCATCCAACGGCCGTCGTGCTTCTTCAATCTCTGCTCTTCCTGCTCTAGCCGCTCAAACAAGCGCCGGCGGGACTGCCTACTCCCTCCTCCTCACGGTCGGCTGTGCTGCCGCGCAGGCCTCACCGCCCGACCGTACTCCCATCGCTGGCCTAGCCATCCCTCTACTCACCCACACCTGCTATTATTCTCCGGCGACGGCAGACAAACCAGCAAACCCTCGTACAGTCGTACTCCCCTCCGCATGGGAAAAAACTGTCGCATCTTCCCCGGCTCCGCGTCGTCCCCTTCCTAGGCCTTGCCGTCGTCCACCGCCCTGGTGCTCTCGGCGCGGCGTGGTCAACGTGGTCAAGGAATGGCTTCCATCGGACGTGGACTGTACATGGAGAGGCTGATAGCTGGGTCCACGGCCGCAGCAAGGAAGTGCCTCCTTATTATGTGCAAAATAATTATTCCTCCACCTGACAGTGGGACCCACCGGACGGGACACCATATCGCGAAAAAAAATGTTTCCCCCTGACTGCTGGGACCCACCAGCTACATCTTCGCATGCAAGGAAGTGCGTCGGGGCAAAAAAACGATTCAACCCCTGACTGCTAGGACCGACTAGCTACATCTTCGCAGGCAAGGAAGTGCCTGACAGTCGGGACCCACCTGGTCGAAGTGTAGGTGGCGTTGTCATTCTGGTCGTGAACGTGTACGTACATACTGGTCGACGTAGAGGCGCGCACGTGTCGTAGTAGAGGCACGCACGTAGCATTTACACGTACATACAGCGGCCGGGGTGCAAGAAAGAAAATACGACCACATATGTGTACATACGGGCGGGGTCTCGAACGCCTACTCGCGCATACGTACGGTGAGGGATTGTGTACATGGCTGAGTCGGAACGGAGAAACAGCGCCATCGTTGTGTTCATGGGTAGGCAACAGAATGCGTCGTGTTCATGGGGAGGCAACGAAATGCGTCCTGTTCATCGGGAGGGCTTGGACGGAACATGCGATGGAAACGAGGCCTGGCGTACCGCAGAATGGAGGAAACGGCCTTGTGTTCGACCAGCCACGTTCGAAACGGGATCCTATTCATTGGCAGGGGTCTGGCATACTGCAAACGGAGGAAACGGACCTCCTACGGTTAAAACTGGGGTTCTGTTGATTGGGAGGGGTGTGGCATACCGCAAAACGGAGGAAACGGACTTGTGTTGGAGCGCTACGGTCGAAACGGGGGTCCTGTTCATCGGGAGGGGTGTGGCGTACCGCAAAATGGGACTCCACGGGATACTGTTCATCTCCACCGTCGACCTCCTCCAGCCTCCACGGGCTCCTGTTCATCCAGCCTCCACGGGCTCCTGTTCATCCAGCCTCCACCGCGCGCTACTCCACCGGCTACTGTTCAACCACCCCTCCACCGTCTACTGTCCATCTAGCCCTCCACACTACGGGGTCCTATTCAACCACCCCTCCAAGGGCACCCCTCCACCGTCTACTGTTCATCTAGCCCTCCACACCACGGGGTCATGTTCAACCACCCCTCCACCATCTTCCTTTCATCCAGCCCTCCACACCAACGGGTCATGTTCATCTACCGCTCCACGGGCACCCCTCTACCATCTACTGTTCATCCAGCCCTCCACCACACCACCGGGTGCTGTTCATCCAGAGGCAACGCCACCGCTCACTGTTCATCCAAACCCCCTCGCAATGCTCACTGTTCATCCCATCGATCGGCTTCAGTTAGCAGCAGTAGCGAAGGAATCGCTCGATCGGGTTCAGTTAACAGCCATCGCTCGGGTTCAGTAATGCGTAGCCTGCAGTGTAATCGCTCGGGTTCAGTTAGAGCCCAACGCCTCGCTCGGGTTCAGTTAGAGCCAACGCCTCGCACACACGCGCGTACGTCTATGAGAGAAACGCACATCACTCGGCCCCCAACCTCCCACCATAACCGGGAACTCCCCGAAATTTTCCTCCCCCTCGCTTCTACCACGATTTTTTCCGTCATGGACGGCCCAAAGAATGTCATGCAACTGCGTCTCCGGCCCGCCCAGGATGAAAAGCCCATTTTTTGTCATGATTTTTTGTCATAGAAGTAGGAGCCCACCACATCTATGATGATACCGGGTTTTGTCACAATTATCGTCATAGAAGTGTCATATGTATGACAGAAAAAAAATACGTTCGGCCCAAAATGTCACGGATGTGTCTTTTTTTTGTAGTGTTATATAGACACCGGAGGGGCTAGGGTTACACAGAGTCGGTTACAAGGAAGGAGATCTACATATCCGTACTGCCAAGCTTGCCTTCCACACCAAGGAGAATCCCATCCGGACACGGGACGAAGTCTTCAATCTTGTATCTTCATAGTCCAACAGTCCGGCCAAAGGATATAGTCCGGCTGTCCAGATACCCCCTAATCCAGGACTCCCTCACCCACCATGGAGGCCGCACTCTCAGTGGCGATAGAGCCGGATACTGACTTCACCCCTTACGAGCGCCATGTCGCCGAACCACTGGATTCATCACGGGCCACGGACTCCGAGCCGCTCACATCCGTGCCTGTCGAGTCCGACTGGGCGCCGATCATGGAGTTCACCTCCGCGGATATCTTTCAGCACTCACCTTTCGGAGATGTGCTAAATTCATTAAGGTCTCTCTCCCTGTCAGGAGAACCTTGGCCGAACTATGTCCGGCTAGAATGGGATGCGGACGACGAAGAAATTCGCCGCCCACCCACCACCCACTTAGTAGCCACTGGCGACGACTTAACCGACATGCTCGACTTCGACTCCGAAGACTTCGACGGTATGGACGACGAAGCCGGAGACGAATAGGATCCACTGCCCTCGGGGCACTGGACCGCCACCTCATCATATGATATATACACGGTGGACACCCCCAAAGAAGCCAATGGCGACGAGACATCGGAGGATGACCCCTCCAAGAAGCAACCCAAGCACCGACGTCAGCGACGCCGCTCTAAGTCCCGCCACAGCAGGAGCAGTGATACCGGCACAGGAGATAATAACACTCCAGATAGCGCCAAAGACAACAACAATCCCCTCCAGCACAGTGTAGAGCAAGAGGACGAACAAGCTAGCCCTCCAGAGCAGGCAGCAGATGGAGAACCGGAGGAGGACAATTACATGCCTCTCTCTGAAGACGAGGCGAGCCTCGGCGACGATGAGTTTATCATGTCTGAGGACCCCGTCAAGCAAGAGAGCTTCAAGCGCCGGCTTATGGCCACGGCAAATATCCTGAAGAAAAAATAGCAACAGCTTCAAGCCGATCAAGACTTGCTAGCAGACAGGTGGACCGAAGTCCTTGCGACCAAGGAGCATGAACTCGAGCGCCCATCCAAAAGTTACCCAAAACGCAGGTTGCTACCTCACCTCGAGGAGGAAGCATTGAAACCTCATTCCCCAGTGTATGATGCGGGTGACCGACCACTACGCGGACGAGCCAGAGAGGCGTTTTAGCCTAAAGTTCAGACCGCACCCCGTCGCCACTCAGTTAAAAATACTATGGCCCGGGGCAACACAGAGGACCTGCGAGACATCTTGGACAGTAAGGCAAAAATTGCAAGGTCAATATATACGGGACACGAGCACGTGCACCCACACGGGACGACGATCGTCGCATCGGATACACCAAGAGTAAATCTGGCCGGGCCGAATACAGCAGACAAGACTCATACGAACTACGTGGGGATATAGCCTGGCACAGAGGTGCCGCACGCCCCCTATGCTTCACTGATGAAGTTATGAATCATGAATTCCCGGAGGGTTTCAAACCCGTAAATATTGAATCATACGATGGCACAACAGCTGTATGGATTGAGTATTTCCTCCTTCACATCCACATGGCTCGTGGTGATGATCTAGATGCCATCAAGTACCTCCCACTAAAACTCAAAGGACCAGCTCGGCATTGGCTGAATAGCTTGCTAGCAGATTCCGTCGGCAGTTGGGAGGATCTGGAAGACGCATTTCTTGACAACTTCTCAGGCACTTATATGTGGCCACCGGATGCTGATGACTTGAGCCACATAACCCAGCAGCCAGGGGAATCGGCCAGACAATTCTGGACACGGTTCCTGACTAAGAAAAATCAAATTGTAGACTGTCCGGATGCAGAGGCCCTAGCGGCATTCAAGCATAACATCCGCGACGAGTGGCTCGCCCGCCACCTCGGCCAGGAGAAGCCGAAATCTATGTCAGCCCTCACGACACTCTTGACCTGCTTTTGCATGGGTGAGGACAGCTGACTGGCTCGCAGCAACAACACATCAAGGAATCCGGATACCTCGGATACCAAAGATGTTAACGGTAGGCAGCGTCATAGTAGACCAAAGTGCCGCAATAACGGTGATAACACCGAAGATACGGCAGTCAATGCCGGATTCAGAGGCTCTAGATCCGGTCAGCGGAAAAAACCATTTAAAAGAAATACTCTGGCTCCGTCCAGTCTGGATCGCATATTGCATCGCTCATGTCAAATCCACGGCACCCCCGACAAGCCATCCAATCACACCAATAGAGAATGCTGGATGTTCAAGCTGGCCGGCAAGTTAAATGCCGAGAACAAGGACAAGGGGCTGCATAGAGACGACGAGGAGGAGCCCCGGCCGCCGAACACAGGAGGACAGAAGGGGTTTCCCCCTCAAGTGAAGACGATGAACATGATATACGCAACCCACATTCCCAAGAGGGAGCGGAAGCGTGCACTAAGGGACGTCTATGCGATGGAGCCCGTCGCCCCAAAGTTCAACCCATGGTCTGCTTGTCCGATCACCTTCGATCGCAGGGACCACCCCACTAGCATCCGTCATGGCAGATCCGCCGCACTGGTCCTAGACCCCATCATTGACGGATTTCACATCACTCGAGTCCTTATGGATGGTGGAAGCAGCCTGAACCTGCTTTATCAGGATACAATGCGAAAAATGGGTATCGATCCCTCGAGGATCAAACCCAGCAAAACCACCTTTAAAGGCGTCATCCCAGGTGTAGAGGCCCATTGCATCGGCTCAATCACACTGGAAGTGGTCTTCGTATCACCGGATAACTTCCGAAGCGAAGAATTAATCTTCGACATCGTCCCGTTTCGCAGTGGCTATCATGCACTGCTCGGATAGACAACATTTGCAAAATTCAATGCAGTGCCGCATTACGCATACCCCAAGCTCAACATGCCAGGACCTCATGGGGTCATAATAGTAAATGGAAACACAAAACACTCGCTCCGTACGGAAGAGCACACTACGGCCCTTGCAGCAGAGGCACAAAGCAGCCTGTTCAGGCAGACCACTCATTCGGCGTCACAGCCCCCGTACACCTTCAAGCGAGTCTGGAACAAGCTGCAACAGGATCACCTGGCACGATCAGAACTCTCTTAGCAATCCGGCCCCCGTCCCAGTCCCAGTGCAGTGACCAAATCCATGCCGCGCGTACATAACTACACATTGAAAATACCATGGGCATAGGCGGGGGCACAATCAGGACACGCCCGCATTGTGGCTTAACCACACCAGGGGATGTATACCTTTGACATTCCTTTTCTCTTTCAGGGCCTAACTCTTTGGAAGCCCTTTCCGATAGTCCGATTGCCGGACACATTCCGGAAGTAACAACCAAGGCGGCAAGAAGCTAATATGAACACGGGAATCGCCAGGTGGTCTCTAGTAATACTTGATATACCCGCTTTTCACTATTTATGCGTAGCTTGCCCTAGGATAGGACATTTCGAATTGTCCTACTTTATGCTTATTGCACTACTTGTACCAGTACGCTTCGACATATTATTCAAATAACAATGCATATCATTAATCTGTCATCGCATTATTTAAGTTTTCCTCTTTCTCTTATATGTCCATTTACGACAATCCGCACCAGCACATTCAGGTACGGCCAGTACGCCAGGGGCTCTCGTTTACCCCACAGTACAGTGCAAGAAGTCCGAACAATTTCGATAGTGCGGCACCCCGAACTTATAGCATTATATGCATCAGCTCCGAATCATGTCTTTGGTCAAATGTTGGGTTGCCCGGCTCCCATGCTTTGGTACCTTATGTTCCGCTATATCGGCTAAGGTAGCGGTGGGAGAACTACTGCGATTGTGTCCCGGTTCTTCCGGACGAGCACCTCAGTAGAGAAAGCCAAAAACTGATTGTCATGATAAGGCGAGAGATTGGTCGCTGTTCGAGAGGTCTCAAGTCCTTAAAGACTTTTTCCGCTTCGGGCGAGGAGTCGGCCTTGTCCGGCTTAGGCGTGTATAGAGCCCCAAATTCGGCCCTCCGAATACCAGGGGCTTCGCCAAAAATTTAAAATCATAGACTTCTATGGCTAAGTGAGAGTGATAAAGCATTATAGTCCGATTGCCTAGTTCGTTGCGCTGAACACCTCCCTTGAAGGACCCAAAGTTGGGGTAAAGAGTGTTCAGATTTACCCCGAACACCCCAGTACTTGTTACATGGGGGTAGAAGCCGACGACTGGCCAACTCTCAGATTTTATAAACGGCCACACAGAAGGTAATATTTTAAATTAAGAAAGCGTCGCATGGCGCAAAAGAACTCGTTTCATATTACAGGATCACATGGGCATGTTCATTCAAAAATAACATCCTTGGCACACTCATCTACCACTAAGCGGGAACCCTTCAGGACGCTCTCATAGTAATTCTCGGGGAAGCGATGCTCCTTACCCTTCGGCGGCCCCTCCTTCACCAGCTTCACGGCGTCCAGCTTCGCCCAGTGCACCTTCGCCCGGGCAAAAGCCCTGCGTGCACCTTCGATGCAGACAGACCGCTTGATGACTTCAAGCCATGGGCAGGCTTCCACAAGCTGCCTCACCAGACTAAAGTAGCTGCCGGACAGGGGCTCGCGAGGCCACATCCGGACTATAAGGCCCCTCATGGCCTGTTCGGCCGCCTAGTGAAGTTCGACGAACTGCTTCAGCTGGTCGCTCAAGGACACTGGGTGTTCGGTCCCAGTATACTGAGACCAGAACAACTTCTCCGTTGAGCTCCCCTCCTCAGCCCGGTAAAACTCCGCGGCATCCAGTACACTGCGGGGAAGATCTGCAAACGCTCCTGGAGAGCTCCGAACTCGGGTAAGAAAAAGGAAAGTCTCCTTCACATGCTTGCTTTGCATATTGAATGCCTTACCCGCTGCTATCTTCTTCGCCGTGTCAATCTCCTGGAGGGCCTTGTGGGCTTCGGCCTTGGTGCTCCGGACGCTTTCAAGTGCCTGCGCGATCTCGGACTCTCGCGTCTTGGAGTCGAGCTCCAAGGACTCATGCTTTTTGGCGAGAGCCTCGAGCTCTTGCTGCACCTCGCCCACTCAGGCTTCTTGTTTCTCCCGTTCCATGCATTCTTTGGCCGCTTTGTCTTCGGCCTCGGACAACGCCTTCCTCAGGGTCTCCACCTCGGTCGTGGCCCCTGACAAATTCATGATGATCCTATACTTTACACCCGAACTTCTTTTTAACTATATAGACATGGGTATATCTTACCTTTGCTCTCTTCGAGCTACCTCTTGGTAAGGCCGAGCTCGTCCTCGGACTTCTTTAGGGCCTGCTTCAGGGCAGAGACTTCCGCAGTACGTGCGGCAGCGGCCAGCAGTGAAGCCTGCACATACACATAGACATATTCTAATTAGACTCCTGAATTATGATTTGATCCTCTATTCGGCTTTTCTTCGCGAACACCGAACAGAGCATCAGGGGCTACTATCTATGCGGTAATATTTCCTTATATTTTGATTGCTTACCTCAAAGCCTGTTAGGAGGCTGGCGCAAGCTTCGGTCAGTCTGTTTTTGTTGGACTGAACCTTCTCGACCACCGCACTCATAATAGTGCAGTGCTCTTCATCGATGGAAGCGTTGTGAAGCGCTTCCAACAAGTTGTCCGGTGCCTCTGGTTGGACAGAGGACAACGGCACGGATGGTTGCCCCCCTTAATGGGGGACCGCCTATCGGAATCCGGAACCATCGGAGGTTCCGGCGCAGTGTCCGGCTGGGGCCCAAACTCAAAGCCTGTAGGAGCCTCGCTCCCTTGGTACCCAGGGTCCGAGAGGTCGCCGTGAGGCGTCCCCAGGATCACCTCCCCTTGGCTCAGTGCCTTTTGAGACAACACCTCGGTGTTGTCCGTAGGGCGAGGGGTGGAAGCCGTCGGAGGAGAACCGCTGTTCATATCCGACGAGTCCAAAGAGCCGCTCGACGAGGGTACGTCGAGATGAGCTCGGGACAGACTGCATAATCATGTTCGGCATGAGGAAAGGCACTACAATAAAACATACCATGAAGTACTATGGTGTCCGGACACTTACGACTTCGCCAGGGGCTTGTCCCTGGGTAGCCACTCGTTGCCGCTGTCGGCGGCCATCGTGGCACAGACCGGAGGGAGGGTCTTCTCTTCTTGGACCCTTCGGCCTCCCCGGATGGGTCGGCCTTCCTTTTCTTGTCTCCCCGGTGGGGGGGAGAACATTTCTCCTCCTCCTCATTTCCGTGGGAGGAGTGCGCGTCGGAGTCATTGGACGATGAGCCTGATATAACCTTGTGCCGGAGACCCTTTCTGGTCCCCGTGGCCTTCTTCTTGGCCTTCTTTTCCGACACCTCGTAAGGTGCCGGAGTCAGCATCTTCGTTAGAAGAGCGTCTACAGGATCTTCGGGCAGGGGGGCTAGGCAATCAAGCTGCTCCACTGTCTCTATCCAGTCCTGTTAATGACATGAAAGCTTAGATCCAACACATAACTAAACCAGGGCAAATAAATACCCTGAGAGATATAGAAGCCTACCGGATGGGCGCGGTGCTTTGCGCTGAGTCCGCGGTCCTCGGTGAGGGAGGGAGGCATCTCGGCACCCTAGAACAGCACCCTCTAGACGTCCTCATGCGTCATGTCGTAGAGCTCTCGCAGCGTCTGGTGCTTGGCCGAGTCGAACTCCCACAAAACAAATGCCCGTCGTTGACACAGAAGGATCCGGCGGAAGAGCATAACCTGGACCACGTTGACGAGCTTGATTTTCTTGTTCGTCATGTTCTGGATACAGGTCTGGAGTCCGGTCAGCTCTATCGCAGAACCCCAGGACAGGCCCTTCTTTTTCCAGGAGGTGAGCCCCGTGGGGATTCCAGATCGAAACTTGGGGGCCGCCACCCAGTTGGAGTCGCGCAGCTCGGTGATGTAGAACCACCCCGATTGCCACCCCTTTATGGTATCCATGTAGGTGCCCTTGACCCAGGTGACATTAGGCATCTTGCCCACCATGGCGCCTCCGCACTCTGCTTGCTGGCCACCCACCACCTTCGGTTTGACATTGAAGGTTTTCAGCCATAGGCCGAAGTGGGGCCTAATGCGGAGGAAGGCCTCGCACACGAAGATAGACGCCGAGATGTTGAGGGTGAAATTGGGGGCCAGATCATGAAAATCCAGCCCATAGTAGAACATGAGCCCGCGGGCAAACGGGTGGAGAGGAAATCCCAGTCCGTGGACGAAATGGGTAAGAAAAACTACCCTCTCATAGGGTTCGGGCATGGGGACGATCTGCCCCGCATTTGGCAGCCGGTGCGCGATATCCGCGGCCAAGTATCCTCCTTCCTGTAACTTTTTGATGTGCTCCTCCGTGACGGAGGAGACCATCCACTTGCCTCCTACTCCGGACATGATTGGAGTGGTTTGAGAAGAAGAACGCGAGCTTGGGCGCTAGAGCTCGAGTGTGCGGGAATGGGTAAGCGAGAAGAAAGAAGGCGTGGGTGAAAAAAGTAAATCTTTGTCCCTTTATAAGGGCGGAGGAGGCGGTGTGTCTCCCCACTTGCCTGGCAAAACCGCTTATTACCTAGGCACGGTAATTCATGGTGCGCTTGGGTTACCCACGTCCGTATTGATGAGAATCCCGTGATAAGGGGAACACGATCTTTGCTTTGACAAGACGTATCAAGAAAAACGCCTCGCGATATGTGCGGAGCTGGTTGAGAAAAACGGTTCGAATAATAATCGGCCCATGGTGTGATGTCACGCTATCAAAACGTGTCAGCAGATTAGATTTGTGGAAATATTATTCTCTCTACGGTGGTATGCGGAACATATTTTGCAGGGTCGGACACTATCCTTGCATTCAAACTCTTCCATGGTGTACTTGGAGGAGGAACCCGCCTTGCAACGCCAAAGACCACACTGCACGCCAGACTCATCGTCATTGAAGCCTGGTTCAGGGGCTACTGAGGGAGTCCTGGATCAGGGGGTCTACGGATAGCCGGACTATATCCTTTGGCCGGACTGTTGGACTATGAAGATACAAGATTGAAGACTTCGTCCCGTGTCCAGATGGGACTTTACTTGGCGTGGAAGGCAAGCTAGGCAATACGGATATGTATATCTCCTCCTTTGTAACCGACCTTGTGTAACCCTAGCCCCCTCCAGTGTCTATATAAACCAGAGGGTTTTAGTCTGTAGGACAACATACAATCATACCATAGGCTAGCTTCTAGGGTTTAGCCTCTTTGATCTCGTGGTAGATCAACTCTTGTAATACTCATATCATCAAGAACAATCAAGCAGGACGTAGGGAATTACCTCCATCAAGAGGGCCCGAACCTGGGTAAACATCATGTCCCCTGCCTCCTGTTACCATCCGCCTTAGACGCACAGTTCGGGACCCCCTACCCGAGATCCGCTGGTTTTGACATCGACAATGGCCTTTTCCCAAACCATTTTGAGCACCGTCTTGAAATAGTTGGTGCAGGAAGCACCGAGTCTTGCGGCAGTGAGGACGTCGGAGCGGCGTGCGATTTCTCCCAGAGAATCATCGTCCAAGGTCTCCCAGCCCCGATGAGGAGGAGAACCGCCTAGCGAATCCATGGGAGCAGCGGCGAACTTCCTTCTCTTCGGGGGGAGGGGAACTGGCGAGGAGGAGATAAGAGCATAGTAATCGCAGGGCCTTGTCCCTTCCAACTGTAGAGCGTAGTAAGCGAAGGGGTGAGGCTATTATTTACTACTAGTACTAGCATTATGGGATGTTATGGGATTGCATTATACTCTAAATAATAGCACTAGTAAGAAATTTTTGGCACTAGCTAGTAGTTTTTGGCATGGATTAAGACATTTTGGGTATGTTTTTGCTATCTTTTGTACACGCCAACTAGTGTCAAAAAATGTCTTATATTACGTGACGGAGGAGAACGTACTTGTACTGTAGCAGTACTAGTACTACTTTCTCAACTAGTAGTGCGAGGGTACTACTAGTGCTATGTACTGTACTTCTAGTATAGTGCACCAGTTTTGAACTCTTGAATCTCAGGGCCAAGGAGCTACAGTTGGAAGTGGAGGGTACTACTGTTCTCTAGAACCATCGATGTACTATCAATGCAGGGAAAGTACACCTGAGTAGTGGCCTAGTGGGTACTCTCGGTGCTCTATTCAGCCGCTCCTCACATGTAGCTGGCCTACTCAGCCGCTCCTCTCACGCACACACTAGCAGCCTGTTTATCAGCGACGGTTACTGCGGGGGCAGAACATTTGAGTTATTTGATACAGCGAGACTAGGCTTTTTGCTTCCATTTGTGGAGGTGTAATGGATCTCGTCGAACTTTGTTAGTAGTTCATTCTTTACGAATGAGATGAAGCAAAGCTGTTGCCTCCGTTTCAAAAAAACACTTCAAGAAGAATTTCTTTTATAGTAGAGCCGATAATGGAGTGCAGTCCATGCGTGCAACGCCACAAGCTACAGAGTAGTAGTAGAGCACTTTACGTATAGAGCCATATGTTGGGGAATGTAGTAATTTCAAAAAAATTCCTACGCACACACACGATCATGGTGATGCATTGCAACGAGAGGGGAGAGTGTGTCTACATGCTCTCGTAGACCGAATGTGGAAGCGTTAGCACAACGCGGTTGATGTAGTCGTACGTCTTCACGATCCGACCGATCCAAGTACCGAACACATGGCACCTCTGAGTTCTGCACACGTTCAACTCGATAATGTCCCGCGAGTTCCAATCCAGCAAAGCTTCACACGGGAGTTTCGTCAGCATGACGGCGTGGTGACGGTGATGATGATGCTACCGACGCACGGCTTCGCCTAAGCACCGCTATGATATGATCGAGGTGGATTATGGTGGAGGGGGGCACCGCACACGGCTAAGAGATCAATGATCAATTGTTGTGTCTATGGGGTGCCCTTACCCCTATATATAAAGGAGCAAGAAGGAGGAGGCGGCCGGCAAGGAGGGCGCGCCGAGGGGGAGTCCTACTCCCACTGGGAGTAGGATTCCCCCTTTCCAACTTGGAGTATGTAGCGACCCGACCTCAGATGGTCAAGTCTCTGTGCTTCATTGTCATCCCTGGATCGGTAATGCTGACACACACAGTACTTGAAGGATTTATAACAGAGTAGCAATCACACACTATTACATCAAATGTCTGCAAAGAGAACTTATTACAATAATATGGCTTAAGGCCATCTAATGCGATAACAGCGGAAGGCTTGGAAGATAAGGTGAGTCCATCAACTCCAACCGCATAGCTGGGCTGCACGGCAATGACCTAACGAACCTTAATCCTCGTCTGAAAAGTCTGCAACATAATATGTTGCAGCCTGAAAACGGGTCAGCACATGGAGTAGGCTGGCAATATATCATAGTAGAGCAGAAACAGAATAATGCTATCACTACATGCATATATGGCTGGTGGAAAGATGTATGGTTGTAGTTTTGCGAAAAGCCAATTTTTCCCTACGACAATGGAATAGATTTTAATTTTACTATCATGGTGGTTGAAACATCATTGAGAAGGTATCCCCAACTCAATCCCAATTAAAGTGAATTAACATCCCAACAGTTTTAATTAAGCGTGGTGAGATACATGTGATAACCCAAGTACTAGATACTCAAGAATTGTCCATAACCGGGGACACGGCTAACCATGATTAGATTGTACACTCTGCAGACGTTTGCACACTTTTCCTCACAAGACTCGATTGCCTCTGTTGGATTTCTCGCACTACATGGTGTTTGAGAAACGGACGACCGAGACACAGTCTTTCAGAAACGTTAACTCTCTACTCCGGGTAGACCATACCAAACCTACAAAACCCACAACCTGTTGATCTACTTCTTCAAGAGCTTCACGTAACTTACTCAACTATGCTAGAGCCCATAATAGCTTGTGGCTACACACGGAAGTTTCTTGCATGAATCAT
This sequence comes from Triticum dicoccoides, assembly GCF_002162155.2. Lineage (NCBI taxonomy): Eukaryota > Viridiplantae > Streptophyta > Magnoliopsida > Poales > Poaceae > Triticum > Triticum dicoccoides. The sequence continues at coordinate 339,109,182 of NC_041392.1, forward strand.
CTCAGTTCCCTTTGAGCCTGGGTGGCGGTCCATAGGAAGATCACACGGGTACCCCGGGATTTCCAAAAAAAACAGACAACATTGGGTTCCCCAGGTGCCTCAATCCACCCAGTTGTTTGATTAAGTTGCCACCTTAAGTTGAACCATTAATTAACAATCTCACATCTGACATGAATTTCACTCAAACCCAAACCACGTCTACGAGCATAGCATAGCAATATAAGCAATACGTAGAAGTAATTCCCAAGGGTATGAATGTAACAAGGCAATAGGTTCTACCTCAGCAACTACTTCCCAACCCACAAGTTAATGACATCCTAATCATGCAATGTTTGAGGATTGGAACTAATGCATAAAAACTGGGTAATAATGGGATATGATCAAAGTGTTACTTGCCTTGCTGACGATCCGCGAATCCTAGAGAGTCGTAGTAACATGCTTCGCACTCCGAGAATTCTATCGCAAGCAAACAATGACATACATAAGTAACAAGCAATGATGCACAAGCAAAACTCAAATAAGAGAGGTTGACCAGAAAGTTCAAATTAAGAACTCCGGTTCGCAAAAAGAATCAAAACAAACGGAGCAACAAAACTCAAACGGCGAAAGAAAGAAGCTTCGTTTACTAATCTGAAACTAGGTCAAATTTTACAGTAGCAAAACTTGTTTGAGTTGGTTAAACAGGAAGAGGGTTTCGAGACGAAACTCCAGGCGCTTGAATCGCTTGACTCCGTTAAACGAGCGAAAAGATAAACAGAAACTAAGATCGGATTAGAAATCACGATCAGAAAAATCGCGGAATAAATCCGATAAAAGAAAACTCACGAAAAGACTAACGAACGAGCATTCGTTAGTTGTAACTAACGAGAATTCGTTAGCTATAACTAACGAACGTCCTTGTCACACCCTAGCTAGTCATGCATTAGAGTGTTGCATCATGTTTATTATTTCATCAGAAACCTGAAATGGGGATGACAGAACCCCCAGCCCCCTCTGAAACCAACTAGGGTTTACTAAAAACTTTTTCAATGAACCTGAAATGCCCTTCTAAAATGCCCATCATTTTTGTCCTGGTTCAGAACCCCTGACAAAAGTGATGCACATTTTCCTAGGTCATCCTAGGGTCTTTGATTTAAATCATAGATATTTGAATTTGGGCATTTAAAATTATATAAAATATTCAGATGCCCAAATATCTCCAAACTAAAATGTTTCATGTTGGAAATAATCCAACTATGGACCAGGAGTAGTTTGGTGATTTTAGGAGTTGCCTAAGTATTTTTAATAAATCAACAAAGTTGCAGAAGTATTAAAAAAACAGAAAACAGGAAAAAATAGAAAAACTTACCTGGCGCCCAGCACCAGGCCCACCTGCCGGCCCAGCCCAGCGCCGCTCCAGCGAGCTGCTTGCCGGCCAGGCAGGCAGGTATGTGCCCGACGGCGACCGCAGCACGCGCCACGCACCTGCTCGCCACCTCGCCGCTCCCCTCGCCCGGTGACGTCGTGGATCGCTCCCCCTCTCTTCCCCGAACCCCCCAGACACCCCCTCTCCTCTCCAGCTCCTCCCCCTCACGCCCCCCAGCCATGGCCGACGCTACCGCCGCCGTGCCTACGTCGTAGCCGCACTCCCCGCCGCCCGTGCGTCCTCTCGTCGTGTCCAGGAGCTCCGCCGCTGTCCACTTCATCGAGCAAGCCGAGCCCCGAGCGCTCGCAACGCCCGAGTCCACCGCAACGACCTCGCCCGAACCGCCGTCGCCGGAGATCCCCTTCAACACCGTCGCCACCTCAGCTCGTCCCCGACCCCGCCGGTGGCCTCTACGGGTGCGCTGTGAGCCTAGCTACCCCTCCTACCCTCCCTCTCTCGTTCCCGAGCCGTGTAGCGACCTCCCGGAGCTCAACCGCACCCACCACCGTGGAGCTCGTCGCCGACGTGCTCCCGGTCACCCTCCGACCACTCCACGGTGTCCATCATGCTCACCGCGTCACGTAGCACCTAACTAGCTACTCCCCGCACCTCACCGACCCTCCTAGCGACAAGTTCGACTTCGGCCGAACTCCGGTGGCCGCCAAAGTCGTCGCCGGCGCCAACTCTGGCCACCCCGACCCCAACGGACTCCACCAAGAGCTGCGGCTCGACCTCAGCTCCTCTCCGGTGGCCCCCGCGGCTCGTTTGGTTGCCGGAACGACAAAAATCACTTCCGCCGCCGCGTCAGGCTCGCCGGCGGCTAAACGCCGGTGCAGCCGACCCGGGTTTGACCACGGGTGGGCCCTGGTTGACTCTCCTGAGTCAATGACAGGTGGGGCCTAGCCCTGTTAATTAAACAGGTTTAGTTTTAATTAAACTTTAACTAATCTAATCACACTGACACGCGGGACCCACTGTCAGGTTTGACCGGACCGTGTCCCATTGACCTGCTGATGTCACACTGACGTCAGGCTGACGCAATAAATTAATTTCTGGATTTAATCTAATATAGGAAATTCCAGAATATAGTTTAAACTTCAAAAATTCATAACTTTTAATCTGTAACTCCAAATCAGACAAGTTATATATGAAAAATGATCAGAAAAATCCAATCTATCCATCTGTACTATTTTCATGCATGATTAAACAAGTTAACTTGATGTTTAATGCAGAACAAGGTAAAACACTTTAAAGGGCCATGTATGAGTTTGAAATTTGAATCTTTGGTTCAAATTGGTTCAAACCCTTCTGGTCTTAGTTGCATTAGCCCAACACACTCATATTGCCATGTTTCATGCATGCATCATATTGTTGCACATTGTTTGGTGATGGTTGTGTATCGGTGTTCTTTGCGGCAGGTTCTGCCTCCGAGGAGTACCGTGATTACCCTAACGAAGAACCGTATCAATGCATCGAACCATCAGGCAAGCAACCAACCATTTGATCATATCGATACAATCCCATGTTCTCGCTCCTGCTCTCTTTTACTGCATTAAGACAATGCGTTTCAAACTGTTGTGTGCTACGGTAGTTGAACCCATTTCCTCTGCATGACCTGTCATTGCCACAGTAACTAGATGAAACCCACTAGCATGTGTAGGAGTTGATTGAGCCATATGTATGTGTTGTTCCTACCTTGCTATGCCTGCTATGCTTAGAGTCGTGTCAGGTCTGGTTCATCTGGGTGATGGACTAGAGTGAAATGTTTATGTCGGTAATGAGAGTGGTGTGGTGAACACGATTTGGTAAAGGTATCGATGAAAGGCCATGTAGGAGTACATGGTGGGTTGTTTCATTGAAGCCAACCTTAAGCACTGAGATCTGTATGTGTGATTTAAGATACAGCTACTACCATGCATTGGGCCCTGAAATATGACCCCGCTCGACTTCTTATTCACCCTAGTCCTCTGTCCAGGAGTTGCAAGTAGTTTCTGGTGTTTGTAGCATACTGGAGGCCGTGGACAGCGCTGACCGTAGGGGTGGGCTGTGATGCGGTAGGTACGTGGCCGGGTAAACCGGGCACCCGTTTGGTGTCACGGAACCCTGTTCACATCGTTTGGGGCTGTGAGCGAAACTCCGGCCGGATCTCCTCATGGATGGAACCCGAATAGGCGATAAACCTGGACTAGAGACTTAGGTGTTTAGGTAGGCCGTGGTCTACACCCACGTCGGCTTTCGCTTGAAGTCTGCCGAGCACATGTCGTGTGCAGACGCTAAGTGGTGGAAACATGTATGAAGAAGTACACCCCTGCAGGGTTATCATGATCTATTCGAATAGCCGCGTCCGCGGTAAAGGACTACTTGGTTGCCTATACAGTTCATAGACAAGTAAATGGAAACTACTAAAAGCTTCAAGATAAGTGTGAGTGCCGAGGATGGCTCTTCCGTAGGAAGACGGAGGTGGATCCTCGGTAGTGTATTGCAGTGTTGAGTAGTGGACTCGTGTACGCAAAACCATTTCATTTTGGAGTCTCGTAGGATAGCCTAGCCAAGAGTTAAAGCTGGCTTGCTGCAATAACTCCACCAACCCTTCTTGATAATGTGCATGTATGTAGGATCTGATGTAAGTCTTGCTGAGTACCTTTGTACTCATGTTGCTATAATTTACATTTTTTTACAGAAGACGCTGCAACCCCTTCTGATGGGTTCTTCGTAGGCGTTGACATCAATGAGTAGGCTAAGGCCCAAGTGGTGATCCTGAGCTTGTGAAGGACCACGTAGTATAGCTAGGCTTTCCAAGCCTCTTTTATTTTACTAGTTGTCTGTACCCAGACAAGCTACTTCCGCTGCTGGTTTGTATGACTGTATGACTTGAATGCTGGGTCGTGTGACCCGTACCTATGTGTATGTTATGTATGGCTCTCTGAGCCTTAAATAAAGTACTTGTGTCGTAGAGTCATGTTGTGATGCCATGTTGTATTTGCACATATCGAGCATATTGTGTGTATGTTATTGAAATGCTTGGTATGTGTGGGATCTGACTATCTAGTTGTTTATCTTTAGTAGCCTCTCTTACCGGGAAATGTCTCCTAGTGTTACCGCTGAGCCATGGTAGCTTGCTACTGCTCTGGAACACTTAGGCTGGCCGGCATGTGTCCTTCTTCGTTCCTGTGTCTGTCCCCTCGGGGAAATGTCACGCTTTGAGTACCGGAGTCCTGTTAGCCCGCTACAGCCCGGTTTACCGGAGTCCTGCTAGCCCAGTGCTACAGCCCGGACCCACTTGCTGATGACCGACACGTTCGAAGCTGGGTCATGGATGCCTGTCCCTGTAAGTCTGTGCCACTTTGGGTTTACGACTAGTCATGTCAGCCCGGGCTCTTTATCATATGGATGCTAGCGACACTATCATATACGTGAGCCAAAAGGCGCAAACGGTCCCGGGAAAAGGTAAGACGACACCCGTGGGGATACCGTGCGTGAGGCCGCAAAGTGATATGAGGTGTTACCAGCTAGATCGATGTGACATCGAGTCGGGGTCCTGACACTCGCCGCCGTCGACTTCGGCCACCCCGACCCCAACGGGCTCCGCCAAGAGCTGCGGGTTGGCCTCAGCTCCACTCCGGTGGTCTCCGCGGTCCGTTTGGTGGCCGAAATGACCAAAACCACTTCCGCCGCCGCGTCGGGCTCGCCGGCGACTAAACGCCGGCAGCCGACATTAACTTTGACCACGGGTGGGCCCTGAGTCAATGACAGGTGGGGCCCAGCCCTGTTAATTAAACAGGATTAGTTTTAATTAAGTTTTAATTAAAATAATCACCCTGACATGCGGGACCCACTGTCAGGTTTGACCTGGACCAGTTCCGTTGACCTGCTGACGTCACACTGACGTCAGGCTGACGCAGTAATTGATTTTCTGGATTTAATTTAAATCAGGAAATTCCAGAATATTATTTAAACTTCAAAAATTCATAACTTTTATTCTGTAACTCCAAATTGGACAAATTATATATGAAAAATGATCAGAAAAATCCAATCTATCCATCTGTACTATTTTCATGCATGATCAAACAAGTTAAATTGATGTTTAAGCAGAACAAGGAAAAGCACTTTAAAAGGCCATATTTGAATTTGAAATTTGAATCCTTGATTCAAATTTGTTCAAACCCTTCTGGTTTTAGTTGCATTAGCCCAATACACTCATATTGCCATGTTTCATGCATGCATCATATTGTTGCACATTGTTTGGTGATGCTTGTGTATCGATGCCCTTGCGACAGGTTCTGTCCCCGAAGAGTACCGTGATTACCCTAACAAAGAACCGTATCCGTGCATCGAACCATCAGGCAAGCAACCAACCATTTGATCATATCGATACAATCCCATGTTCTCGCTCCTGCTCTCTTTTACTGCATTAAGACAACGCGTTTCAAACTGCTGTGTGCTACGGTAGTTGAACCCATTTCCTCTGCATGACCTGTCATTGCCACAGTAACTAGATGAAACCCACTAGCATGTGTAGGAGTTGCTTGAGCCATATGTATGTGTTGTTCCTACCTTGCTATGCCTGCTATGCTTAGAGTCGTGTCAGGTCTGGTTCATCTGGGTGATGGGCTGGAGTGAAATGATTATGTGGGTAATGAGAGTGGTGTGGTGAACACGATTTGGTAAAGGTATCGATGAGAGGCCATGTAGGAGTACATGGTGGGTTGTTTCATTGAAGCCGACCTTAAGCACTGAGATCTGTATGCGTGATTTAAGATACAGCTACTACCATGCATTGGGCCCTGAAATATGACCCCGCTCGACTTCTTATTCACCCTAGCTCTCTGTCCAGGAGTTGCAAGTAGTTTCTGGTGTTTGTAGCCTACTGGAGGCCGTGGACAGCGCTGACCGTAGGGGTGGGCTGTGATGCGGTAGGTACGTGGCACGGTGTACCGAATACCCGTTAGGTATCTCGGGAACCCTGTTCACATCGTTCGGGGCCGTATGGGAAACCTCGGCCGGACTCCCTGCGGATGGAACCTGAATAGGCGATAAACCTGGACTAGAGGCTTAAGTGTTTAGGTAGGTCGTGGTCTACACCCACGTCGGCTTTCGCTTGAAGTCTGCCGAGCACATGTCGTGTGCAGACGCTAAGTGGTGGAAACATGTATGAAGAAGTACACCCCTGCAGGGTTATCATGATCTATTCGAATAGCCGCGTCCGCGGTAAAGGACTACTTGGTTGCCTATACAGTTCATAGACAAGTAAATGGAAACTGCTAAAAAGCCTCAAGATAAGTGTGAGTGCCGAGGATGGCTCTTCCGTAGGAAGACGGAGGCGGATCCTCTGTAGTGTATTGAAGTGGTGAGTAGTGGACTCGTGTGCGCAAAACCATTTCAAGTTGAAGTATCGTAGGATAGTCTAGCCAAGAGTCAAAGCTGGCTTGCTGCAATAACTCCACCAACCCTTCTTGATAATATGCATGTATGTAGGATCTGATGTAAGTCTTGCTGAGTACCTTTGTACTCATGTTGCTATAATTTACATTTTTTTCAGAAGACGCTGCAACCCCTTCTGATGGGTTCTATGTAGACATTGACATCAACGAGTAGGCTAAAGACCCAGGTGGTGACCCTGAGCTTGTGAAGGACCACGTAGTATAGCCAGGCTTTCCAAGCCTCTTTTATTTTACTAGTTGTCTGTACTCAGACAAGTTACTTCCGCTGCTGGTTTGTATGACTGTATGACTTGAATGCTGGGTCGTGTGACCCGTACCTTGTGTATGATATGTATGGCTCCCTGAGCCTTAAATAAAGTACTTGTATCGTAGAGTCATGTTGTGATGCTTCGTTGTATTTGCACATATCGAGCATATTGTGTGTATGATTGAAATGCTTGGTATGTGTGGGATCTGACTATCTAGTTGTTTATCTTTAGTAGCCTCTCTTACCGGGAAATGTCTCCTAGTGTTACCGCTGAGCCATGGTAGCTTGCTACTGCTCTGGAACACTTAGGCTGGCCGGCATGTGTCCTTCTTCGTTCCTGTGTCTGTCCCTTCGGGGAAATGTCACGCATTGAGTACCGGAGTCCTGTTAGCCCGCTACAGCCCGGTTTACCGGAGTCCTGCTAGCCCAGTGCTACAGCCCGGACCCACTTGCTGATGACCGACACGTTCGAAGCTGGGTCATGGATGCCTGTCCCTGTAAGTCTGTGCCACTTTGGGTTTACAACTAGTCATGTCAGCCCGGGCTCCTTATCATATGGATGCTAGCGACACTATCATATACGTGAGCCAAAAGGCGCAAACGGTCCCGGGAAAAGGTAAGGCGACACCCGTGGGGATACCGTGCGTGAGGCCGCAAAGTGATATGAGGTGTTACAAGCTAGATCGATGTGACATCGAGTCGGGATCCTAACAGTCCTCTAACTAGAAGAACCAAAAAAACCGGCGAATCCAAAAAAACGGATCTAGGGTTTCTGAAAAAAACCGAACGGTCTTTATAAAAAAACCAGCGGCGGGGCGCGGTGGCTACCTCCGGCGAGAGGGCTCCGGCGAGGCGGGGTGCGGGGCGGCGGGGCTAGGCGGCGGCGGCTGCGGCGGCGAGTGCGGGCGGCGGCGGCTGCGCG
>NC_041392.1:339117751-339125885 GCF_002162155.2 Triticum dicoccoides
GGGGCGGGGGCGGTGACTTGGAGGAGGGGGCAAGGCGCGGCGGAGGCGGAGTCCAACTCAGACTCCGGTCCGAGTGGCGGCGGCGGCGGCAGCGCGTGTGCGCGCAGGAGGCGGCGGCGGCGGCCTGGCGCGGCTAGGCCTTAGGCCCAGTCGGCGCGTAACCTTTTTTTAAAAAAAAATCGCCGACCAAAAAAAATCCTAGAAAAAAAATAAATAAAAACCTAAAAATGCCAAAACAATTTTTCACCGTCTAAATAAAATATTTAGAACAAGATGAACATTTTCTTGGCCTTAAAATGCAATTTTGAGAAACATGCAATTTTTCTAATGCAAATAAAATCCGAATAAAATCAAATAAAAAATATTAATTTAATGATTTTAAAATTTTCCCTCCAATATTTCATTTATTTTGGAGAAGTCATATTATCTCCTCTCTTTAATATTTAATGTGAAATATTTTTCGGAGAGAAATAATTAAAATCAAATCCTCTTTTCATTATTTGATAAAAGAATCAAATATGAAGACCGGGAAATCCCCAACTCTCTCCGAGGGTCCTTGAGCTGCTTAGGATTTCGAGGATTACGGAACGGAAAAGCAATAAAACATGATATGCATGGATGATCTATGTATAACATTCCAAATTGAAAATTTCGGATGTTACAAACCTACCCCCCTTAAGATGAATCTCGCCCTCGAGATTCGGGTTGGCTAGAAAATAGGTATGGGTGGTCCTTGCAGAGATCATCCTCTCGTTCCCAGGTAGCTTCATCCTCGGTATGGTGGCTCCACTGAACTTTACAAAACTTGATAACCTTACTGCGGGTGACTCTGCTGGCAAACTCAAGAATCTTAACTGGCTTCTCCTCGTAAGTCAAATCACTGTCCAACTGAATCGCCTCCAAGGGTACTGTATCTCTTAATGGTATTTCCGCCATCTCAGCATGACACTTCTTCAGCTATGAAACGTGGAACACATCGTGGACTCCTGGCAATCCCTCAGGTAACTCCAACTTGTAGGCGACTTCTCCCATCCGTTCCAAAATGCGATACGGTCCTACAAATCTCGGGGCTAACTTTCCTTTAACTCTAAAACTTTTCACTCCTCGCAAGGGAGATACTCACAGATATGCTCTATCTCCAATTTCGTACGTTACCTCCTTGTGTTTTGAGTCTGCATAACTCTTCTACCTGGATTGAGCAATCTTCAGTCGGTCTCGGATCAGTTTTACCTTCTCCTCAGATTCTTTAATCAAGTCTGGTCCAAACAACTGTCGGTCTCCTACCTCATCCCACATCAACGGTGTTCTGCACCTGCGTCCATACAGGGCTTCAAACGATGCCATCTTCAAATTGGCTTGGTAGCTATTGTTGTATGAGAACTCTGCATATGGCAAATTGTCATCCCAACTAGATCCATAATCTAGCACACAGGCTCTCAACATGTCCTCCAAAATTTGATTGACTCTCTCAGTCTGTCCATCTGTCTGTGGGTGAAACACTGTACTGAACTCCAATGTCGTTCCCAAAGTCTGGTGTAACTGATGCCAAAACTTTGAAGTAAACTATGTTCCTCGATCCGATACGATGGTCCTCGGAACTCCATGCAGACATACGATCCTGGACATATAGATCTTGGCCAACTTTGCACTTGTATAGGTGGTTTTCACTGGGATGAAGTGAGCTACTTTGGTCAAACGATCAACTACTACCCATATGGAATCATATCCTACTTTAGTCCTGGGTAATCCGGTGATAAAGTCCATGCCAAGTTTATCCCACTTCCATTCGGGTATCGGCATAGGCTGTAACAGTCCTGCTGGCTTTTGATGTTCTGCCTTAACTCTCTGACATACATCACATATGGCTACATACTCAGCAATATCCTTCTTCATACCAGTCCACCAGAAACGTTCCTTCACATCCAAATACATCTTGGTGTTTCCGGGGTGTATCGAGTATGGTGAGTCATGGGCCCCTTGAAGTATTAACTTCCTGATATCCTGGTTGTTGGGCACATAAACTCGGTCCTCAAACCATAGGGTATCGTGCTCATCCTCACGAAAACCTTTGGCCTTTCCTTTGCCCATCTTCTCCTTTATCTCGGCAATCTCTTTATCATCTTTCTGAGCTTCCTGAATCTTGTCCAGCAATGTCGACTGAACCTCCATTGTGGCAATGAACCTTCTAGGTACAATCTCTAACCGAAGTTCCATGATGTCCTTTGCTAATTCCTTCGGCAGTCCTTTACTTTCAAGGGTATTAGCATAACTCTTCCGACTCAATGCGTCTACTACGACATTGGCCTTTCCTGGATGATAGTGTAGCTTCATGTCATAATCCTTTATAAGCTCCAACCATCTCCTCTGCCTAAGGTTCAGCTCCTTCTGGGTGAAGATGTACTTCAAACTCTTGTGATCCATGTACACATCACAATGGTTTCCAATAAGGTAATGTCTCCAAGTCTTCAGCGCATGCACTACGGCTGCTAGCTCCAAATCATGTGTGGCATAATTCAACTCATGAGGTTTTAGTTGTCGTGAGTCATACAAAACAAATCTTCCGTCCTGCATAAGCACACATCCAAGTCGAAGCGAGAGGCGTCGCAATACACTTGGAACTCCTTATGTATATCTGGCAGTACTAGCACTAGGGCTGTAGTCAAACGTTTCTTCATCTCCTGGAAACTTGCTTCACAATATTCTGTACATTTAAACTTGGTATCCTTCTTCAACAGTTCAGTCATTGGTTTTGCAATCTTGGAAAAATTCTCAATGAATCTCCGGTAGTATCCTGCGAGTCCAAGAAAACTACGGATCTCGCTAACTGAGGTGGGTGCCAACCATTCAGTGACTTACTGAACCTTGCTGGGGTCTACTGCTATACCTTCTCCTGATATAACATGTCCAAGGAATCCGACTTCCTTCAGCCAAAACTCGCATTTGCTAAACTTAGCATACAACTGGTGTTCCCTGAGCTTCTCGAGAACTAAACGCAAATGCTCTTTGTGCTCCTCCTCGTTCTTCGAGTATACCATGATATCATCAATAAACACCACAACAAACTTGTCCAAATACTCCATGAACACCTTGTTCATCATGCTCATGAAATAGGCAGGGGCGTTAGTCAGTCCAAACGACATGACCGTGTACTCGTATAATCCATATCGCGTTGTGAACACCGTCTTTGGTATGTCCTTCTCTCGTATCTTCAACTGATGATACCCTGATCGCAAATCGATCTTCGAAAACACTTTAGCTCCTTGAAACTTATCAAACAGATCGTTGATCATCGGCAGTGGATACTTGTTCTTAATCGTCACTTACTTCAATGCTCGATAATCAACAACCATCCTCAGGGATTTATCCTTCTTCTCAACCAAAAGTACTGGGGCTCCCCAAGGTGATGAACTTCTTCGGATATATCCTTTCTCCAATAACTCCTTGATCTCTTTCTTAATTTCTTCCAGATCATTTGCGGGCATCCGATAGGGTCTCTTGGATATTGGTCCTGTTCCTGGTAATAGCTCTATCAAAAACTCAATATCTCTGTCCGGTGGCATGCCTGGTAACTCCTCTAGGAAAACATCCGGGTAATCCTTCACTATAGGCATTTCCTCCTGAACAACTCCCATAAGGGCATTCACTTGACCCCTCCTAGGCACATGCCTAGATACATACTTAATCCTTCTTCCTTCCGGGGTGGTGAGATAAATTGACTTACTAGCACAGTCAATGCTTCCTCCAAACTTTGACATCCAGTCCATAACCAATATCACATCCAGTCCTTGTGACTCCAAGATAATTAGGTCGGACAGAAAAACATGTCTACCAATGGTTAAGGGTATCTGGTCACACCATCGGCTAGCCATATACTCTGCTCTGGGTGAACTCACTAAAAGAGGGGTCCTAAGGGTTTGGGTTGGTAGTTTAAACTTATCCACATGAATCCCCTTGATATGTATGAATGTGATGCACCAGTATCGAAAAGAACAAGAGCGGTAAATGACTTAACCAAAAACTTACCTATTACCGGGTCCGGCTGCTCTTCAACCTCCTCCACGTTAACGTGGTTCACTTGTCCTTTGTTGAATGGATTGGGCTTCTTCCCAGTGCTTCCATTTCTGTTTCCATTCCTTCCTTCGGGGCAATCATTGGCATAGTGCCCTGTCTTCCCGCACTTAAAATAGGTAACCTGACTTAAGTCTCTTTTGGCGGGAGTGGACGGGTTGGAGCGGTTCTGATTGTTGTTAGCTCCGTTCCCATTCCCATTCTTAGCACCACTGTGGTTATGTGATCCTCCTCCAGTGTGGTTATGACCTCCATGTTTGTGAACAAGTCCTCCCATGTTCGGGGTTAGGCGAGGCTTCTGCTGAGCTCCTGAGTTATACTTCCCTTGTCCATACTTTCTCTTGCGGCTCTCAATCTGCTGCTGTTTCCCTTCAATCATAAGAGCCTTATCTACCAACTCCTGGTAGTTTTTGAAGGTTACTACCATCAACTGAATGCTCATCTCATCATTCAGCCCTTCCATAAACTTCTCCTGCTTCGCGGCATCTGTGGCCACATCATCAAGGGCGTAGCGAGATAACTTGCTAAACTCATCCACGTACTGAGCCATAGTATGGTTCCCCTGGCGTAAGTTGCGGAACTCCCGCTTCTTCATTTGCATAGCTCCAGTGGAGACATGGGCTATGCGGAAACTTGCTGAAACTGGTCCCAAGTGACATTGGCTATAGGAATGGTGGCTGTGTAATTCTCCCACCATGAGGCTGCTGGACATCCAATTGATGTGCGGCAAAGCGCACCTTCTCAGCATCTATGCAACCTGCGGTGTTCAACTCCCTTCCAATTCGGCGTAGCCAATCATTAGCAACTATAGGCTCGGTGCTACTGGAAAACACCGGCGGCTGTAACCTTAGAAAACGGGCTAGGTTGTCCAGTGGCGGTGGGTTGTTGTTGTTGTTGTTGCCCTGGTTCTGAACTAGCAATTGCATCAAGGCATTCTGCTGCTGGATCAACTGGGTGAGCTCCGGCAGGAAGGCAAAACTGGTGTCACGTCTCGGAGGCATCTGAGGGGTTTAGATGGGAGAGATTTAGAATAGAAGAGGTCTAATGAGAAAACACTACCCATATGCACATGAGACAAACACAATCATTTCAATCAATCAATCAAGCAAGGGCATACAAATGGTCTAGAACTATCGCAAAAGTGCTCACTACTACTATATACATGGGGGAAATACTGCTAACATATGGTAGTCATCTAGAAATTTTGATCGATGGAAGACTCCATAATGTCTGCTCCAGCTTCGTCTTCAAAGTCATCATCACTAGGGTTGGAGTCGGTGTCATCGATGATGATGTAGTCCTCGGGGCGTATTTCCTTGGGTTCTTCTTCTTCTTCTATTGGTGCTGGTCCTCCCATGAATACTCCGATCTTCTTGACTAAGTCGTCATTATTCTCCGTTAGGGTCTTGATTTCCTCCTCATATCCATCGCGGGTAAACTTGAGTTCTTCCTCCAGCTTGATGATCCCAGTCTTCGCCTTCTTCAAGTCCATCATGTCCGCACACATCTGGTTCTCCCGACGTTGAATGTGCTGGTTTAACTCCTGGATGAAAGCTGCAATGGATCTATCCTTCTTAGTGCTGATTACTTCCCATTGCTCGTCTCGACGCCCACATATTTGGTAAATGGTGTCCTTAAGCTCCCTGTTGTAAACTTCTCCAATGCGTCCCGTGGTGATGTGAGCTGCCATACTCTTTCCTAAACTCTAGGTTGGTGCGTCGAAGGAAAATTCTATGGGTTTACAAGTTGGCGAGAACGTCCTTCCTAGAACTTGTACTTGAATCATCCAGCACTCCTCTTCAGGTAAAGTGGCGTTGTACGTCCCGATGAAGCTTGGTATTCCAATGTTCAAGTACCTAGTGACTTCCTTCAAGTGGCGTCCAAAAGGTGTGTCTTCATCCGGTTGTGCAAACTTGTTCTTCATCTCCGTCATCCTAAAGAGTAGAAAATGGAGAGGAGTCAAAAATGAGAAGAGAAGTGTGACCTAGGGTTTCTCTTAGGGGTCGTGTCCTACACTCAGCGTGTGCTCTGATACCATCTTGTAGCGACCCGACCTAAGATGGTCAAGTCTATGTGCTTCAGCGTCATCCCTGGATCGGTAATGCTGACACACACAGTACTCGAAGGATTTATAACAGAGTAGCAATCACACACTATTATATCGATGTCTCCAAAGAGAACTTATTACAATAATATGGCTTAAGGCCATCTAATGCGATAACAGCGGAAGGCTTGGAAGATAAGGTGAGTCCATCAACTCCAACGGCATAGCTGGGCTGCACGGCAGTGACCTAACGAACCTTACTCCTCGTCTGAAAAGTCTGCAACATAATACGTCGCAGCCCGAAAATGGGTCAGCACATGGAATATGCTGGCAATATAACACAGTAGAGCAGAAACAGAATAATGCTATCACTAGATGCATATATGGCTGGTGGAAAGCTGTATGGTTGTAGTTTTGCGAAAAGCCAATTTTTCCCTACAACAACGGAATAGATTTTAATTTTACTATCATGGTGGTTGAAACATCATTGAGAAGGTATCCCCAACTCAATCCCAATTAAAGTGAATTAACATCCCAATAGTTTTAATTAAGCGTGGTGAGATACATGTGATAACCCAAGTACTAGATACTCAAGAATTGTCCATAACCGGGGACACGGCTAACGATGATTAGATTGTACACTCTGCAGATGTTTGCGCACTTTTCCCCACAAGACTCGATCGCCTCCGTTGGATTTCTCGCACTACATGGTGTTTGAGAAATGGATGACCGAGACACAGTCTTTCAGAAACGTTAACTCTCTACTCCAGGTAGACCATACCAAACGTACAAAACCCACTACCTGCTGATCTACCTCTTCAAGAGCTTCACATAACTTACTCAACTATGCTAGAGCCCATAATAGCTTGTGGCTGCACACGAAAGTTTCTAGCATGAATCATCTCAGTTCCCTTTGAGCCTGGGTGGCGGTCCATAGGAAGATCACACGGGTACCCCAGGATTTCCAAAAAAACAGACAACACTGGGTTCCCCAGGTGCCTCAATCCACCCAGTTGTTTGATTAAGCTGCCACCTTAAGTTGAACCATTAATTAACAATCTCACATCTGACATGAATTTCACTCAAACCAAACCACGTCTACGAGCATAGCATAGCAATATAAGCAATACGTAGAAGTAACTCCCAAGGGTTTGAATGTAACAGGGCAATAAGTTCTACCTCAGCAACTACTTCCCAACCCACAAGTTAATGACATCCTAATCATGCAATGTTTGAGGATTGGAACTAATGCATAAAAACTGGGTAATAATGGGATATGATCAAAGTGTTACTTGCCTTGCTGACGATCCGCGAATCCTAGAGACTCGTAGTAACACGCTTCGCACTCCGGGAATTCTATCGCAATACAATAACATACATAAGTAACAAGCAACGATGCACAAGCAGAACTCAAATAAGAGAGGTTGACCAGAAAGTTCAAATTAAGAACTCCGGTTCGCATAAGAATCAAAACAAACGGAGCAACGAAACTCAAACGGCGAAAGAAAGAAGCTTCGTTTACTAATCTGAAACTAGGTCAAATTTTACAGTAGCAAAACTTGTTTGAGTTGGTTAAACGGGAAGAGGGTTTCAAGACGAAACTCCAGGCGCTTGAATCGCCTGACTCCGTTAAACGAGTGAAAAGATAAACATAAACTAAGATCGGATTAGAAATCACGATCAGAAAAATCGCGGAATAAATCCGATAAAAGAAAACTCACGAACAGACTAACGAACGAGCGTTCGTTAGCTGTAACTAACGGGCGAAAACCGTTCGTTAAAACGAACGTACGGACGAACGTCCGCTAACTAGAAGAACCGAAAAAAACCGGCGAATCCAAAGACACGGATACAAGCTTTCTGAAAAAAAACTGAACGGTCTTTATAAAAAAACGGCGGCGGGGCGCGGTGGCTACCTCCGGCGAGAGGGCTCCGGCGAGGCGGGGTGCGGGGCGGCAGCTCGCGGGGTGGCGGGGCTTGTCGGCGGCTGCGGTGGCGGCTGCGCGCGGCAGGGGCGGCGGG
>NC_041392.1:339126657-339151739 GCF_002162155.2 Triticum dicoccoides
GGCGACGGCTGCGCGAGGCGGCGGCGGTGGCGGGCGGCAGGGTTGGCGGCGGTGGTGGTGGTGTTGGGGCGGGGGTGGCGATGTATATAAAGGCGCGGGGGCGGCGACTTGGAGGAGGGGGCAAGGCGCGGCGGAGGCTGAGTCCAACTCGGACTCCGATCCGAGTGGCGACGGCGGCGGCAACGCGCGCGCGCAGGAGGCGTCGGTGGCCTGGCGGCCCAGTCGGCGCGGAATCTTTTTTTTAAATTTCGCCGACCGAAATAAAATCCTAGAAAAAAATAAATAAAAACCTAAAAATGCCAAAACAATTTTTCATCGTCTAAATAAAATATTTAGAACAAGATGAACATTTTCTTGGCCCTAAAATGCAATTTTGAAAAACATGCAATTTTCTAATGCAAATAAAATCCGAATAAAATCAAATAAAAAGATCAATTTAATGATTTTAATATTTTTCCTCCAATATTTCATTTATTTTGGAGAAGTCATATTATCTCCTCTCTTTAATTTTTAATGTGAAATATTTTTCGGAGAGAAATAATTAAAATCAAATCCTCTTTTCATTATTTGATAAAATAATCAAATATGAAGACCGGGAAATCCCCAACTCTATCCGAGGGTACTTGAGCTGCTTAGGATTTCAAGGATTACGGAACGGAAAAGCAATAGAACATGATATGCATGGATGATCTATGTATAACATTCCAAATTGAAAATTTGGGATGTTACAGAGTAGGAGAGGGAAGGAAGAGGAAAGAGGGAGGAAGGGAAGGGGGGTCCAACCCCCTCCCAATCCGGATTGGTGTTGGGGGGCGCGCCACCTCCCTTGCTCCTTTCCCCTCTGAGGGAGTCCTGGGTTAGGGGGTGTTCGGATAGCCGGACTATACCTTCAGCCGGACTCCTGGGCTATGAAGATACAAGATTGAAGACTCCGTCCCGTGTCTGGAAGGGACTTTCCTTGGCATGGAAGGCAAGCTTGGCGATACGGATATGTAGATCTCCTACCATTGTAACCGTCTCTATGTAACTCTAACCCTATCTGGTGTCTATATAAACCGGAGGGTTTTAGTCTGTAGGACGACATAGACAACAATAATCATACCATAGGCTAGCTTCTAGGGTTTAGCCTCCTCGATCTCGTGGTAGATCTACTCTTGTACTACCCATATCATCAATATTAATCGAGCAGGACGTAGGGTTTTACCTCCATCGAGAGGGCCCGAACCTAGGTAAAACTTCGTGTCCCTTGCCTCCTGTTACCATCCGGCCTAGACGCATAGTTCGGGACCCCCTACCCGAGATCCGCCGGTTTTGACACCGACATTGGTGCTTTCATTGAGAGTTCCTCTGTGTCGTCACCGTCAGGCTCGATGGCTCCTACGATCATCGATAGCGATGCAGTCCAGGGTGAGACCTTCCTCCCCGGACAGATCTTCGTCTTCGGCGGCTTCGCACTGCGGGGCAATTCGTTTGGCCGTCTGGAGCAGATCGAAAGCTACGCCCCTGGCCGTCAGGTCAGATTAGGAAGTTTAAACTACACGGCTGACATCCGCGGGGACTTGATCTTCGACGGATTCGAGCCACTGCCGAGCGCGCCACACTGTCACGACGAGCATGATCTAGCTCTGCCACCAAACACTGCCCTGGGGGCCGCACCCGCATCGGCTCCGACCCTTAATTCGGAGCCAACTGCGCCGATCGAGGACGGGCGGTTGGACGCCTCCCCGGGGACTGCGACCCCAACGGTGATTGAGCCGAACACCAGCCCCGTACTCTGCGAGACTCGTGACTCCAAGGAGCCGGACTCCTCTCCGGACTCCGAACCCTCCGCGCCCCTGCCGATCGAATCCGATTGGGCGCCGATCATGGAGTTCACTATCGCGGACATCTTTTAGCACTCGCCTTTCGGTGATATCCTAAAGTCACTGAAGTCTCTCTCTTTATCAGGAGAGCCCTGGCCGGACTACGGTCAGCAAGGTTGGGGTACGGACGATGAATAAATTCAAAGCCCACCCACCACCCACTTTGTAGCCACTTTCGACGACTTAACCGACATGCTCGACTTCGACTCCAAGACATCAACAGTATGGACACCGATGAAGGAGATGATGAAGAACCAGCGCCTACTAGGCCCTGGAAAGCCACCTCGTCATATGACATATACATGGTGGACACCCCAAAAGAGGGAGATGGCGATGGAACAGCGGAGGATGACCCCTCCAAGAAACAGCCTAAGCGCCGGCGTCAGCGGCGCCGCTCACAATCCCGCCAAAACAAATACGGTGATTCCAGCACGGGAGATAATAATACTCCGGAAAGTGCTAAAGAAAACCCCCTCCAGCAAGACTTAGCACAGGTGGATGGAGAAACCATCCCTCATGAGAGAGCGGCAGACAGAGAGGTCGAGGACGATAATTATATGCCTCCCTCCGAAGACGAGGCAAGCCTCGACAACGACGAATTCGTCGTGCCAGAGGATCCCATCGAGCAAGAGCGTTTTCAATGCAGGCTTATGGCCACGGCAAGAAGCCTCAAGAAAAAACAGCAACAGCTTAGAGCTGATCAAGACTTGATGGTTGACAGATGGACTAAAGTCCTTGCGGCCGAAGAGCATAAACTCGAACGCCCCTCCAAGAGCTACCCAAAGCGCAGGTTGCTACCCCGATTAGAGGAGGAAGCACTTGATGCGGCCGACCGGCCACCTCGTGGCCGCGACAGAGAGGCGTCCCGGCCCTCCACTCAAGCCGCACCCCGTAGAAAGGCACGGGAATATGCGCCGGACTTACGAGACATGTTGGAGGACAAGGCAAGGCAAACACACTTGATCTACGGATCGCGTGGGCGCCCCACGGCTCAAGATGGTAACCGTCACGCCGGCCACAAATTCGGCAGGGCCGAACACAGCTCATTGGAGCTACGTCATGACATCACCCAGTACAGAGGCGCCGCACACCCACTATGATTTACAGAAGAAATAATGGATCATCAAATCCCTGAGGGTTTCAAACCCGTAAACATCAAATCATATGATGGCACAACAGATCCTGCGGTATGGATCGAGGATTATCTCCTTCATATCCACATGGCCCGCGGCGACGATTTCCACGCCATCAAATACCTCCCACTCAAGCTTAAAGGACCAGCTCGGCATTGGCTTAACAGCTTGCCAACAGGATCAATTAGTTCTTGGGAGGACCTGGAAGCCGCATTCCTCGACAATTTCCAGGGCACTTATGTGTGACCCCCAGACGCCGATGACCTAAGTCACGTAATTCAGCAGCCACAGGAATCGGCCAGGCAATTTTGGACACGGTTCCTAACAAAGAAAAATCAAATAGTCGACTATCCGGACGCTGAGGCCCTAGCAGCCTTCAAGCACCATATCCATGACGAGTGGCTGGCCCGGCACCTTGGACAGGAAAAGCCGAAATCTATGGCAGCACTCACGACACTCATGACCCGCTTTTGCACAGGAGAAGACAGTTGGCTTGCTCGTAGCAACAATATGAACAAGAACCCTGGTAATTCGGACACCAGGGACAGTAGTGGCAGGTCGCGTCGCAACAAGCAGAAGCGCCGCATTAACGACGACAATGCTGAGGATAGGGCAGTTAATGCCGGATTCAGAGGCTCTAATCCGGTCAGCGGAAAAAGCCATTCAAAAGGAATCCTAGGGGCCCGTCCAGTTTGGACCGAATACTCGACCGCCTGTGCCAGATACATGGCACCCCCGAAAAGCCGGCCAATCACACCAACAGGGATTGTTGGGTGTTCAAGCAGGCAGGCAAGTTAAACGCCAAAAATGAAGACAAGGGGCTGCATAGCGATGACGACCAGGAGCCCCGGCCGCCGAACAACAGTGGACAGAAGGGTTTCCCCCCACAAGTGCGGACGGTGAACATGATATACGCAACCCACGTCCCCAAAAGGGAGCGGAAGCGAGCGTTAAGGGACGTATACGCGGTAGAGCCAGTCGCCCCAAAGTTCAACCCATGGTCCTCCTGCCCGATCACCTTTGATCGAAGGGACCATCCCACTAGCATCAGTCATGGCGGATTCGCCGAATTGGTCGTAGACCCAATTATTGACGGATTTCATCTCACCAGAGTCCTTATGGACGGCGGCAACAGCCTGAACCTGCTTTACAAGGATACAGTGCGGAAAATGGGCATAGATCCCTCAAGGATTAAGCCCACCAAAACGACCTTTAAAGGCGTAATACCAGGTGTAGAGGTCAACTGTACAGGCTCAGTCACACTTGAAGTGGTCTTCGGATCTCCAGATAATTTCCGAAGCGAGGAGTTAATCTTCGACATAGTCCCGTTTCGCAGTGGTTATCATGCACTGCTCGGGCAAACCGCATTCGCTAAGTTCAATGCGGTACCGCACTATGCATACCTTAAGCTCAAGATGCCAGGCCCTCGAGGAGTAATTACGGTCAATGGAAACGCCGAACGCTCCCTCCGAACGCAGGAGCACACGGCGGCCCTTGCAGCGGAAGTACAAAGCAGCCTCTCCAGGCAGTTCTCCAGTCCGGCCACTAAACGACCGGACACCGTCAAGCGCGCCTGGAGTAACCTAAAACAAGACCGCCTGGCACGATCTGAGCAGGCGTAGCAATGCGGCCCCAACCCCAACCCTCGCAAAAAGGCGACGCCAGTACTTCGCGTACATAACTACGCTCTAGAGATACCATGGGTACAGGGGGAGGGGCACCATCATGGCACGCCCAAAAATACGGCTTAAACCGTACCAGGGGCTGCCAATTTTTTTAATTTTCTCTTACTTTCAGGACTCTATCCTTCGGAAGGCCTGTTCGGCAGTTCAATTGCTGCACAAACGATGCAAGAACCAGGGAAGCAGACAAGCCACACCGCAGTACGGAACTCCCAGGTGGTCTCTATCACGAGCAGTATACCTGTTCCGCATACTATTCCGCAGCTTGCCCCTGGAACGGACATGTTAACTAGTCCAACCTTCCACTTATCGCATTATTTGTATCGTTCTGCTTTGATCGCAACCCTTTTTAATAAACAATGCATAGCTTTCGTCTATTTTTGCATTACCTTTTTTCTTTATATATGTTCCTTAACGACATGTTGCACCCGTACACGTTGGTACGGCCAAAATACGCCAGGGGCTTTAGTACCCCTCAATATGGTGTCAGAAGTCCGAACACTTTAACAAGTGTGGCACCCCGAACTTATAGCATTATATGCATCGGCTCTGAATCATGTCTTGGGTCAATAGTTGGGTTTACCCGGCTCCTATGTTTTGGTGCCTTATGTTCCGCTATATCGTCTAAGGTAGCACTAGGAGAACCACTGCGATTGTGCCCCAGTTGAGCTGGGTCGAGCACCTCAGTGGAGAAAGCTAAAACTGACTGTCATGATGAAGCGAGAGCTGGTCGCTATTCGAGAGGTTTTTCGAGTCCCTAAAGACTTATGCCGCTTAGGGCGAGGAGCCGGCTCTGTCCGGCCAAGGCGTGGATAGCGCCCCGAACTCGGTCTTCCGAATACCAGGGCCTCCGTTGAAATTTAAAATTATAGAATTCTATGGCTAAGTGAGAGTGTTCACGCATTATAGTCCGATTGCCTTGTTCGTTGGGCTGAGCGCCTCCCTCGAAGGACCCAAACATGGGAAAAAGAGCGCTCAGGTTTATCCCCGAACACCCCAGCACTAGCGGCATGGGGGCAGAAGCCGACGACTCGCCATCTCTTAGAATTGATAAACAACTGCACAGAAGGTAATATTTTAAATTCCAACAGCATTGCTTAGCGCATATAAACAATTTTTCAGCGCACAGGACAAAACGAGCAAGTTTCACTCAAAAATTACATCCCTAGAACATTCATCCGCCACAAGGCAGGCACCCTTCAGAACATCCTTATAGTAATTCTCGGGCTTGCGATGCTCTTTCCCCGGCGGTGGCCCGTCCTTCACCAGCTTCTCAGCATCCAGCTTGCCCCAGTGCACCTTAGCACGGGCAAGGGCCCTACGGGCACCTTCAATGCAGACGGAGCGCTTGATGACTTCGAGCCTTGGACAGGCCTCCACTAACCGCCGCACCAGCCTGAAATAGCTCCCAGGCAGAGCCCCTCCAGGCCACAGCCGAACAATGAGGCCCTTCATGGCCTATTCGGCCGCCTTGTGGAGCTCGACCAGTTGCTTCAGCTGGTCGCTCAGGGGCACGGGGTGTCCGCCCTCAGTATACTGAGACCAGAACATCTTCTCTATTGAGCTGCCCTCCTCTGCTTGATAGAATGCGGCGGCATCGGACACACTCTGGGGAAGATCTATGAACGCTCCTGGAGAGCTCTGGACTCTGGTAAGTAACATGTAACTCACGTTTATGTGTTTGCTTTGCATAAAGAATGCCTTACCTGCCGCTATCTTCTTCACCTCACCGAACTCCTGGAGGGTCTTCTGGGATTCGGCCTTGGCAGACTTGGCATTTTCAATAGCCACCGCGAGCTCGGACGCTCGCGTCTTTGAGTCAAGCTCCAAACTCTCATGTTTTTCCAGAAGAGCCTGGAGCTCTTGCTACACCTTGCTGACCTCGGCCTCATACTTCTCCCGCTTGGTGCGCTCCGAGGCTGCCCTCATCTCGGCCTTGACCAGCGCTTGCTTAAGGGTCGCCACTTCAGACGTGGCCCCTAAAATAGCCACGATAATCCTGTCATTCTTTGCAATTGCACCTTTTTATATATATTTAAAAACAAGGTATTTCTTACCTTCATTGTCCTTAAGCTGCTTCCTGGCACGCCCGAGCTCTTGCTCGGAACGCTCAAGGTTCTGCTTTAGCATGTCCACTTCCGCAGTCAGTGTGGCGGACGCAAGCAGGGAAGCCTGCATATGCATATTAACTCATTTTTGTTAGACTCCTGTGAATTCTATTTGATCCTCTATTCGGCTTTTCTTCCCGAATGCCAAACAGAGCATCAGGGGCTACTATCTATGCGGTACTATTATTTACACATTCTTTACTTACCTCAAAGCCTGTCAAAAGGCTAGTACAAGCTTCAGTTAGTACGCTCTTGGCGGACTGAACCTTCTGGACCACCGCACTCATAATAGTGCGGTACTCCTCGTCGATGGAGGCGCCTTGGAGCACCTCCAACATATTGTCCGGCGCCTCCGGTTGGACGGGGGCCCCCCGCCGGACTCTGGAACCTTTAAAGGTTCCGGAGCGGTGTCCGGTCTAGAGCCGGACTTGGAGCCCTGAGGAGTTTCATCCCCTTTACTCTTGGAGTCCGGGAGGTCACTGTCGGATTTCGGGTTCCAGCAGACCCTTGAGGTTCGAACACTGGGGTGCGCATGGAGATTTCGCCTTCTACCTACCTGCACCCCTCCGCCTCGCTGAGATCTAAGCTATGGAAAGAACAACACAAGAGACACAGGGTTTATACTGGTTCGAGCCACCGTTGTGATGTAACACCCTACTCCAGTGTGTGGTGTGGTGGATTGCCTCTTGGGCTGATGATGATGGGCAATACAAGGAAGAACAGCCTCGCGAGGGTCTGCTCTTGGCTCTGGGGATGAACTGCTAGGAGGAGTTCAGTCACCCTTCTCTCTCTCTCTTCTCGATTCTCTCTCTGATTTCTGATCCTCTCTTTGATTTCCGATCCTCTCTCTGATTTCCCCTCACTTCACCCTGTGGGTGGCTAGTCCTATTTATAGGCAAAGGCCCTGGGCCTCTTCCCAAATATTGAGCGGGAAGGGCGCCAACAATTGGCCATTTTGAAGGGGAACATCTGCTACACTTATCCTGACTAAAGTTGGTCCTCGCCTGCCAAAGGCTCTGGTGGTGACGCTGGCTTGGGCTCCACAATGACTTCCTTCCCGCCGTTGGACTGGTCTTGGTCTCGTTGCACCGAAACGGGTGTCTTTGCTTGATGCTCTCGCCTGCGCTTGCTCCCTTTGCACCGAAGAGGAAAGGAGGACACTGCGCGGGCTGGCGCCCGCCTGGCGCCCTTGGTCGTCATGGCTTGCATCACGGGCACCTCGTGAGGTACCCCGCCTTGATCTCTCCGCCTCCTCGCGAGCAAGCCTGATGTGGCCACGCCTGAGGAAGCTCCGTGTCGTCCGCCCCGCGAGGCTTGGCCCCTCGCGAGGGTCTTGGGTTTGCGTCGATGAAGACGGGCCGTGCTGCGCCCCCTCTGAGCCACGCCACAGGCCGCAGGCAGGCAAGTCTGGGGACCCCCGTTCCCAGAACACCGACAGTAGCCCCCGGGCCCAAGGCGCGCCCAGACTTGGCCGTGCAGGGAGGCGAAAGGGCAAGGGCGAAGCGCCGTGGCCCTAACAGCCTGCGGCCTTGGGCGCCGCGTGGCAGTTGATTGGACGTGGGCGCCTCAGCAACCGTGCGAGTTGATAAAGGAGCATCATCTACCCAGGCATTGCTTTTTGCTTTCTCCGGTTGCTGCTCAGATCCCCTTTCTTGCGCCTCTCCTTCCTTCCTCCAAAATTTCCAGATCTACTCCGACCGCGTCACCTAGGAAGCCATGGCGCCTCGTCAGTCCCCAGCCAGAGCTTTGTACTCATCTGCCCTGGACTCGCCGAATGTGTCGGAGGCGAGCCTCGCCCGGTTGCGCCGGATGGCGGCGGCGCAGGGCATCGACGGGGCGAAGGTGTTCAAGGCCGGCTCCGCCACCCCTGAGGGCCAAGGGAGCACCTTCTATGCGTTCTTTGTAAGCGCCATTGCTGCTGGCCTGGTGCCTCCCTTCTCTGAGTTCTTCTTCTCTGTCCTCCGCCATTATAAGCTATAGGCTCTGCATCTCCACCCCAACTCCGTCCTTCTCCTGGCAATCTTCGCCTATTACTGCGAGGCTCACGTAGGGGTGCAGACCTCGGTGGCCTTGCTGCGCCACTATTTCTACCCCGAACCTCTCGCGGTCCTGCTTCCGCGTGCGGGAGCTTCATCGCGTACGGCGGCGCCATTTCCATTTCGAACCCCGGGAAAAGGATTGAGGGCTTCAGGAGCAAGTGGGTCTTGGCAGATGTTGGGCGCATCCACCCTCGGCTGATCTTGCCCACGGAGCAATCCACGAGCTCCAGCGATTGGGGTCGAGCGGAGCTCGCGGACCCCCGCGCGAAGCTGGTGTTGGAGAAGATGGACGCGGATCTGAGGCCGGCCAACATGGCGGCGGCGAAGCTGACCGGCGCATCGCTGCTGAGGGAATTTCTGGAGCACCAGTTGGCTCCGCTTCGGCAATACTCACTTCCGATGTGGAGGCCCCATCCGAGCCCCGCGTCCTTGGCCGACGGAGATCTGGCTGCGGTCCTCCAATCTCTGGTCGGGGGCGATGTGGCGAGGTTGGAGGCCGCCCCTACGCCCTTGTTCCTCCGCGACGACTGGGTGGAGGTAGTGGAGTCCATGCCTGTCTTCAACGGGGACGGGCCCGTGCCCATAGAAACTCCCGGGGAATCGGTGGACGTGTCCTCCGACGACTCCAGCGAAGAGGAGGAAGGAGGGGAGCGGGAAAAAGGGCCTGACTCCGAGGTGACTAACGGAGAGTCGAGGGCTCCCCTCCCCCGGTGCAGGTCCCGTGTTCTCCGCCTCTCTCCGAGCGATGACGACGAGGATGATGACAAGCAGGACGGCGGAAGCTTGCCCTCGATCCCGAAGAAGGACAGGACCGGGCTGATCTCCCGCGGGTCTGTCCCGGCCCCGAGGCGGACCGCAGACACGCCTTCCGCTTCCAAGCTTCCCGAGGTTGACCCTTCCAGCCGGCTTTCGGGCTTCAAATTTGGCCGGAGGCCGCTTGATCTCACTGGTGACGACCCGTAAGCGCTTGATTCTTGTCTTTATTTCTTGTTCTGCTTCTGAGGCTTGACGTCCGCATCTCTTGGATAGGCTGGCGCCCACCGCAAAGAAGCCGAAGGGAGCTCCTAAGGTTCCATCCGTGGCAGCGCCTCTGCCTGCGAAGGAAGGTGACCGCAACACACGGTCTTCTCCTGCCCGGTCGTCCTCGCGAGGCCTGGCTGAGCCGGCTGCAGCGGGCTCAACTCCCATGGCCCAAGTGACTCCCGAGGTGCCTTTGCCTGCTGCCGCCACTTCAGCCGTTGGGGCGCAGCAAGCTTCGCCTCAGGATGCTGTGGTCGCGCTGCCGCCTTCTCCTCCTACTCCACCGACTGCTGTCTCTCCGACTCCTCCTGCCGTTCTGGATCGTGCTGCCGCTGAGCTGGACCGGCTGCGGCAGGATCTACTTGGCGCCGACCCTCGCTTGGTGGTCGGGCACTTGGAGCTGGCTTCAGGATGGATTCGCTCCGACGCTTCGATTCGGGTGGCGCTGGTCCAGGCCTCGACGGCTTGTGATGAGGAGAGGCAGGCCGTCCTTGAGGCGAAGGCTGCACGGGACGCAGCCCTGGGGGAGGTGGTCGACGTCCGTGGTCGCTGCAAGGCGCTGGAGGACGAGCTGCAAGGCCTGCGGGACCAGCTCGTGAAAGAGGTCCGCCTTCGCCAAGAGCAGGAAGAAGGTGTGAAGGCTCATGAGGCGGCCGTCGAGGGCCGGGAGGCCAAGCTCAGGAAGTGCCACGACCGCCTAGGCGCGCTGGAGCAGGAGTTGGGGGCGAGGAAGGTCGAGCTGGACGACAAGGCCCAGGTTCTTGCCGAGGACCGCGTGGCCTTCGCGGAGATGGAGGCGAAGGCTCGCTCCTCGCAGAGGATGCTTTACGACAGCGGCCTGGAGAGCCCGCTGGCTGGTGCCGAGGACGGCCCAGCCAAGCTGCTTCCCTTCCTGGTTAGCGCTCTTGAAGATATCGCCCTTGGCCTTGGCCCCACGGACGAGGCCGAGGCGCGTGTCCTGTCTTCTGCAGCACTGACGCAGGTCCTCACCCACATCTACCTTCGCGATCCCGGCGTCGACCTTGACAGCCTGCTGGAGCCATTAAGAAGCGAGCGTGCCGCTGCCATTGCCGAGGCCGTGAAGGCTCGCGCGGAGGCTCTGCTGGGGAAGTTCCGGGCCTTCAGCACCAAGCCGAAGCAAGGCGCTGCCGACCCCGCTGCTCCATGAGGCGAACCCACTCCGCGCTGCTCCACCGCCGACTAGTGACTCCGTTGTGGCTCCTGTCCTGCCTTTAATTCCTGCACATGTATCATGCCTTGGGGAGGCGTTTAAACTTGTGTTTGGCATTGAGATAACAATGTGGACTATAATATTTGCTTTTGAATTCCTTGAAATTTGTGCTTTTCCTTCCTACTTGCTTATGTTCTACGCCGGCAGAGCCCGGCCCCGCGCATACCTCACCCAGCGTTAGTCCCGACCGGAAACCAGGACGGGGCCAAGGAGTGAGGGGCTATGTGACAAGTTAGGCTCCTGAGTCGCGATGCTCAGGAGTCCCCCTTGGCGCACGAACAGCAAGTAGGGAGGTATGATGTGGGTGGATCTACCGTTCTACATCTGCAGAGCCCGGCCGCGCGCATACCTCAACCGCCGTTAGCCTTTCGGAACTAAGGAGTGAGGGGCTACGTGACCAGTTAGGCTCCTGAGTCGCGATGCTCAAGAGTCCCCCTTGACGCTCAAACGGCCTTCGTACCTTGGCTCCACTCAGGGAGAGACGCATGACGAACCAGGCCCGGGGGGGCCTGGCTGGGTGGCGTGCGGCTGGGCGTGACCTAGGCGCATCCCCCGTGCACAGCCCCCTCGCGCGGCACTCCCGAGGGGAGGCGTTACGATGAGGCTAGACACTGAGCTCTGGGCTCCCTGAGGTTGATGCGGCCCGGGGCCGCCCTCAGTTGTTTATCACCAGCGCGGAGCATAGCGCTTCCGTGTGTGTACGGGCATAGCCGCTCCTCGGCAGTGTCGTTAGCCAGTGCGGAGCATGGTGCTTCCACTGGTACGTGGGAGGGGGCTCCCCTCTGGGAGGAGACCCCGGGGCGTGTACAGCCCCGCCCTGACACGTGGCTGGCACGGTAGGGCCTGGCGAGGTGTATCTGGGCACCCGTGAGCCAGTGCGGGACTCACTGGGCCCTACCTCTAGGCGGGTTGCACCTGGCACTGGGCCTTATCTTGTGATGTGTCCCTGCAAATTTGGTTAGATGCCGACACTCTATGTCCTCGGGTCCCGGCCCTCGAGCTGGTCTCAACCGTCGCTGGTATGCCAGGTCGCGATGTCGTGGACAAGGCCAGAGGGTGAGGGCTGGAGAGCCAGTAAGAGCCCTGAGTCGCGATGCTCAGGTACCCCCCCTTTAACGTGCAAGTGGTCGGCATGGAGAAGAAGAGGTGCCGTGGACAGGCATCAAATAATCAAGCATGGTGGGTCGAACGCATAGTCGGAAATAAACGCAAAAGGGGTACATGCTGCTCGGTCTGGCCCGAGCGACTTGGGGGATGATGCAGCCTGAGGGGCGCCCCCAATAAGGTAAGCTAACAACATGGAATAAAAGGGATACATGCCGCAGGGATGGACCCATGCGGCCTGGGAATAATGCAGCCCTGGGGGGGCGCTCCCAGCTGGAAGTGAAACATGAAAGATGTCACCTGATGATGTTAAGGACGAAGGGGTGTTGGTGTAGCAGACTCGGTGGGTTGCGGAAGGCGATCCTCACGAGCCCCCAGGCCCAGGGGCCTCGAGAGGCTCCGGAGGCGCTGGTGGTTCCTTGCGTACCATCTCCATCTCCGCCAGGGCTATGGAACGCCTGGCCTCTTGAGCCTCCATGATGCCCCTCGTGAGGCGCTGGTATGTGGCAGCCGTGTTCGGCAAGCCGTAAGGCATGCGAACGTAGCTGTGGGTTGGACCTTCGCAGCACCCCACTCGCGAGGGCCAGAGGCACTCCAGAGAGGCGACTCGATTGAGCCCTGGTATGTCGATGCAGACGCGCAGCCCACCATCCTCGCCTGGATGGGGAGCCACAGCTGGTAGGCGGCGGCTGCCTCTCATGACTCTTGACTCCTGTAGCTCCTGAATGGCCTTGCTGACGAACTCATGAGGGTCTGGCTCTCCTTGCTTTACTCCTTACTGAGGGAAACGTGCTCCAAAACACGCCTCCATGTGGTGCCCAAGCGCCTCCCTCGTGACCTTAGCCAGGTCGGTGGCCCTCTAGGGGAGAGCCCCCGTGCCCTGCCTGAGGAGGGCACTGGGCGCACTTCCCTATGTGACGGAAGGAGGTTCCCCCTGGTAGGTGCGGGCCCTGAGGGGCCTGGCTCCTGAGGGGCCGGGCCGGACGAGGTCTTCTTCTTCTTGGGGTGGTCTCGGGAAGCCTCCTGCTTCCGCTATCCGGGTCTTCCGGTGACGCGGCCTGAAAGGCTCGTTCCATGGAACACACCGCGTCCTTCTCTTCACAGGGCACCGTGATGACTCCGCCACTTCCTGGCATCTTGAGGACGTTGTAGCCGTGGTGACTTACGGCCATGAACTTGGCCAGCGCTGGGTACCCAAGGATGGCGTTGTACGGCAGGCGATTGTGAGCGACGTCGAAGTCGATGAGCTCAGTGCGGTAGTTGTCGCGTGCCCCGAAGGTGACTGGGAGGCAGACCTGCCCAATCGGGACCGTGGAGCCGTCGGTGACTCCGGAGAAAGGCTTGGTCGGCTGAAGCTGGTTGTAGGGCACTTGGAGATTGTTGAATGTTTCCACAGACAGGACATTGAGCCCTGCCCGCCGCCGATGAGGGTCCTGGTGACCACCACGTTGCTGATAATTGGGGAACAAAGCATCGGGAGTACTCCGGCTGTAGCTGCACACTTGAGCTGATCTGCTGAGCTAAACATGATGGCGCACGCCGACCACCTGAGAGGGCGCGTCGCTTCCAGCTTGGGGAGGACTGCATTCACTTCGCGAGTGAACTGCTTGAAGATGCATTGAGAGGCTGGGGCTTGAGCCCCGCCCAGGATGCAGGCGACTGCGTGCGGATCCTGGAAGCCCCCAGCCCCCTCATCCTGATGGCGGTCCTCGTTTCTTCTTGGCTGCGGCGGCAGCGGAGGGAGGCCTACGTTGCCTTGTGGGCGATCCTCGCGAGGCTGATCCCTCCAGTCTCCCTCGCGAGGCGGGTCTTGCCAGCGATCCTCGCGAGGTTGATAGCGCCACCTTTGGCGCGGGCCGCGGTCTTCCCAGCGTCCTGCGTTCCTTCCTCCTCCTCGTCCGTAGCCCCGATCACTGTGGTCGGGGCGACGGTTGATCCTTCCTTCTCGCATGGGTCGGAGCTCTTGACATTCATTGGTGTTGTGGGTGTGGAGGTCGTGGTACACACAGTACCGACTGCCCTTGGGAGGTTCGGGCAGATCTCTCCCCCGCTTGGTGTCTAGTTCTGCCGCGAGCACGGCAGCCCCCTTGCACTTCACATCCTTGGCCTTGGGCTTCTTCTCTTCTGAGTCTGCAGCAGGCAGCTCGAGGAGGGAGAGACGCCCTTCCTCAGCCCTAGCGCACTTGGTTGCCAAGTTGAACAACTCCAAGGAAGTGCACAGGTCTTCATGCATCGCCAGCTCCTCCTTCATCTTGACATCGCACACGCCGTCGGAGAAGGCTGAGATGATGGCCTCCTCGGTCACCTTGGGAATCTTGAGGCGTGCATTGTTGAAGCGCTGGATGTACTTCTGCAGGGTCTCTCCGGGTTGTTGCTTGATGCGGCGCATGTCGCTCACGGTGGGTGGCCGGTCGCGAGTACCTTGGAAATTGGCGATGAAGCGGGTGCGCATCTCGTCCCAGGAGGAGATCGTGCCTGGGGCCAGGTTCAGGAGCCAGGTGCGGGCCCTGTCCTTGAGCGCCATGGGAAACCAGTTCGCCATGGCCTTCTCGTCTCCGTTGGCAGCTTCGATGCCCAGCTCATAGAGCTGGAGGAACTCCACAGGGTCGGCCGTGCCGTCGTAACGAGGAGGCAGGTCTGGCTTGAACTTGCCGGGCCACGCGACGCTGCGTAGCTCGGCGGTGAATGCACGGCAGCCTGCTGTGGCCATGGGAGGCCTTGGGTGACGAAGAGCTTGGTCTTGCATGCCCCCACGCGCTGCAGCTGGGAGTAGCGCGGGGTCTTGAGGCGCGGGAGTAGGAGCATGGTCGCGACGTGCTGGAGCAAGGAGGGCCCGGGCAGCTTCTTGCGGGCGAGGGACTTCTTGGCAGCTCTGCTCTTGCCGCGCTGGCACCTGATGGAGCGGGTTCCGCCCAGGGGCCACGCGCCTTGGAGCCATGGCGCCTTCTTGAGGAGGAGGCGGCCGGGGCGCCGCCGGAGCTTCGTCGCTCGCGCGGGGCGGGGTGCGGTGCAGCGGAACGGACGGCGCAGGAGAGCCCCCTGCGGCGCGAACGAGCTCGGCGACGCGGTCGAGCCATTTTTCGTAGACGTCGTCGATGGGACGGTAGCGCAGGAGCTCGTTTGCTGCGATGAGCGCAGCTCGAGCCTCCATGGGTGCGCAGAGTGCGCAGGACGAAGAACCAGCTGGGGTGAGCGAGGGAGTAGCGGTGCGGCCGTCTTGCCACACGGACGGATGCTGAGACGATGCTTGCTGCTCGTCCCCCGCCGAGCCGGTGGCGGTGTTGACGGCAGGTGACGGGGAACGGCGAGGACGCCCGCCGACAGGAGCCGTCTGGGCGACGCGGGAAGCGAGAGCTGCCCGGCGCTCGGCGCGGGCCCGACGAGCATCAGACCTGGACGCGATGGTCGGAGGAGAACGGGGTGGTGGGAGACGAATTCTGGCGCACCCCTACCTGGCGCGCCAATTGTCGGATTTCGGGTTCCGGCAGACCCTTGAGGTTCGAACACTGGGGTGCACGCGGAGATTTCGCCTTCTACCTACCTGCACCTCTCCGCCTCGCTGAGATCTAAGCTATGGAAAGAACAGCACAAGAGACACAGGGTTTATACTGGTTCGGGCCACCGTTGTGGTGTAACACCCTACTCCAGTGTGTGGTGTGGTGGATTGCCTCTTGGGCTGATGATGATGAGCAATACAAGGAAGAACAGCCTCGCGAGGGTCTGTTCTTGGCTGTGGGGATGAACTGCTAGGAGTAGTTCAGTCACCCTTCTCTCTCTCTCTTCTCGATTCTCTCTCTGATTTCCGATCCTCTCTCTGATTTCCCCTCCCTTCACCCTGTGGGTGGCTAGTCCTATTTATAGGCAAAGGCCCTGGGCCTCTTCCCAAATATTGGGCGGGAAGGGCGCCAACAATTGGCCATTTTGAAGGGGAACATCTGGTACACTTATCCTGACTAAAGTTGGTCCTCGCCTGCCAAAGGCTCTGGTGGTGACGCTGGCTTGGGCTCCACAATGACTTCCTTCCCGCCGTTGGACTGGTCTTTGTCTTGTTGCACCGAAACGGGTGCCTTTGCTTGATGCTCTCGCCTGCGCTTGCTCCCTTTGCACCAAAGAGGAAAGGAGGACACTGCGCGGGCTGGCGCCCGCCTGGCGCCCTTGGTCGTCATGGCTTGCGTCACGGGCACCTCGTGAGGTACCCCGCCATGATCTCTCCGCCTCCTCGCGAGCCAGCCTGATGTGGCCGCGCCTGAGGAAGCTCTGTGTCGTCCGCCCCGCGAGGCTTGGCCCCTCGCGAGGGTCTTGGGTTTGTGTCAATGAAGACGGGCCATGTTGGGCCCCCTTTGAGCCATGCCGCAGGCCGCAGGCAGGCAAGTCTGGGGACCCCCGTTCCCAGAACGCCGACAATCGCCTTGCGACGCCTCCAGGACCACCTCCTCCCGGCTTGGAACCTGTTGGGACAACACTTCGGTGTCGTCCATAGGGCGGGGGGAGGAAGACGTCGGAAGCGAGTTCACATCCGACGAGTCCAGTGAGCCGCTCGACGACGCGTCGAGCCAGTCTTTGGGTGGGCTGCATAAACATATTCAACGTAAGGGAAAGTTGTGCGATAAACGAATACTATGAATTACTCTGGTATCCGGATACTTACGATTTTGCTAGGGGCTTGGCCCTGGGCTGCCACTCCTCTCCGCCGTCAGTGTCGGTGGAGTAGTCCAGAGGAAGGGTTTTCACCTTCTTGGACCCTCCGGCCTCCCCAGAGAGGGCGGCCTTCCTTTTCTTCTATCCTCCCGCTGGAGGGGGAGAGTTCTCCTCTTCTTCTTCGTCGTCTTCACGGGAGGAATGCGCCTCGGAACCATCGGATGATGGATCTGACACCTCCTGGCGCCGGGCACTCTTTCGAGTCCCCGCGGCCTTTTTCGCGGCCTTCTTCTCCCGCACCACATAGGGTGCCGGAACCAGCAGCTTCGCCAAGCGAGTGTCCGCTGGGCCTTCGGGCAAGGGAGCCGGACAGTTGATCTGTCCGGACATCACCTGCCAATCTGTCAAAGGTAAGGGAGCTTAGATCCCGCATGGAGTCAAACTATGAAAAACTGATACCGTGTAAAAGGAAAAAAAACAGCTTACCGTGAGAGCGTGACGCTGCGCACTGAATCCGCGATCCTCGGTAGCGGATGCGGGAGCCTCGGCGCCTTTGAAAAGCACCTTCCAGGCATCTTCGTACGTCGTGTCGAAGAGCCTTCTCAGAGTTTGGTGCCGCGCCGGGTCGAACTCCCACAGGTTGAAAGCCCGTCGTTGACACGGGAGGATCAGGCGGATGAGCATAACCTGGACTACGTTGACAAGTTTGAGCTTCTTGTCCGCCAGGGTTTGGATGCATGTTTGGAGTCCGGTCAGCTCTCCTTTTTTACCCCAAGATAGGCCCGTCTCCTTCCAGGAGGTGAGCCCCGTGGGGGGTCCGGATCAAAACTCGGGGGGTGCGACCCATTCGGCGTCATGCGGCTCGGTGATGTAAAACCACCCCGATTGCCACCCCTTCAGGGTCTCCACAAAGGAGCCCTCGAGCCATAGGACGTTGGCCATCTTGCCCACCATGGCGCCTCTGCACTCCACCTGGTTGCCGCGCACCACCTTCGGCTTGACGTTGAAAGTCTTGAGCCATAGGCCGAAATGGGGGCGGATGCGGAGGAAGGCCTCGCACACGACGATAAACGCCGAGATGTTGAGGACGAAGTTCGGGGCCAGATCGTGGAAATCCAGGCCGTAGTAGAACATGAGCCCCCGGACAAATGGGTGGAGAGGGAAGCCCAGTCCGCGGAGGAAATGGGGGAGGAACACCACCCTCTCATGGGGCCTAGGGGTGGGGATGAGCTGCCCCTTTTCGGGGAGCCGGTACGCGATGTCGTTAGACAGGTATCCGGCCTTCCTCAGCTTTTTGATATGTCCCTCCGTGACGGAGGAGACCATCCACTTGCCTCCCGCTCCGGACATGGCTGGAGAAGGTTGAGGTGGGGAGTGCGGACTTGGGCGCTGGAGCTCGAGTGCGCAAGAATGGATAGGCGAAGGAGGAAGAAGGCGTAGGTGAAAAGGTGGATCCTTATCCCCTTATATGGGTGGACGCAACTACATGTCCCCACCAGACTGGTAAAACTCGCTTATCTCCAAGCGCCGTAATCAATGGCGCGGTTGGGTTACCCACGCGCGTATTGATGAGAATCCCGGGATAAGGGGACACGATCTCTGCTTTAACAAGACATGCCAAGGAAACCGCCTCGCATGACGCGCTGAGGTGGGATAATGAAACGACTCAGATAAAGGCTTGGTCGTGGTGTGTCACGCTACGGAATACATCAGCAGATTAGATTTGTGTAAATATTATTCTCTCTATGGCAATATGTGGAAACTTATTTTGCAAAGTCGGACACTATCTTTGTGTTCAAAATCTTCTATGAAGTACTTGGAGGAGGAACTCGCCTTGCAATGCCGAAGACAATCTGTGCGCTGGACTCGTCATCATTGAAGCCTAGTTCAGGGCTACTAAGGGAGTCCTGGGTTAGGGGGTGTTCAGATAGCCGGACTATACCTTCAGCCAGACTCCTGGGCTATGAAGGTACAAGATTGAAGACTTCATCCCATGTCCGGAAGGGACTTTCCTTGGTGTGGAAGGCATGCTTGGCGATACAGATATGTAGATCTCCTACCATTGTAACCGACTCTATGTAACCCTAACCCTATCCGATGTCTATATAAACCGGAGGGTTTTAGTCCATATGACGACATAGACAACAATAATCATACCATAGGCTAGCTTCTAGGGTTTAGCCTCCTCGATCTCGTGGTAGATCTACTCTTGTACTACCCATATCATCAATATTAATCAAGCAGGATGTAGGGTTTTACCTCCATCGAGAGGGCCCGAACCTGGGTAAAACTTCGTGTCCCTTGCCTCCTGTTACCATCCGGCCTAGACGCACAGTTCGGGACCCCCTACCCGAGATCCGCCGGTTTTGACACCGACACCCTCCTTTCCACTAAAGCCCAATAAGGCCCATATACCTCCCGGGGGGTTTCGATAACTTCCCAGTGCTCCGGTATATTCCCGATCTCACCCGGAACCATTCACGTATCCAAATATAGTCGTCCAATATATCGATCTTCATGTCTCGACCATTTCGAGACTCCTCATCATGTATGTGATCATATCCGGGACTCTGAATTACCTTCGGTACATCAAAACACAAAAACTCATAATACGATCGTCACCGAACTTTAAGCGTGCGGACCCTAAGGGTTCGAGAACTATGTAGACATGACCGAGACACGTCTCCTGTCAATAACAAATAGCGGAACCTGGATGCTCATATTGGCTCCCACATATTCTACGAAGATCTTTATCAGTCAAACCGCATACAACATACGTTGTTCCCTTTGTCATTGGTATGTTACTTACCCGAGATTCGATCGTCGGTATCTCAATACCTAGTTCAATCTTGTTACCGGCAAGTCTCTTTACTCGTTCCGTAATACATCATCCCGCAACTAACTCATTAGCTACAATGCTTGCAAGTCTTATAGTGATGTGCATTACCGAGTGGGCCCAGAGATACCTCTCCGACAATCGGAGTGACAAATCCTGATCTCGAAATACGCCAACTCAACAAGTACCTTCGGAGACACCTGTAGAGCACCTTTATAACCACCCAGTTACATTGTGACGTTTGGTAGCACACAAAATTTTCCTCCGGTAAACGGGAGTTGCATAATCTCATAGTCATAGGAACGTGTATAAGTCATGAAGAAAGCAATAGCAACATACTAAATGATCAAGTGCTAAGCTAACGGAATGGTTCAAGTCAATCACATCATTCTACTAATGATGTGATCCCGTTAATCAAATGACAACTCATGTCTATGGCTAGGAAACATGACCATCTTTGATAAATGAGCTAGTCAAGTAGGGGCATACTAGTGACACTCCGTTTGTGTATGTATTCGCACATGTATTATGTTTCCGGTTAATACAATTCTAGCATGAATAATAAACATTTATCATGATATAAGGAAATAAATAATAACTTTATTATTGCCTCTAGGGCATATTTCCTTCACCATATTGCACAGTTCCCAATGCCCCGCCAGGCTTTTCCGGCTCCTCGGGCTTAATTGGGAGGCGCTAGTTTAAATATGCTACTAGCTGATGAGGAAGCTACAAGCGAGGTGCGGCTAGGGAGAGCACGCGAGCCACAAGATGCTGGGAAGGAAAACCCATTCACGTGTCTAGGCTATCCAGCGCACCCAGATTGTGGTGCCGCACGTCCGTTTGACTTCAAAACTCAAACTACTCGTGTAAAATATTGGCTCGCAGCAAAGTTACTATTTAAAAAAGACCGTCGTGCGTTGGGCCGGGATCGAACTCACAAAACGAGGTGTACACTCCCGTGACCAGTAGTAGTACTCATTGGAGTACAACGCAACCTAGAATCGCCTTTTGTCGCTAGTAGTACATTGTTCCTTAGGCTGGCCATAGTGGGGGTAACATAAGTGGTAACATGCACTTGGGACTAGCAAACATGCTTATGTGGCACATAATTAAAGAAGAGAGAGAGTGTTAGAGTAACATAGGTAGATATCATATCATGTTAAATGCTATGCTACTTTGTGTCATGCATGGCAATAAATATTATCATCTATGATACTAGTTTATGATACTATGCACTATGGAGGTAGTATCATACGCATGTTACTAGAATATGAGACTCCCCACTATGAGTAGCCTTACAAGAAACCCCTAATAATGCCAAGAAACTACTACCACTTGCATATGTGGCAGACTTAAGATAAGACTACCTTATCAACCATTGTACATGCTCTTACCAACTAGCCCTACCAAGAAACGACTACTCTACAAAGTGTCGTTATAGGCACGTTTCATCCCATGGCCATGTTTGGATACATTTGTTGTAAATCTAACCCTGCCATCCAAACACCACTTTGGTTAGACTTAGAGTATCCAAACAGGGCCCATGTCGCCCATTAAGTCAACGCCTTCTATTCGACCGGGCATTATGACTTGTGGGACCTATATGTCAGTCTGCACAAAAATCCCCGAGTGACCTCCTACCTCCGGCCCGTCCACCTAGTCATCCTCGGCCACGGGACACAGCTACCGCCGCCGGCAGAAGGCAAGGTAAAAACCGTCGACAGTGCGGAGCCCATCTTGCGGCAGCCCGGATGCCAGCTCTGTCCGGCGCTCGCGGCCGCTAGCTAGCCAAGATAGCTCCATCCAGCTGCTTGTCTGCAAGGTTTGCTAGCTAGATTGGCACGGCGGCGCGGTGACTTGCTCGCGCGCGCCACGCTAAGGCCAGCCATCTGGCTCGAGTGAAGGCCAGTGCGGCGGCTTGCTCGCTCGTGAGTCACGCTCGGACCAGCCTGCTAACCCGTGCGGAGGCCAGCGCGGCGTCCGGCCCGTCCGGCAGAGCGGCGGCCAACTCGCTCATCACCGGCACCACCGACGAACACGCATCAGTACTGTTTGAAGTAATGTTCAGGAAAAATAATGATTTGAGGGGGAATAACAGGATAGAAGGTCAGATGTGGGTCCCTCGTGTCAACGGTCAAACAAAATGTGTTGGTTTAAGCTGCCTCGTCAACAGGGACGTGTGGGACAACCCTGTCATAAATGGGTTTAATCTAACCTAATCGGTAGGTAGTAGTTTTGGCGTGGATTAAGAAATTTTGGGTATGTTTTTGCTATTTTTAGTACAATAGATTCTTCCTAGGGCTAGTTGAAAGTGGTAGTTTTTTGTTAAATACTCTACATATTGTAAGTAGGAGTGAAAGTTAAGCTTTGGAACCCAATAAGCAAGGCTAGTTACATAGTGCATATGTGTACATGATTGAAAGTAAATATCAACCATGAGTGACTAATATCTTGATGGAAAACTCGAAACTATGGAATACTAGGGAAAAACTTGCATGGTTGGAAATACTAGCAATGTTCATGTGTGTTGCAACGAATCATAATTAGAATAATACTTATTCACAAACTTAATACAAAACACTCTAATTTTGATATACATATATCACTAGAGATATATTATGTTTCTATTAGAATATATTCCTTGAGCTGTTTTGGTGAGGTCACGGAGGGATGTGGTTGGTTTTAAGATACTAATTATGGGGTTTTCTGCAAATTGGTAGACAAGTGGGATGTTTGTGAGAAAAGGCAACAACTTACCTCAAAGTCGTTAGATGTAGATCTAATGGTCACAAACGACGGATGGAAGACACACCATCATCACCAACTTAGTCTTCTGTAGGAGTACTAGCAAGATCCGTGCATTGCACGGAACATCAAGATGCATTTTTTTATAAAAACACTCGTTGTGATTGACCCATGCGGGAGTAATCCCATGTGTAAAAACTAATGATATCTCAAGAAATAGGAGATAGTGTGAAGAGGAGTGGGGCGTGGTGGTGATTGGTGGTCAGACTGAGTGGAGGCATGGGGATTGATGACGCCGGCAGCGGCCACCAGGCCAGTTTGTCCAGAGGCTTCCTTTCTTAATTGCTCAACAATGAGGTTGTTGGAGATAAGGATGAATGAGGGAAGGCCTTGTCTGCAAATGTGGAGAGGGGTGCGGGTATCTTTTAGTTTAATTTCCATCAGTCAGATATAGATTGGACGGTCTATATTGCAAGATGGCATGCGTACCATCATCGCCAACTCGGTTTTTTATAAGAGAAGAAATATAAGTATGAAGATACAAATGTGTTATCGATACTTGTTTCCGTAAACTAGCATCTACATTCTATTCAACGCCTCAGCATGTGAGGCCTTAGCACAATGACTTCTCGACTATGTAAAACAAAGGTTTTCCCGTCGCCGATAAGGAGGGGTGACGGCGGCGCGCTTTTTGGCTTGCTCTAGTCCTAGTAGTCATACTAGGTGGTCTAAGCACGTGTAGATTTATTCTTTTTCATGTATCGTGTTTGCCGTACTGCCACGACTGTTGATGAATAGACAGTAAGTTATTCATGGGGAAACCCTTGTTGAGCGTGTTTGCGAGAGAGAGAGAGAGAGAGAGAGAGAGAGAGAGAGAGATGTCTAGAGACTGTGGCAATGATAACAGATTCTTTGTGTCTATGTGTGTCTAGGATAGAGAGAGACATGTACATGGGGCTTCGTGTTGTGTAACGTCGAGACACATATACATAATTAGAGAGTGAGTGTGCGAGATACACATGCGGACATGGGGACAGATGAGGATCCAGATTAATGGGTGTTTGTGCGTGTCTGTGTGTGTTTGTGCGCGCGTTTGTGTGTGAGAGGGAGTGTGTGTATGTGGAGTAGAGAGACCACTAATGATGTAAACCTAGTATAAGGGAAGGGGGAATGGTGTGACATGTGTAGTAGCGGGATGGCATGGGTGCGGGCGGGGGGAGCAGACTATTTGGAAGAGACATCGATTGTGTGTGGGAGAGGGGTGTGAGAGCGAGGGAGAGAGAGACAGACAGAGAGAGAGAGAGAGAGGAAGAGAAGGGGCGTTTGTGTCCATAAATGGCGTATAGATAGGGAGACAATGTTGATGTTGTTTGAAATTGGCCTATGTACGAAGAAGCAAGGGAAACGAGTCATCGTGTGTGTGATAGGGACTTCATGAGATATCTAGAATAGATGGTGTAGAGAACAATGTGCGAGATCGAGAACGATGATACATTAGGGAGCTATGGAAAGAGTCATGACATATATGTATACAGGGAGGAGCTGGGGCGGGTCCGCACGTGGGAGAGATAGAAAGAGGAGAGTGGTGCACAAGGAGACAAAATGTGCTTGTTTTGCAGTGGGGGTGGTGTGTGAGGTGAGTGTGTGAGAACACATAGCTAGGGAGATAGATGTTTGGGGGCGATGTTTTGTGTGTATGGGAAAGATACACATATAGTGCATGTGCTTGGGAAAGAGAGATGCCGGGAGACCTAGCTAGAGAGTGGGCAAGAGATGTGTGCATGCCCAAGAGATAAAGTGATAGAGACCTATATAGGGGTCTGGACTTTAGAAGAGAGAGGGGTGTTGATGTGCTCGTGTGTTGGTGTTTGGGGGAGAGAACGACTTCTCTGTGTGTGGGGGGTGGGCGACGAGGGGGGGTTGCTTCAGATAAAGAGTGAGGTGTCTATATTTTAGGGACTTTAGTGTAATTGAGATATACATGGTCAATAGTGTGTGCACTCAAGGTTGATCAATTTGTTTCACAGTTTGGACTATGAGATAACAATACTTTTGAACATGCGTGATATACTTTGATGTACCAGAATTACAAACCTAAGATTGGAATTTTGGAATTCGACTCCATCATTAGCTTTTGTAATTCATTTAAATGGAGGTACATTTTTAAGCCGGGATTTCGTGATTTCGAATTCATATATCAAACCTAGAGATATACACATACAGGCATGTTCAAACTTTATAATCATCCACTTTATTCATACACATACACATTTTTGCTTTTGTCATCATATTTAGGATAAACACATTTGGAATTTCATTTGAATTGGACCATATGATGGTATTTGCTTGTAGTAGCTCAATGATCCATATTTGAATTGAATGGGCAATCTAAGTTTTGAGTTGGAGACATTTATTTTCAAAACTTGCACTTTTTTCCATGCAAAACAAGCAAATTCTCGGCCATGATATCATAGTCGGCCATACAAGAGCAGAATATAATTTCAGGCGCCAAAAGCTTTCAAACTTCCCGCTCACATCGAAATATCTCACGCTCGAAAGTTTAGCCCTGTGATATTCCTGTTTTACCCCTGCCACATGAACGGAAAAGGGCTGCTTTGGTAACTCCATTGTTTCCCCTCTTTGTCCCCAACATTCTTCCTAGATCCCCTCCCCTTCCCCTC
>NC_041392.1:339152165-339212820 GCF_002162155.2 Triticum dicoccoides
GAATCTAGTCCTCTACCGCAGCGGTGGACCTCACACCCCGACGGATCTACCTTCCGCACCTTGGAACCCCCAACTGCCAACTCACCACTTCACCGGAGCCGCTTCAACGACTGGCTTGTACACCACTCCAGATCTCCTTGACCTCCATCATGGTCCACCGCACCGGATCTGCTTAACCGGCGCCCTCGTCCACCACAGTGTAGGCCCTTCACTGACTCCCTCGTCCGTCCCTTCGCTGGCCCTTCATACAAGCCCTCGTCCGCCGCAACAGATCCGCCTCACCGAAAGCACTGTACAACGCGCCTGCCGAAGACTTCGTCCACTGCACCAGGCCCGCTCCACGGACGCCATATTCAACTCCACCGGCCCTGCTTTACCGACGCCGCAGCCTCATCAGGTCATTTCTATCTGTACTCCTTCGGTTTTTTTGTTTATCGTGGAATTGTTCACTTACCATAGATGAGCTTTCTTGTATGTCAACAGGCGCCACAATCGTAGCACCAGAGCCGCTTCAGCGATGGTGACAGCCGGCCCAAACTCAACCGCAACACGAGCACCATCGATGGTCCTTAGCTATCAAGTATGCCAACGATACCCATACGCCACCGAGAATCAGGTACTATTATCCAACGGCCGGCGCCTACGTTCACTTTCTTAGCATAAGAATCGCACCTTTGAATTTCTTCAGGGCATCATTCAGTTTTTCATGAGACGCGTTATTCTGCTTGCACCTGTAGGGCCATACTTCTGGCAGTGAACATGTTACATGTGCTAAATTACATACCAGTGCACATATAGTTAATATGCTTTAGTTTTGTCCTAAGTATTAATGTACTTCCTAGATATCACTGCCTACTATTTTACTTCTTGCATGCTATATTTACGATAATGGTGTTTGCTACCTCATGAGCACTGCGTTGGTTTTCCCTTGAAGAGGAAAGGGTGGTGCAGCAAAGTAGCGTAAGTATTTCCCTCGGTTTTTGAGAACCAAGGTATCAATCCAGTAGGAGGCCACGCACGAGTCCCTCGCACCTACACAAACAAATAAATCCTCTCAACCAACGCGATAAGGGGTTGCCAATCCCTAGACTGTCACTTACGAGAGTGAGATCTGATATATATGATAAGATAATATTTTTGGTCTTTTTTATGATAAAGATGCAATGTAAAATAAAAGGCAATAAAAATAACTAATTGTTGGAAGATTAATATGATGGAAAATAGACCCGGGGGCCATAGGTTTCACAAGTGGCTTCTCTCTAGAGCATAAGTATTCACGGTGGGTAAACAAATTACTTTTGAGCAATTGACAGAATTGAGCATAGTTATGAGAATATCTAGATATGATCGTGTATATAGGCATCACGTCCGAGACAAGTAGACCGACTCCTGCCTGCGTCTACTACTATTACTCCACACATCGACCGCTATCTAGCATGCATCTAGAGTATTAAGTTCATAAGAACGGAGTAACGCTTTAAGAAAGATGACATGATGTAGAGGCATAAACTCATTCAATATGATATAAATCACATATTGTTATCCTCGATGGCAACAATACAATATGTGCCTTGCTGCCCCTACTATCACTGAGA
The DNA here is from genome assembly GCF_002162155.2 of Triticum dicoccoides. NCBI lineage: Eukaryota > Viridiplantae > Streptophyta > Magnoliopsida > Poales > Poaceae > Triticum > Triticum dicoccoides. Next base: position 339,153,761 of record NC_041392.1, read on the forward strand.
AAGGACACCGCAAGATTGTACCGAAAGCTAAGCACTTCTCCCATTGCAAGAAAGATCAATCTAGTAGGCCAAACCAAACTGATAATTCGAAGAGACTTGCAAAGATAACCAATCATACATGAAAGAATTCAGAGAAGATTCAAATACTGTTCATAGATAAACTTGATCATAAACCCACAATTCACCGGTCTCAACAAACACACCGCAAAAGAAGATTACATCGAATAGATCTCCACAAGAGAGGGGGAGAACTTTGTATTGAGATCCAAGAAGAGAGAAGAAGCCATCTATCTAGTAACTATGGACCCAAAGGTCTGAGGTAAACTACTCACACTTCATCGGAGGGGCTATGGTGTTGATGTAGAAGCCCTCCGTGATCGATGCCCCCTCCGGCGGAGCTTCGGAAAAGGCCCCAAGATGGGATCTCGTGGATACAGAAAGTTACGGCGGTGGAATTAGGGTTTTGGCTCCATATCTGGTAGTTTGGGGGTACGTAGGTATATATAGGAGGAAGGAGTACGTCGATGGAGCAACAGGGGGCCCACGAGGGTGGAGGGCGCGCCTAGGGGGGTAGGCACGCCCCCCTACCTCGTGGCCTCCTGTTGATGTCTTGACGTAGGGTCCAAGTCCTCTGGATCACGTTCGTTCCGAAAATCATGTTCCCGAAGGTTTCATTCCGTTCGGACTCTTTTTGATATTCTTTTTCTGCGAAACTCTGAAATAGGCAAAAAAACAGCAATTCTGGGTTGGGCCTCCAGTTAATAGGTTAGTCCCAAAAATAATATAGAAGTGTATAATAAAGCTCAATAATGTCCAAAATAGAATATAATATAGAATGGAACAATCAAAAATTATAGATACGTTGGAGACGTATCAAGCATCCCCAAGCTTAATTCCTGCTCATCCTCGAGTAGGTAAATGATAAAAACAGAATTTTTGATGTGGAATGCTACTTGGCATGATTTCAATGTAATTCTTCTTAATTGTGGTATGAATATTCAGATCCGGAAGTTTCAAGATAAAAGTTCAATATTGACATGAAAATAATAATACTTCAAGCATACTAACTAAGCAATTATATCCTCTAAAAATAACATTGTCAAAGAAAGTTCATCCCTACAAAATCATATAGTTTAGTCATGCTCCATTTTCGTCTCACAAGAATGCTCTCATCATGCACAACCCCGATGACAAGCCAAGCAATTGTTTCATACTTTAGTAATCTCAAACTTTTTCAACCTTCACACAATACATGAGCGTGAGCCATGGATATAGCACTATGGGTGGAATAGAATATAATGATGGGGTTTATGTGGAGAAGACAAAAAAGGGAGAAAGTCTCACATCAACGAGGCTAATCAATGAGCTATGGAGATTACCATCAATTGATGTTAATGCAAGGAGTAGGGATTGCCATGCAACGGATGCACTAGATCTATAAATATATGAAAGCTCAACAAAAGAAACTAAGTGGGTGTGCATCCAACTTGCTTGCTCACGAAGACCTAGGGCATTTGAGAAAGCCCATTGTTGGAATATAGAAGCCAAGTTCTATAATGAAAAGTTCCCACTAGTATATGAAGGTGACAAAACAAAAGACTCTCTATCATGAAGATTATGGTGACACTTTGAAGCACAAGTGTGGTAAAAAGGATAGTAACATTGTCCCTTCTCTCTTTTTCTCTCATTTTTTTGGGCCTTCTCTTTTTTTATGGCCTTTCTCCTTTTTTCCTCACTTGGGACAATGCTCTAGAAAATGATGATCATCACACTTCTATTTATTTACAACTCAATGATTACAACTCGATACTAGAACAAAGTACGACTCTATATGAATGCCTCCAGTGGTGTACCGGCATATGCAATGAACCAAGAGTGACATGTATGAAAGGGTTATGAATGGTGGCTATGCCACAAATACTATGTCAACTACATGATCATGCAAAGCAATATGACAATGATGAATGTGTCATGATAAACGGAAAGGTGGAAAGTTGCATGGCAATATATCTCGGAATGGCTATGGGAATGCCATAATAGGTAGTTATCGTGGCTGTTTCGAGGAAGATATAATGAGGTTTATGTGTGAAAGAGTGTATCATATCACGGGGTTTGGATGCACCGGCGAAGTTTGCACCAACTCTCAATGTGAGAAAGGGCAATGCACGGTACCGAAGAGGCTAGCAATGATGGAAAGGTGAGAGTGCCTATAATACATGGACTCGACATTAGTCATAAAGAACTGACATACTTATTGCAAAAATCTACAAGTCATCAAAAACCAAGCACTATGCGCATGCTCCTAGGGGGATAGATTGGTAGGAAAAGACCATCGCTCGTCCCCGACCGCCACTCATAAGGAGGACAATCAAAGAACACCTCATGTTTCAAATTTGTTACATAACGTTTACCATACGTGCATGCTACGGGACTTGCAAACTTCAACACAAGTATTTTTAAAATTCACAACTACTCAACTAGCACAACTTTTATATCACTACCTCCATGTCTCAAAACAATCATCAAGCATCAAACTTCTCTTAGTATTCAACACACTCATAAGAAAGTTTTTACTAGTCTTGAATACCTAGCACATTAGGATTATTTAAGTAAATTACCATGCTATTTAAGACTCTAAAAATAATCTGAGTGAAGCATGAGAGAATAATATTTTCTATAAAACAAAACCACCACCGTGCTCTAAAAGATATAAGTGAAGTACTAGAGCAAAAACTATATATCTCAAAAGATATAAGTGAAGCACATAGAGTATTCTAATAATTTCCGAATCATGTGTGTCTCTATCAAAAGGTGTGTACAGCAAATATGATTGTGATAAAATAAAGAGCAAATACATAAATCATACAAGACGCTCCAAGCAAAACACATATCATGTGGTGAATAAAAATATAGCTCCAAGTAAAGTTACCGATGGAAGTAGACGAAGGAGGGGATGCCTTCCGGGGCATCCCCAAGCTTTGGCTTTTAGGTGTCCTTAGATTATCTTGGGGTGACATGGAATCCCCAAGCTTAGGCTCTTGCCACTCCTTGTTCCATAATCCATCAAATCTTTCACCCAAAACTTGAAAACTTCACAACACAAAACTTAAAGTAGAAAATCTCATGAGCTCCGTTAGCAAAAGAAAAGAAAACACCACTTCAAGGTACTATAATGAACTCATTCTCTATTTATGTTGGTGTTAAACCTACTGTATTCCAACTTCTCTATGGTTTATAAACTATTTTACTAGAGATAGATTCATTAAAATAAGCAAACAACACACGAAAAACAGAATCTATCAAAAACAGAACAGTATGTAGTAATCTGTAGCTAACGCAAGATCTGGAACCGCAAAAATTCTAAAATAAATTTATGAACGTGAGGAATTTATCTATTAATCATATTCAAAAATAATTAACTAAATAGCACTTCCCAAATAAAAATTGCAGCAATTCTCGTGAGCGCTAAAGTTTCTGTTTTTTACAGCAAGATTAAAAAGACTTTCCCGAAGTCTTCCCAACGGTTCTACTTGGCACAACACTAATTAAACACAAAAAACACAACCAAAACAGAGGCTGTATAAATTATTTATTTAATAACAGCAAGGAAAAATATTGGGTTGTCTCCCAACAAGCGCTTTTCTTTAAAGCCTTATAGTTAGGCATTGATAATTTTAATGATGCTCACATGAAAGACAAGAATTGAAGCACAAAGAGAGCATCATAAAACACGTGACAAACACATCTAAGTCTAACATACTTCCTATGCATAGGAATATTATAGGTAAACAAATTATCAAGGCAAGCAAAAACTACAATATGCAAGGAAGCGGAAAGAAACAATAGCAAACTCAACATAACGAGAGGTAATTTAGTAACATGAAAATTTCTACCACCATATTTTCCTCTCTCATAATAATAGCATGTGGAATCATAAGAAAATTCAACAAAATAGCTATCACATAAAATATTTTCAATGCGATCCACATGCATGCAAAGTTGACACTCTTCCAAAATAGTGGGATTAACATTAACTAAAGTCATGACCTCTCCAAACCCACTTTTATCAAAAAATTCATAAGATTGAACGTTCTCCAAATATGTGGGATCTAAAGTTGACACTCTTCCAAACCCACTTTCAATAATATTGCAAACACTATTATCAATCTCATATTAATCATGGGGCTTAAATAAATTTTCAAGATCAAAGAAGAATCACCCAAATCATGATCATTGCAACAAGTAGAGGACATAGCAAAACTAGCATCCCCAAGCTTAGGGTTTTGCATATTATTAGCACAATTGACATTAATAGAATTTATAATAACATCATTGTAATCATGCTTTTTACTCAAAGATTCATCGTGCATTACTCCATAAAGTACTTCATCACAATTTTCAGATTCACAAATTTCAAGCAAAACTTCATAAAGATAATCTAGTGCACAAAACTCACTAGCAATTGGTTCATCATAATTGGATCTCTTAAAAAGATTAGCAAGTGGATGAGGATCCATAGATTTTAGGTTCTCTGTTTAGTAATAAATAAACAACTATTCCAACCATACGAGCAAACAAGAAACGGGCAAAAGAGGCAAATAGAGGAGGATGGAGAGAGAGGGCGAATAAAACGGCATGGGTGAAGTGGGGGGAGGAAAACGAGAGGCAAATGGCAAATTATGTAATGCGGGAGATAAGGGTTTGTGATGGGTACTTGGTATGTCTTGACTTGCAACGGCGCCACAAGTAACTCGTTGTCGGGAGTCAAATCTTGACTTGTCTTGCGCGAACCTCCCCGGCAACGCGCCAGAAATCCTTCTTGCTACCGCTTGAGCACTACGTTGGTTTTCCCTTGAAGAGCAAAGGGTGATGCGGCAAAGTAGTGTAAGTATTTCCCTCAGTTTTTGAGAACCAAGGTATCAATCCAGTAGGAGGCCACGCATGAGTCCCTCGCACCTACACAAACAAATAAACCCTTGCAACCAATGCGATAAGGGGTTGTCAATCCCTACACGGTCACTTACGAGAGTGAGATCTCATAGATATGATATTTTTGGTATTTTTTATGATAAAGATGCAAAGTAAAATAAAAGGCAATCAAAATAACTAAGTGTAGGAAGATTAATATGATGGAAAATAGACCCGGGGGCCATAGGTTTCACTAGTGGCTTCTCTCAAGAACATAAGTATTCATGGTGGGTAAACAAATTATTGTTGAGCAATTTGACAGAATTGAGCATAGTTATGAGAATATCTAGGTATGATCATGTATATAGGCATCACGTCCGAGACAAGTAGACCACCTGCTGCCTGCATCTACTACTATTACTCCACACATCGACCGCTATCCAGCATGCATCTAGAGTATTAAGTTCATAAGAATAGAGTAGCGCTTTAAGCAAGATGACATGATGTAGAGGGATAAACTCATGCAATATGATATAAACCCCATCTTGTTATCCTCGATGGCAACAATACAATACGTGCCTTGCTGCCGCTACTGTCACTGGGAAAGGACACCGCAAGATTGAACCCAAAGCTAAGCACTTCTCCCATTGCAAGAAAGATCAATCTAGTAGGCCAAACCAAACTGATAATTCGTAGAGACTTGCAAAGATAACCAATCATACATAAAAGAATTCAGAGAAGATTCAAATATTGTTCATAGATAAACTTGATCATAAACCCACAATTCATCGATCTCAACAAACACACCGCAAAAGAAGATTACATCGAATAGATCTCCACAAGAGAGGGGGAGAACTTTGTATTGAGATCCAAAAATAGAGAAGAAGCCATCTAGCTAGTAACTATGGACCCGAAGGTCTGAGGTAAACTACTCACACTTCATCGGAGGGGCTATGGTGTTGATGTAGAAGCCCTCCGTGATCGGTGCCCCCTTCGGCGGAGATCCGGAAAAGGCCCCAAGATGGGATCTCGTGGATAAAGAAAGTTACGGCGGTGGAATTAGGGTTTTGGCTCCGTATCTGGTAGTTTGGGGGTACGTAGGTATATATAGGAGGAAGGAGTATGTCGGTGGAGCAATAGGGGGCCCACAAGGGTGGAGGGCGCGCCTATGGGGGTAGGCACGCCCCCCTACCTCGTGGCCTCCTGGTTGATGTCTTGACGTAGGGTCCAAGTCCTCTGGATCATGTTCATTTCGAAAATCATGTTCCCGAAGGTTTCATTCTGTTTGGACTCCGTTTGATATTCTTTTCTGCGAAACTCTGAAATAGGCAAAAAACCGCAATTCTGGGTTGGGCCTCCAGTTAATAGGTTAGTCCCAAAAATAATGTAAAAGTGTATAATAAAGCACAATAATGTCCAAAACAGAATATAATATAGCATGGAACAATCAAAAATTATAGATACGTTGGAGATGTATCAGTGTTGTTCTGATGCCACCTGTTGGTTCCATCAGACTGCTTCATGTTCTCTATGCTTAATTACACATCAGCAAACTAGCATGTGGTTCAGCTGGTTTTTGTTCGTTTTACCCTACATTTTCTGATGCTAGCTATTACATCATTGCTACGATCCTCTGTTCATTGCTTTTTGTGTGTTCTTGATCTTCCCCAGTTGCATGACTAATTTGACGCTTCTATTAATTATGGAGCTACCAACCCCATCAAGCAAAATATTTGTTCTTTTGGGGTTGGCACCTCGAACAAGCATAAAAATAGAGGGAAGCAGATATATTATCGTGTATGCACACACCCTTCTTTCATTAGTTTAGATGAACCATTGATGATCAATTCGAACCAGTGCATGCGATTAAAATTAATTTTACCTAAATAGAGGGTGCAGAATAAACTACAACAAGTAGATTTGCAACCACGAGATGCTGACGATATCTTCAAAGAACATTGCAATAGCAGCGAGGCTTCACAGCAACATATGGTAAGCCAGTGTGTTTTAGTACATGTGAAATGTAATGCGTGTGGGCTACTTTCTTGGATTGTGCCCTCAACCTGTAATCCTATAGAATAACAAATAGTTCAGTTGTCTGCTTTGCTATATTGCTTGATTCGAATGCTTGTTTGTTACTTGTTACGCTATACCTGAGTTGGCCAATATGTCGGCAGTGTCTGTTGTACCATCGTAAAGAAATGCATGCCTAGTTCATTTGAGTCCTTAACTTTTCCTCTGAACTTCATCACAAGACTATCTTCGTAGCTTATATGAGGCCACACTGTTAAGTGCTTTCTCAAATTATTTCAACTGCTTAGATGCCTTGGCAACATAAATATAGCAGTGGTACACTCCCTTTCAACTATGGATGTCAACTGGGTCCCGTTTAATCCCGATTAAAGTCCACTAGTGGTATGATAGTTCAAAAGAGTTTTTGTTTTTTGAGGAAAATGAACCATGGAGCTAGCAAAAACTAACTAGATGGGACTAGTGGATGTTGTTTATTTGCCACTTACATCCCTAGTTTCATCTTACCATTTTAATTTCTTTTCGGCTGATGCTTCTTCGAACCATTTAAATATAGCCTGCCATGCTCGGCAATAATTCGTATGTCGTTTACCATGTAAGCTTACTGCCTGGATCATGTGATAACTATCTCTTACTTATGTCCAGCGGAAACCTTTCAGGATGCCGTTCACACTAGGACACAATGTACAACCCCAGAATCTATTTGTGGAAGTAGTGCGCCATCCATGTTACCAGATGGTGGCAGTTCAGAGGCAACACCGCCAGAGAGCAGTCTGAGCACAGATATTATAGTTCTTGAAGCTTTACTAGAGGCAGAAAGAGATGGTGTCGCTGCCATGAATGAGGTAATCTCGATCTTGAAGCTAGAAATTATGCAATTAGCTGCACGCGTTATGCAAGCAACCCAAGAATTGGAGGAAGTAAGAATGTTGCATTTGAAGATGGAGGAGGTCCTTTTTCTTCTGCTATCTGAAACCCAGGGTAATCCCAGTTCTTCTTTAGATAGCAGTTGAAATTTTCATTAGATTATTGTACTTGCATGTTGTGTCATGTCTCTGAATGGATTATGTTGTAAGACCCCCTAAGTTGTCCATGTGTTGTAATGATCCGAATTTTTTAGGATTGACATAAGGTGAACTGTTTTTCGTGTGAGCATATTGTATTGGATGAAATAACTGTTTGACTCAAAGTGTATCCAACCTACTGAATTCGAAGATCACGACATTTCTAAATCATAATCATATATAAAGGTGGAATAAATCTTTGTTGTGGTTTTGAAGAAATAAATAACAAAATGTAGAATTATCTGTGGATATTCGTAATCGAATAAAAAATGGATTTGGATTTAGTTGCCAGGGCCCAGGGAAAACGTGAATGCTAATTCTCCCAAGTTCTGAATGAAGCGGCTAAACACCCACTATCATTTGTGGGCTGCCCGAAGAAAGTGTTTGCGAGATGGAAATTACTGTCTACCCCTGACACTTGACATCCTTATCGACCAGATTTACACTGCTGTTGATAGGGGTAGACTAGTAACTTCAATCAGACGTGACACGACGGCCTCTGAGCCCATTCAGACACGGTGGGCGCCAAACGTGGGCGGCCGAACACATTTGGTTCAAGCTCGTCCGAAAGACATGTGTCTCTCCCTCCATTTCCCCATTCATCCATGGTGGGCGGCAAAACAAACTCTCCTCATCTGAAATCGATGTAGGCTAATATTTTAAATAGGGGCAGATCTGTAACTTCCCTCAGACGTGACACAACCGCCCTACCTGTCAGCCCCATTCATACACCATGGGTGCCAAACATGGGCGGCAAAACACCCTCTCCTCGCCCGAAATCGTTACCGGCAAATATTTGGGAGATGCGAGATTACCATCCTATCGCCAACCGACGTGATGTCCGAAATTTTAAATGGGGGATAAGTTCGTAACTTCCCTACATTTCAGACAAGCGCGTCCCAAAGTTTGAATCCCCCCTCCCCTTCATTTCCCCATTCAAACACCGTCAGTGCCACGACAACCTCCCCACTACAGCCAGCCTCCTCCGTCCGCCACCCCATCCTCCACCTTATCGGAGCCGCTACCCCTGCCCCGTAGTCCACTGCAAGAGATGGGCGTCTCTCATCCACGGTGCCGGACCGGGATCCTTTCATCACGTCGTCTCGCTTCATTGGCGTCGTCGTACACTTTACCGTTGCCACTCCTACGACCGCCTCGTCCACGGCAACAGGATTTATCCCCCAACCCGGTCGTCTACCATCTAAAGTCTTCTTCCCCGCCGCCGACAGCCATCGCACCCGCAGCACCCTCAACATATCAGCAGGGGCCTACATGGCATCACAAGAGAGGTGGTACTCTTCCATATGTGCTTAAGTTATTGATCTCACCTAAAAAATAGATCTTAAATTGTTTACTATACTTTTCTTGTCTGTACCAAATCGTAGTGGCTAGTTGAATGCAAACATTGGTTGCGAAGTAGCTTTGTCCGGTTTGCACCTTCATGTCCGCCATGTCACGGTCACTATACTCATATAGCTTATGGTTTCCCCCTTTATATTCACTACCATCATCGTAGGTGCTTCCCTGCTTCGTGTCGTGCTAGCACTGCTCCTCAAGACCTCAACACATCAATCGAAACAACATGCCACTCACAATTCCAAAGCTTACGTGTTGAAATATGAATCTGATATCATGCTAATATTACTAAAACAGAGAACGTTTAATTGGTCACCTAATGTTCCTATATTCATTTCAAAAAGCATGTGCGCCACCCACTGGTCTAGCTAGTTCCACTTTCCTGATTTTACTCTTGATGCTTAGGGTTTTCCCCTTTTATCTACTCTACTATGATCTGCGTAGGTGCTTTGTGATATACTAGCATTACTCCACCCTTCAAGCTAAACAACACAACACTCAAAATTCCAAAGCTTAGTTGTTCAAATATGATTGTGATATGATACTGATATTAGTTAACAAACACATTTAATTGGTTAGCTAAAGGTCCCACTTGAGTTTCCAAATGCATGTCGCGACATATAGAGAGACAGGAGAATTGCATTTCTTTGTCACTTGTTAACTGTACTTTCTTGTTCATACCAATTCTTAGTTGTTATTTCAAAGAAAATATAGGTTGCTAACTACCCTTTACGCGGTTTCCAGCTTCAGATCTGCCATCCCACTGCCACGGTCAACACTATACTCATCATGCTTACGATTTCGCCATTTTATGATGACCACGATCAACCTACGTGGTTCCTATCGTAATAGCACTGCTCCACCCATCAAGCTAAACAAGCTTAGTTGTACAACTTTAAATCTGATATTATGCTGATATTAGTAAAACTGAGAGATGTTTAATTGGTTAGCTAAATGTTCCTACTTTAGTTTCGAAATGCATGTGAGCCACATATGGAGAGACCGGAAGGAATAGTATTTCTCTATGCGCTCTGGTTCATCATGGGTGGCCAACCGACATTGTATAGAAAGACTTGTAATATCTTCAATCTGCTTGCTCTTCTGCTCTTCTTTAAGATGATCCTCTTCTATTGCGGTCGACTGGTCAGGTCGAGTTATTCTCCCTTAGTATATTTTGAATCTGTCAGGTCAGGTTGACTTGTTCTTCTTTACAATATGTTGAAGCTGTCATCTGCGAAGTATCATCACTTCTGGAGCTCTCATATTTTGAGTAGTAGGCCACATTATATTAATGCACACACCAAATTACAGCATGCATGGCACCTCTTAGAAGAATTGCAGAGATAGCACAAAGGGGTTTACAGGGAGGAAGTATTGGATTAGAATCACTTCTGCATTACAAAGATAATCTCACTTGTTTTTATGTTTTGATGCATGTCAGGTATTGAACATTATCAAAATGAATATGAGAATGGGCGCGCAAGAGGAATATTGCTGAACGATCCACTGGCTAACAAACTTGGCATGGTGGAGGATGGCCTATCTTATTCACCCATCAAGGTGCATGCTCTAACTTGGCAAGGTTGTATTGGTCGCACATATTTTGCATCTGACCTCTTGCATTACTTCTACTTTGTTACACCATCTTCTTAGTTTAAGCATCATATATGAGTATATGCCATACATATCCATTTTCTGTACATATTCCATGTGTCGTCATACTATGTTTTTCCAGTCAAATGTTGTTCTTTCATAATAGTTGTCCAAAAGGAAGAGGGTGATTGCAGATCCTCAACGAGTACAAACTAGGTATTTGGAAAAGGTGGTGATACATGTTAAATCAGATAGATCAGCAGCCACAGAAAACACAGGCCCAACTGTAACAGACTTTACCCCTACTCCAGTGGCCAAACCCCTATTAGAACTGCTGACAGCCCAACGTGAGGTACTGTCTATGATATCAATTCAAAATTTGAACTCCTAAATTTCTGCATGTGCATTACCTTCTCTCTTGTATGAAAACTAATTTCAGATGAATCTCCTTGCTCAAAGGATCATAGGATCTCACGACAATACTAGGCTCTGCATTGCTCTTGTCAGTACCTCTTGCCCTTTGTCAGCATACTTACACTCATTGCTGTTTGATTATGTAGAATCATTGTAAATGTTTGCTTCTTTATCCTTCCTTTGCTTGAAATTATAAGATCTATATTTACTCTTAGATAAATGTAGAATTAACACAATGGTTATGAAGTTTTGGATTGCTCATATAAGTACATGTTGTCATGTACTCCCTCTGTATCAAATTAATTGTTGATCAATTGGATGTATTTAGAACTTAATAGTGCTAGATACATCCATTTGAGCGACAACTAATAACGGGTGGTGGTGGTATTACTATACAAGCATCACGAGATAGTTGATTATCTAGCATTACTCTGCATCTTATCGGCCCTGCCCTCCACTTTCTCCAAATTATCATATCTACATTTACTCTTACCAAAATGTTGAATAAAGCCAATGTCACTGCCCACATTGATGCCTGCATTCCTCTTGTCAGTATCTTTTGCCTTGTAACGATGTACTTAATTAATTGCTATTTGATTATGTGTCATCAGTCTGCACCTGAGCTTCATTATCCTATATTTCTTCCAATATTATTTGATCTATATTTACTCTTTGCAAAATGTAGAATAATGGCAACGCTTATAAAGAATTTTTCTTTGGGGAATTTATTGAATTATCTTTCCATCAACATGGAGAAGGGCTTTGTCCAGCCCGTGTTAACATGTAATGTAAGTTCATCCTTCTCAGGCCTTCAAACTTTGTTCTAGTATAGATTTGGATAGGCATCATTTCCTCCACTGCTGTTTACATCTGATTGGATGTTTGCAACAACTACCAATTTTAAATTGTAGTTGTAAAAACATGTTCCTTATGCAGAACAGATCCATTTATTTGCTTATATAATTTTGAAACCTGTTACGTGTCTCCTTGTTTCTCTTTCAGAGTCGTATCTCTTATGCCAGGCAGAACTTAAGGAAAGATAGTGAGCCAAACCATCTTGAGGACAGTGAGATGACCCCAAGGTCCTGTCTTGATGAAGATAGTGAATTGAAGCTACTCACCAGCAGGTGTAAGACAACCTCTGTGCAGTCGCTGCCTCAATCAGTTCGACTTCTTCAGTCTCAACTTAAAGCGGAAAGGCTTGCTTCAGCTTAGCTCCGACTTGAAGTCAAAGATGTAATGAAGATGTCAGGGGACTGCCTTGCGCACTATGGTGCCATACAGCTAGGGATCAAGCATCTATCGTTGACACAACTGAGGTCTCATCAGCTTGTTCGGCTGCTTGTGGGGCCCGAGCTTGCTAGGTCTAGTGCCTTCTGAAGTGCTCTCAGTTTTGTATATTCTTTTTCGGCGCGTTTATAGGCACTAGAGGCGACCTTTGATGCCCAGTGTACATAATCTGCGGTCATGTTGCGCTTTATTATCACCCGGTAGCGAACTTTGATTCCTAATATGCCGTAATTTCTTTGTTGTATAGTCTAGGTTTATTCTTTGGTCGGTATGCTATAATTTAGGCCAGAAGGTTCAGTGGATCTCAGTGTTGTCGTTCTTCAGGCCTGCTCATTACTCATATGGGCCAAAACGTCGGCCTATAATCATCTTGGGCCATTAGCAGGTCTAAACCTATAGTAGTTTCCCGCCTTTAACAGGCCTTGGGCTACATATTTACTGTAGTGACACTGGGCTTCCTACGGGCCGTAGAAACAATGGGCCTTCAACGGTCCGTAGAAACAATGGGCCTCCTACAGGCCGTATCATCAATGGGCCTTAGACGGGCCGTATGATCGATTGGCTAAACATGGGCCAAAAACAGACCGCATTATGGCCGTAAACGGGCTAGAGTTGGAGTCGTCCGTTCATGGGCCGACCATAACGGGTCGTCGTTAATAGGCCGTATTTGATGACGCTATGAAAACGGCCCAACGTATTAGCGGGCCACAAACGGGCCGACTGTAACCACGGGCTGAATTTGGCCCACAAGCAGAAAATGGCAGTAATGGGTCGTAAGTAACCGAATGCTGGAAATGAGCCCAAGAATAAATGGGCCTTGAGAAGGCCGAAACATAACATGGCCTGCAAATGGCCCAATGGATTAATGGGCCATTAATAGGTATAAAGTGATACACTGTTCATTACGGGCCAGTTTCACCACGGGCCTTTAATGGGCCAAGAGTTACAAAGGGCCTCATCTGGGCCGAAAGACGTCATGGGCCATACATGCGCCGGAACTTCAAATGGGCTGGAATCATATTGGACGGCCCAGATGACGCTACTGGGCCTAATTCGGATAGGTTGTAACGGGTGATACGTCCATTTTGCATCATGCTTTTATATCGATATTTATTCAATTATGGGCTGTTATTACACATTATGTCACAATACTTATGCCTATTCTCTCTTATTTTACAAGGTTTACATAAAGAGGGAGAATGCTGGCAGTTGGGATTCTGGGCTGGAAACGGAGCAAATATTAGAGACCTATTCTGCACAGCTCCAGAAGTCCTGAAACTTCACGGAAGACGTTTTCAGAATATATATAAAAAATACTCAGCGGAAGAGATTCACCAGGGGGGCCACACCCTGCCGACGAGGGTGGGGGGCGCGCCCTACCCCACTGGGCGCGCCCCCCTACCTCGTGGGCCCCCTGGTGGCCCTCCGGTGGCCATCTTCTGCTATATGAAGTCTTTCGATGGGGAAAAATAGAAAGCCATCTTCTCGGTCGAAACTCCGCCGCCACGAGGCGGAAGCTTGGCGGATCCAATCTAGGGCTCCGGCAGAGCTGTTCTGCCGGGGAAACTTCCCTCCCGGAGGGGGAAATCATCGCCATTGTCATCACCAACGCTCCTCTCATTGGGAGAGTGCAATCTCCATCAACATCTTCATCAGCACCATCTCCTCTCAAAACCCTAATTCATCTCTTGTATCCAATTCTTGTCTCCAAGTCCGGGATTGGTGCTAGTAGGTTGCTAGTAGTGTTAATTACTCCTTGTAGTTGATGCTAGTTGGTTTATTTGGTGGAAGATCATATGTTCAGATCATATATGCATATTAATACCACTCTGATTATGAACATGTTTATGCTTTGTGAGTAGTTGCGTTTATTCCTGAGGACATGGGAGAAGACTTGCTATTAGTAGTCATGTGAATTTGGTATTCGTTCGATATTTTGATGAGATGTGTGTTGTCTCTCCTCTAGTGGTGTTATGTGAACGTCGACGACATGACACTTCACCATTATTTGGGCCTAGAGGAAGGCACTAGGAAGTAATAAGTCGATGATGGGTTGCTAGAGTGACAGAAGCTTAAACCCTAGTTTATGCGTTGCTTCGTAAGGGGCTGATTTGGATCCATATGTTTCATGCTATGGTTAGGTTTACCTTAATACTTGTGTTGTAGTTGCGGATGCTTTCAATAGAGTTTACTCATAAGTGGGATGCTTGTGCAAGTAAGGGCAGCACTCAAGCACCGGTCCACCCACTTACCAAATTATCAAAGTACCGAACGCGAATCATATGAACGTGATGCAAACTAGCTTGACGATATTCCCATGTGTCATCGGGAGCGCTTTTCTCTATATAAGAGTTTGTCTAGGCTTGTCCTTTGCTACAAGAAGGATTGGGCCACCTTGCTGCACTTTATTTACTTTTGTTACTTGTTGCTCGTTACAATTTATCCTATCACAGAACTATCTTTTACCACTTATTTCAGTACTTGCAGAGAATACCTTGCTGGAAACTGCTTATCATTTCCTTCTGCTCCTCGTTGGGTTCGACACACTTACTTATCGAAAGGACTACGATAGATCCCCTATACTTGTGGGTCATCAAGACTCTTTTCTGGCGCCGTTGTCGGGGAGTGAAGCACCTTTGGTAAGGAAAAATTTATATAGTGTGCTGAAATTTACTGTCACTTGTTACTATGGAAAGTAATCCTCTGAGGGGCTTGTTCGAGGTATCTTCACCCCGACTAGTAGAGCAAAGAGTTGCTCCTCAACCTACTGAACCTACTGGAAAAAAAAATGTTTGCTTCGAAATTCCTTTGGGTGTGATAGAAAAACTGCTAGCTAATCCCTTTTTAGGAGATGGAACAAAACATCCTGATGAGCATCTAATATATGTGGATGAAGTTTGTGGATTATTTAAGCTTGCAGGTGTACCCGGATATGTTGTTAAGAAGAAGGTATTACCGTTATCTTTGAAGGGAGAGGCATTGACATGGTATAGGCTATGTGATGATATGGGGTCTTGGAATTACAAACGATTGAAATTGGAATTTTATCAGAAGTTTTATCCTATGCATCTTGTTCATCATGATCACAATTATATATATAATTTTTGGCCTCGCGAAGGAGAAAGCATCGCTCAAGCTTGGGGGAGGCTTAAATCAATGTTATATTCATTCCCCAATCATGAGCTCTCAAGAGAAATGATTATTCAAAAAATTTATGCTCGGCTTTCTGATAACAATCGCACCATGCTTGATACTTCTTGTGCTAGCTCTTTTATGGTGAAGACTATTGAATTCAAATGGGATTTATTGGAAAGAATTAAACGCAACTCTGAAGATTGGGACCTCGACAAAGGTAAGGAGTCAGGTATGACACCTAGTTTTGATTGTGTTAAATATTTTATGGATACCGATATTTTTCGTAAATTTAGCACTAAATATGGACTTGACTCTGATATAGTAGCTTGTTTCTGTGAATCTTTTGCTACTTATGTTGATCTCCCCAAGGAGAAGTGGTTTAAATATCATCCTCCCATAGAAGTAAAAGTAGCTGCACCTATTAAAGTTGAAGAAAAGATTGTCACTTATAATGATCCTATTGTTCCTACTGCTTATGTTGAGAAACCACATTTCCCTGTTAGGATAAAGGATCATGCTAAAGCTTCAACTATGATTTGTAAAAGCAATATTAAAACTTATACACCTCCTGAGCAAATTAAAGTTTAACATGATATTGCTATTGTTAAAGATCTCTTGTCTGATAATATTGATGGGCATGTTATTCATTTCCTTGATGAGACTGCTAGAATTGCTAAACCTTGTGCTAAAGATAAAAACAGACCTGTGGTAGGCATGCCTGTTATTTCTGTTAAAATAGGAGATCATTGTTATCATGGCTTATGTGATATGGGTGCTAGTGTTAGTGCAATACCTTATTCCTTATACAAAGAAATTATGCATGATATTGCACCTGCTGAGATAGAAGATATTGATGTCACAATTAAACTTGCCAATAGAGATACTATTTCACCAATGGGAATTGTTGGAGATGTTGAAGTCTTGTGTGGGAAAACTAAATATCCTGCTGATTTTCTTGTTCTTGGTTCCCCACAAGATAGCTTTTGTCCCATTATATTTGGTAGACCCTTCCTGAACACTGTTAATGCTACCATAGATTTCAAAAGAGATGTTGTTACTATCAGTTTAGATGATATGTCTCATGAATTTAATTTCTCTAAATTTAGTAGACAACACCATGAAGAAGAATTGCCTAGTAAGGATGAAATTATTGGTCTTGCTTCTATTGTCGTACCTCTTAGTGATCCTTTAGAACAATATTTGCTAGACCATGGAAACGAAATGTTTATGAATGAAAGAAGGGAAATAGATGAAGTATTCTTTAAATAGGAACCTATTCTGAAAAACAATTTACCTGTTGAAATCCTAGGGGATCCTCCTCCACCTAAGGGTGATCCTGTGTTTGAGCTTAAACCGTTGCCTGATACTCTTAAATATGCTTATCTTGATGAGAAAAAGATAAATCATGTTATTATTAGTGCTAATCTTTCAGAGCATGAGGAAGAGAGATTATTGAAAACTCTGAAGAAGCACCATGCTGCTATTGGGTATACTCTTGATGATCTTAAGGGCATTAGTCCCACTCTACGTCAACATAAAATTAATTTGGAAGAAGATGCTAAACCAGTTCGTGATCATCAACGCCGGCTGAATCCTAAAATGAAAGAAGTGGTAAGAAAGGAAATACTAAAGCTCCTTGAGGCAGGTATAATCTATCCCGTTGCTGATAGTCAGTGGGTAAGTCCTGTCCATTGTGTCCCTAAGAAGGGAGGTATTATTGTCGTTCCTAATGATAAAGATGAATTGATCCCTCAAAGAATTACTACAGGTTATAGTATGGTAATTGATTTCCGTAAATTAAATAAGACCACTAAAAAGGATCATTACCCCTTACCTTTTATCGATCAAATGCAAGAAAGATTATCCAAACATACACATTTTTGCTTTCTAGATGGTTATTCTGGTTTCTCTCAAATACCTGTGTCAGCCAAAGATCAATCGAAGACTACTTTTACATGCCCTTTTGGCACTTTTGCTTATAGACATATGCCTTTTGGTTTATGAAATGCACCTGCTACCTTTCAAAGATGCATGATGGCTATATTCTCTGACTTTTGTGAAAATATTTGTGAGGTTTTCATGGATGATTTCTCCGTCTATGGATCTTCTTTTGATGACTACTTGAGCAATCTTGATCGAGTTTTGCAGAGATGTGAAGAAACTAATATTGTCTTGAATGGGGAAAAGTGCCACTTTATGGTTAATGAAGGTATTGTCTTGGGGCACAAAGTTTCTGAAGGAGGTATTGAGGTTGATAAAGCCAAGGTTGATGCTATTGAGAAGATGCCATGTCCCAAGGACATCAAAGGTATAAGAAGTTTGCTTGGTCATGCCGGATTTTATAGGAGGTTCATTAAGGACTTCTCAAAAATTTCTCATCCTCTGACTAATTTATTACAAAAAGATATACCATTTGTTTTTATGATGATTGTGTAGAAGCATTTGAAATACTTAACAAAGCATTGATCTCTACACCTATTGTTCAGCCACCTGATTCGAATTTACCCTTTGAAATTATGTGTGATGCTAGTGATTATGCTGTAGGTGTTGTTCTAGGGCAAAGAGTTGATAAGAAATTAAATGTTATTCAATATGCTAGTAAAACCCTAGACAATGCTCAAAGAAATTATGCTACCACTGAAAAAGAATTCTTAGCAGTTTATTTGCTTGTGATAAGTTCAGGCCTTATATTGTTGATTCTAAAGTAACTATTCACACTGATCATGCTGCTATTAAATATCTCATGGAAAATAAAGATGCTAAACCTAGACTTATTAGATGGGTTCTCTTGCTACAAGAATTTGACTTACATATTGTTGATAGAAAGGGAGCTTAGAACCCCGTTGCAGACAACTTGTCTAGGTTAGAAAATGTGCTTGATGACCCACTACCTATTGATGATAGCTTTCCTAATGAGCAATTAAATGTCATAAATGCTTCTCATACTGCTCCATGGTATGCTGATTATGCTAATTACATTGTTGCTAAGTTTATACCACCTAGTTTCACATACCAGCAAAAGAAAAAGTTCTTCTATGATTTGAGACATTACTTTTGGGATGACCCACATCTTTATAAAGGAGTAGATGGTGTTATTAGACGTTGTGTACCTGAGCATGAACAGGAACAGATCCTACGCAAGTGTCACTCCGAAGCTTATGGAGGACACCATGCTGGAGATAGAACTGCACATAAGGTATTGCAATCTGGTTTTTATTGGCCTACTCTCTTCAAGGATGCCCGTAAGTTTGTATTATCTTGTGATGAATGTCAAAGAATTGGTAATATTAGTAGACGTCAAGAAATGCCTATGAACTATTCACTTGTAATTGAACCATTTGATGTTTGGGGCTTTGACTATATGGGACCCTTTCCTTCCTCTAATGGATATACACATATTTTAGTTGTTGTTGATTATGTTACTAAGTGGGTAGAAGCTATTCCAACTAGTAGTGTTGATCATAAAACTTCTATTAAAATGCTTAAAGAAGTTATTTTTCCAAGATTTGGAGTCCCTAGATATTTAATGACTGATGCTGGTTCACATTTTATTCATGGTGCTTTCCGTAAAATGCTTGCAAAATATGATGTTAATCATAGAATCACATCTCCTTATCACCCACAGTCTAGTGGTCAAGTAGAATTGAGTAATAGAGAGCTCAAATTAATTTTGCAAAAGACTGTTAATAGATCTAGAAAGAATTGGTCCAAGAAACTTGATGATGCATTATGGGCCTATAGAACTGCATATAAAAATCCTATGGGTATGTCTCCGTATAAAATGGTTTATGGAAAAGCATGTCACTTACCTCTCGAACTAGAACACAAGGCATATTGGGCCATTAAAGAACTCAATTATGATTTTAAACTTGCCGGTGAGAAGAGGCTATTTGATATTAGCTCACTTGATGAATGCAGAACCCAAGCCTATGAAAATGCCAAGTTGTTTAAAGAAAAAGTTAAAAGATGGCATGACAAAAGAATACAAAAGCGTGAGTTTAATGTAGGTGATTATGTATTGCTATACAACTCTCGTTTAAGATTTTTTGCATGAAAACTTCTCTCTAAATGGGAAGGTCCTTACATTATCAAGGAGGTCTATCATTCCGGTGCCATAAAAATCAACAACTTCGAAGGCACAAATCCGAAGGTGGTGAACAGTCAAAGAATCAAACATTATATCTCAGGTAATCCCATAAATGTTGAAACCAATGTTATTGAAACCGTAACCCCAGAGGAATACATAAGGGACACTTTCCGGAACATTTCAGACTCCGAAAAGGAATAGGTATGTGGTACGGTAAGTAAAGCAACTCCAAAACAGTTTTTAAGGCAATATTTCTCCGTTTTGGAATATTTAGAAAAATACAAAAATAAGAAGCAGTCCGGGAAGGACACGAGGGCTCCACGAGGGTGGAGGGCGCGCCCCCTACCTCGTGGGCACCTTGTGTGCTCTCCGGACTCCCTTTTCGTACACGACACATATTTTTGTCAGTAAAAATTCATTATATAATCTCCCGGAGGTTTTGACTCCCGTATCACGCAATTATCCTCTATTTTGTGTTTCGAGCTATTGCTGATGCATATTAGAGCAAGATGTCTTCGCAAGAGTCATTCGGGGAGAGCCGGGTGTCTCACCCGGCACCGAGATCAATGACAAACAACAATGTTGACCTCTTTGGGCCAGCAATGGAGGAAGAGATGGAGGACGAATTGAAGAGGATAGATGCCAAGGAAGAGGATCAAGAAGTCACTTCCCGCTTCCGAGCTGGATTCACAATGGGAGAACTGCAGAGCTCGGCTATTCCAAACTCGATTATCCCTTCCAATGTTAGATTTCTTTCTTATGAGAATATGAAAAAGAGTGTCACTGGTTCTCCCACCGCTATGCAGCACCCTTGGGTGCAGGGAGCTTTGGCTATTACAGGAAAACTCGGAAAGGAAATAATGGACCTCAAGCAGCAAGTCAATAAGCTCGAGGAGGAGAATTGTATCCTGAGGGGCATCATCGCCAAGAACATCACATCACCACCCATGAAAAGAGAGACATAATCACCTGGGTATGGGCACTCCCCTTGGAAACTGCCAAGCTTGGGGGAGTGACCCGGTATAGTATCACCATCACTTTTATATTTACCATTTTTCTTAGTTTGTTCCTTTTGGTAATATCTTGATCTAGTAGAATAAAAGTTCTTAGTATGATCTAGTCGTGAGTTTTGCTTTATAATTCTTCTATGTAATTGAGTCCGTGAGCTATATAATAAAGATTAGTGTTGAGTCAAGGGCTTGATTATTTTGCCATGATCCTAAGGGAATAAAAGAAAAGAGAAAGAAATAAAAAGAAACAAAGAGATCATGTGAGTCTTATGGAGAGTAATGAGCTCACATAGAAAAAGTATGATGAATAAAAGTTGTTGAGGGTTGACAAACATAGTTTTGGTCATCGTTGCAATTAATAGGAAGTAATAAAGAAAGAGAGGTCTTCACATATAGATATACTATCTTGGACATCTTTTATGATTGTGAGGACTCGTTAAAATATGACATGCTAAAAGAGTTGATGTTGGACAAGGAAGACAACGTAATGGGTTATGTTTTCTTACATCTGAGACAAATTATATTATCATGGATCTTCCAACATGGTTGAGCTTGCCTTTCCCCCTTGTGCTAGCCAAATTCATCGCACCAAGTAGAGATACTACTTGTGCTTCCAAATACCCTTAAACCTGTTTGCCATGAGAGTCCACCATATCTACCTATGGATTGAGTAACATCCTCCAAGTAAGTTGTCATCGGTGCAAAGCAATAAAAATTGCTCTTTAAATATGTATGACTTATTAGTGTGGGAGAAAATAAACTTTATACGATCGTGTGATATGGAAGAAATAAAAGCGACAGACTGCATAATAAAGGTCCATATCACAAGTGGCAATATAAAGTGACGTTCTTTCGCAATAAGATTTTGTGCATCCAACCATAAAAGCGCATGACAACCTCTGCTTCCCTCTGCGAAGGGCTTATCTTTTACTTTTATCTCCTACATTGCATAAGATTCATGGTGATCTTCACCCTTCCTTTTTACATTTTATCCTTTGGCAAGGACAGTATGTTGGAAAGATCCTGGTATATATGGATAATTGGATGTGAGTTTTCATGAACAATTACCGTTGACATTACCCTTGAGGTAAAACATTGGGAGGCAAAACTATAAGCCCCTATCTTTCTCTGTGTTCAATTAAAACTCCATACCCATAAGTATTGCGTGAGTGTCAGCAATTGTGAAAGACTATATGATAGTTGAGTATGTGGACTTGCTGAAAAGCTCTTATGTTGAATCTTTCCTATGTTATGATAAATTGCAATTGCTCTAATGACTGAGATTACAGTTTGTTAGTTTTCAATGAAGTTTACGATTCATACTTGAATTATATAAGTTGTTGTTCTAAGAGTGATCATGATGCCCTCATGTCTATATTTTATTTTTATTGACACCCCTATCTATAAACATGTGGTCATATTTTTCGATTTCGGCTTTTCGCTTGAGTACAAACGAGGTCTAAGCTTGGGGGAGTTGATACGTCCATTTTGCATCATGCTTGTATATCGATATTTATTGCATTATGGGCTGTTATTACACATTATGTCACAATATTTGTGTCTGTTCTCTCTTATTTTACAAGGTTTACATAAAGAGGGAGAATGCTAGCAACTGGGATTCTGGGATGGAAAAGGAGAAAATATTAGAGACCTATATAAAAAATACTCAGCGGAAGAGATTCGCCAGGGGGACAGACCTTGCCCACGAGGGTGGGGGAGCGCCCTACCCCCCTGGGCACGCCCCCCTACCTTGTGGGCCCCCTGGTGGCCCTCCGATGGCCATCTTCTGCTATATGAAGTCTTTCGATGGGAAAAAAACAGAAAGCCATCTTCTCGGACGAAACTCCGCCGCCACAAGGCGTAACCTTGGCGGATCCAATCTAGGGCTCCGGCAGAGCTGTTCTGCCGGGGAAACTTCCCTCCCGGAGGGGGAAATCATCGCCATCGTCATCACCAATGCTCCTCTCATTGGGAGAGGGCAATCTCCATCAACATCTTCATCAGCACCATCTCCTCTCAAAACCCTACTTCATCTCTTGTATCCAATTCTTGTCTCCAAGTCCGGGATTGGTGCTAGTAGGTTGCTAGTAGTGTTAATTACTCCTTGTAGTTGATGCTAGTTGGTTTATTTGGTGGAAGATCATATGTTCAGATCCTATATGCATATTAATACCCCTCTGATTATGAGCATGTTTATGCTTTGTGAGTAGTTACGTTTGTTCCTGAGGACACGGGAGAAGTCTTGCTATTGGTAGTCATGTGAATTTGGTATTCGTTCGATATTTTGATGAGATGTATGTTGTCTCTCCTCTAGTGGAGTTATGTGAACATCGACTACATGACACTTCACCATTATTTGGGCCTAGAGGAAGGCATTGGGAAGTAATAAGTAGATGATGGGTTGCTAGAGTGACAGAAGCTTAAACCCTAGTTTATGCGTTGCTTCGTAAGGGGCTGATTTGGATCCATATGTTTCATGCTATAGTTATGTTTACCTTAATACTTTTGTTGTAGTTGCGGATGCTTGCAATAGAGGTTAATCATAAGTGGTATGCTTGTCCAAGTAAGGGAAGCACTCAAGCACCGGTCCACCCACATACCAAATTATCAAAGTACTGAACGTGAATCATATGAACGTGATGAAAACTAGCTTGACGATATTCCATGTGTCTTCGGGAGCGCTTTTCTCTATATAAGAGTTTGTCCGGGCTTGTCCTTTGCTACAAAAAGGATTGGGCCACCTTGCTGCACTTTATTTACTTTTGTTACTTGTTGCTCGTTACAATTTATCCTATCACAAAACTATCTGTTACCACTTATTTTAGTACTTGCGGAGAATACCTTGCTGGAAACCGCTTATCATTTCCTTCTGCTCCTTGTTGGGTTCGACACTCTTACTTATCGAAAGGACTACGATAGATCCCCTATACTTGTGGGTCATCAACGGGCCCTGGGTTAGCGGGTTGTAAATTGGCTATATGCGAACATGCCGTTAACAGGCTTTCCGTGGGCTGGCCCGCCACCTTTTGACCAAGTCAAATGGGCCGGCCTTGTCACAGGAATGGGCCTCTGTTGGGCCGTGCCATGTGTCGACATATCATAGGCGCCTTCTGTCCAATGAGTGGATGACATCTGTCCCAACGGTGAGACGACACGTGTTTCCTCCAGCCAATGATGATTTTACACGTGGAAAATCCGCATTGGTTGGGGCTGCTAGCGGCTATCAGATCCAAAACCGGAGACGGTAGCTTAACGGTGTTCCGTTACGATGGATGCCACGTGTTGGTCACCCTTGACGAAAGCACTTCCGTGACGCGCGATTTATCGTCATGGAGGTGGACACTTCCGTGATGATAATTTTGGTAATGTCATGGAACACTTCTACGACAACACAGGTATGACTATCTTGATTCTGTCATAAAATTGTCATGGATGTACATGCATGACAAAAAAATGCGACCTACTATGACAAACACGTATCATCACGGAAGTGTATTTTTTGTAGTGCAAGCCGTCCATCTTGCAGTTGATACATTGAATTGGTCTCGCCTGTGGACTCATCATCAGAGTAGATTTCCATTGCACCGCCAGAGACAGAGCCTTCCAACTCAGCCCCATGGGTGAACCCGATGAAGACATGCCTTACGGCGGGTTGAGCCCGGGCGTGTCATGCACGCTGAGCCGTCTCGATGATGTCGGTGCAGATGTCCAACTCGGGACCCGGCTTGCCAATCCTGCCGATGAAGATGTGGATTCCGCCGAAGGGGACCCGGTACCCGTACTCAATTGAGTCGGCCTCGGGGCCCTAGCCTGCATCGTTGATGTAGAGCTTGTCGCGACAACTTTTGGTCATTCGGCCCACAGCGTATCCCTTGAGCCCTTCGAAGCTGCCCTTTAAGAACTCGAAACCACCGTGCACTGGCCCCAAAGTGGGCGCCAACTATCGTGGAAGTGTCAAGGCAGATGTCCCCATAGAAGGACTTAGTTGTGGAGCCATTGCGACGAGGTTAGCTTCAAGGGGTTAAACGGGACAAAAGACACAGAGAGTTTATACTGGTTCGGCCCCTTCCGGTGAAGGTAAAGGCCTACTCCAGTTTGAGGTGGTATTGCTAGGGTTTCGATTACGAGGGAGCAAACACGATTTGCCTGGCTTTTGATTTGATGTTTCTTGCCCTAAGCCGCTGTCGGGTCGTCCCCTTATATACATGGGTTGACGCCCTGCGGCCTACAGAGTCCCGACCGGCTCATACAACGTGTCCGGCTCAGTGACTTATCTTACTTGCCTTACATTACAAGTCTACACGTACATGGCGGTTTACACCTTATGGGCCGTAAGCCGCCTCCGGGTTTAGGCCTTTTACTAAGCCTATCTATGAACCGCCATTGTTAATACCCTCTTGGGCTTTATCCAGATGAACCGCCATAGGGATGACCCGGCCCCTCCTGGGTGGGTCATATCTGATAGTCATATCCCCAACACGATCCGTGCAGACACATTTGTCTTTTTATTTCTCTCAAACGACACAACATATAAACTTCAAATTTTGCAGAACAACAATACATTCTAACTACAATGTGGGAAAAAACTTTCAGATTTTTTCATGCATTTTAAATACTTATATAATATCTTTAGTCAAATAAAATCTCATTTTGTATATTTATATCAGACCAAAAAATCTGAAAGATTTTCCACGCATTGATGTTCTAATGTTTGTTCGATCTGCAAAGTTTGAAGTTCATATGTTGTTTCATTTGAGGGAAACAAAAAGGAGAAATCTTCTTGCTGTAAGTTAGTTGGAGAGCACGGATCTCAAATCAAGGTTGGAGGGTTGAGGATAAGAGGTTCCATGTAGCCTGAGCTCAATGGGAACTTTCTGTTTTTGAATATATGCATGTGTTTTCTCCTATTTAATCTGCAGAGTGTCATATTAGATATTTGTACTTCTTTCCTGTGTTTTTTTGTTTTTGTTTTTGTATTTCTTCTAACCACATGCCAACTTCGGAGTAGTTGCAATATGCTTAGGTACTATGGTTAACTCTCGAAGAGTGCTATATTACCATTGGTTCTCGCGTTTTGGTATCATACTCAACTCTATAGTACAAATGCAGACCAGTGAGCTCTGCCTGCAAAGAAAACCTAGACACATCAGTGTTGCTGCTAATGCTGGACATGGGATTCCTTAGAATTGATGATGTTGCATGGCACGGCCTGGTCATCATCACTGTCACTGGGACAACGGGAATCGCATGAGACTAATAGCCCAGCTATTTTTTCCAGTTCACAATACTTAAGTTGTGTGCTCCTCTAATATGCAGAGTTTCCCTGGCAATTACATGGTTGCTGCATATTCCCCCTTGTCATTATTCTCTGAATGTGATGAGCTGATATTTCCAACTATCCTTGTTTAGTTCACTAACTTATATATATCTACATTATCATGCATTTTTTTTGGAAAGGAAATGTATGAAATGCACATAAAACTGTTTTAAAGCTCCCCCGTCTATTCAAGCAAGTATGTGTCACACAGGAAAATATAAGTTGAGAGGTTTAGGGATGACATGATGTCTACCATTGCAGATATACTTCTTTTGGTACTTGTCTTCCTATAAAGGTTCCTGTTCTAGGTTGGCTGCCACTCAAATCTGAAATTGAAGATGGTGCTTCTAAGGATCAGGGGCAACACACTAATTTCTAGAGAAGTTCGAGTGACATGCCATTGTTTGCCATGGTGTTGAGGTAAAACTGCATGCCTTCTAAATTTATTCATGGCCTTGATTTCTCAAGTCAGAATGACAGAGCTTTCTCATCAATGTTTTTAAGGCGGTAAAGTGAGGCAAGGCGCTAGGGGGGCCTCACCGCCTAAGCACTAGGCATAAGGCAAGGCAGGCGCCTTAAGAGAGTTCTAAGCAGCATAATATAGTAGAATTTGGTAGGCAACTAGACTGGTAGGTGATGTACTAAGGATGAGGAGGAGGATCCGCTGGAGAGGAGGAGGGGGAGGAGTTGCCGAAGAAGATCTGCTGTAGAAGAGGGATCAGATCTGCTGGAGAGGAGGCACTAGGGAGAAGGAGTGGGAGCAGCGTGTGGACTGGGGTCTGTTTCTCTCCCTCTCTCACCCCTCTTACCTGTTGGCGCCAACAACCTCCTATGTTTCCCGCCAAAACTATGTTTCCTGCCTAAAACTGCTCCCCTGCCTGTCTGGCAAGCTTAAGGTGTCCAATATGGACCAAGGCACCAACCTGCACGCCTAAGCAGACGCCTCGGACGCTTTAAAGGTTAAGGCGGACGCCTTACTGATGCAGCTTGAACTATGTCGGTATTTCCTCAAAGAGGAAGGGATGATGAAGCATAGCTACAATAGCTATTTCCCCTAGTGATGACACCAAGGTTATCGAAGCAGTAGGAGAACCACACAACACTACGTGAACGGTACCTGCACACAAAGAACAAATACTTGCAACCCAACGTAAAAGAGGGGTTGTCAATCCCTCACGGGCAAAAAGATAGGTAAAATTGTAGTAGATTGGATAAATAGATCTCGCAGGAACGTGAGATAAAATAAATAACAATAAAAATAGATCTTGAAGGCAAATATGATAAAGAAGAGACCCGGGGGTCGTAGATTTCACTAGTGGCTTCTCTCAAGAAAAATAGCATATGGTGGGTAAACAAATTACTGTTGGGCAATTGATAGAACTTCAAATAATCATGATGATATCCAGGAAATGATCATTATATAGGCATCACGTCCAAGATTAGTAGACCGACTCCTACCTGCATCTACTACTATTACTCCACACATCAACCGCTATCCAGCATGCATCTAGTGTATTAAGTTCATGGAAAAACGGAGTAATGCAATAAGAATGATGACATGATGTACACAAGATCTACTCGTATAGGAATAGACCCCATCTTGTTATCCTTAATAGCACCGATACATACGTGTCATTTCCCCTTCTATCACTGGGATTGAGCAACGTAAGATCGAACCCATCACAAAGCACCTTGAGGGAGTCCTGGATTAGGGGGTGTTCGGGTAGACGGACTATACCTTCAGCCGAACTCCAAGACTATGAAGATACAAGATTGAAGACTTCGTCCCGTGTCCGGATGGGACTTTCCTTGGCGTGGAAGGTAAGCTTGGCGATGCGGATATTTAAGATCTCCTACCATTGTAACCGACTTTGTGTAACCCTAACCCTCTCCGGTGTCTATATAAACCGGAGGGTTTTAGTCCGTAGGACAACTTCATCATACAACAATCATACCATAGGCTAGCTTCTAGGGTTTAGCCTCCTTGATCTCGTGGTAGATCTACTCTTGTACTACCCATATCATCAATATTAATCAAGCAGGACGTAGGGTTTTACCTCCATCAAGAGGGCCCGAACCTGGGTAAAACATCGTGCTCCTTCCCCCCTATTACCATCCGTCCTAGACGCACAGTTCGGGACCCCCTACCCGAGATCCGCAGGTTTTGACACCGACATTGGTGCTTTCATTGAGAGTTCCTCTGTGTCGTCGCTTTTAGGCCCGATGGCTCCTTCGATCATCAACAACGATGCAGTCCAGGGTGATACTTTTCTCCCCAGACAGATCTTCGTCTTCGGCGGCTTCGCACTGCGGGCCAATTCGCTTGGCCACCTTGAGCAGATCGAAAGCTACGCCCCTGGCCATCAGGTCAGGTTTGGAAGCCTAAACTACACGGCTGACATCCGCGGGGACTTGATCTTCGACGGATTCGAGCCACGGCCAAGCGCGCCGCACTGTCTCGATGGGCATGATATAGCTATGCCGCCGAACAGCGCCTTGGAGGCCGCACACGCATCGGTTCCGACCATTGATTCGGAGCCTACTGCGCCGATCGAGGATCAGCGGTTGGACGCTGCCTCAGGGGCTGCGATCTGAGAGGCGATCAAGCCGAACTCCAGACCCGCACTCCGCATGGCCCGTGACTCCGAGGAGACGGATTCCTCTCCGAACTCCGAGCCCCCCGCGCCCCTGCTAATCGAATCCGATTGGGCGCCGATAATGGAGTTCACCACCGCGGACATCTTTCAGCACTCGCCCTTCGGCGACATCTCGAATTCTCTAAAGTCTCTCTCTTTATCAGGAGAGCCCTGGCCGGACTACGGTCAGCAAGGTTGGGATACGGACGATGAAGAAATTCAAAACCCACCCACCACCCACTTCGTAGCCAGTGTCGACGACTTAACCGACATGCTTGACTTCGACTCCGAAGACATCGACGGCATGGACGACGATGCAGGAGACGAACAAGAACCAGCACCTGTAGGGCGCTGGAAGGCCACCTCGTCATATGACATATATATGGTGGACACTCCAAAGGATGGAGATGGAGATGGAACAGCGGGGGACGATACCTCTAAGAAACAGCCCAAGCGCCGGCGTTAGCGGCGCCGCTCTAAATCCCGCCAAAGCAAGAACGGTGATTCCAGCACGGGAGATAATACTACTCCGGATAGCGCCGAAGAACACCCCCTCCAGCAAGATTCAGCACAGGAGGACAGAGAAGCCAGCCCTCACGAGAGGGCGGCGGACCAAGAGGTTGAGGACGATAATTATACGCCTCCCTCCGAAGACGAGGCAAGCCTCGACGACGACGAGTTCGTCGTGCCAGAGGATCTCGCCGAACAAGAGCGTTTTAAACACAAGCTTATGGACACGGCAAGCAGCCTCAAGAAAAAGCAGCAACAACTTAGAGCTGATCAGGATTTGCTAGCTAACAGATGGACTGAAGTCTTTGTGGCCGAAGAGTATGAACTCGAACGCCCCTCCAAGAGTTACCCAAAGCGCAGGCTGCTACCCCGACTAGAGGAGGAAGCACCAACATCACCAGCGCAAGACATGGCCGACCGGCCACCTCGTGGCCGCGACAGAGAGGCCTCTGGGCCCTCCACTCAAGCCATGCCCCGACGCCGCGTCAAGCATACTAAGGCACGGGAAAATGCGCCCGACCTGCGCGACATACTGGAGGACAAGGCAAGGCAAACAAGATCGATCTACGGATTGCGCAGGCGCCCCACGGCACATGACGGTGATCGTCACTCCGGATGCAATAAATCCGGCCGAGCCGAACTCAACAGACAAAGCTCCTTCGAGCTGCGTCGTGATATAGCCCAATACAGAGGCACCGCACACCCACTATGCTTCACAGATGAAATAATGGATCATAAAATCCCTGAGGGCTTCAAACCCGTAAACATCGAATCATACGATGGCACAACAGATCCTGCGGTATGGATCGAGGATTATCTCCTTCATATCCACATGGCCCGCGGTGATGATCTACACGCCATCAAATACCTCCCACTCAAACTTAAGGGACCGGCCCGACATTGGCTTAACAGCTTGCCAGCAAACTCAATCGGTTCTTGGGAGGACCTGGAAGCCGCATTCCTTGACAACTTCCAGGGCACTTATGTGCGACCATCGGACGCCGATGACCTAAGCCACATAATTCTGCAGCCAGAGGAATCGGCCAGGCAATTCTGGACACAGTTCCTAACAAAGAAAAACCAGATAGTCGACTGTCCGGACGCAGAGGCTTTAGCGGCCTTCAAGCATAATATCCGTGACGAGTGGCTTGCCCGGCACCTGGGACAGGAAAAGCCGAAATCTATGGCAGCCCTCACGACACTCATGACCCGCTTTTGCGTGGGAGAAGGCAGCTGGCTGGCTCGCAGCAACAATTTAACAAAGAACCCTGGTAATTCGAATACCAAGGACAAAAGCGACAGGTCGCATCGGAACAAACAAAAGCGCCGCGTTAACAGCGACAGCAACGAGGATACGGCAGTTAATGCCGGATTCCGAGGCTACAAATCCGGTCAACGGAAAAAGGCATTTAATAGAAATACTCAGGGCCCATCCAGTTTGGACCGAATACTCGACCGCTTGTGCCAGATACATGGCACCCCCGAAAAGCCAGCCAATCACACCAACAGGGATTGTTGGGTGTTCAAGTAGGCAGGCAAGTTAAGAGCCAAAAACAAAGACAAGGGGCTGTATAGCGACAACGAGGAGGAGCCCAGGCCGCCGAACAACGATGGACAGAAGGGATTTCCCCCGCAAGTGCGGACGGTGAACATGATATACGCAACCCACATCCCCAAGAGGGAGCGGAAGCGTGCGTTACGGGACGTATATGCGATGGAGCCAGTCGCCCCAAAGTTCAACCCATGGTCCTCTTGCCCGATCACCTTTGATCGAAGGGACCACCCCACTAGCATCCGTCACGGCGGCTTTGCTGCATTGCTTTTAGACCCAATCATTGACGGATTTCATCTCACAAGAGTCTTCATGGACGGCGGCAGCAGCCTGAACCTGCTTTACCAGGATACAGTGCGAAAAATGGGCATAGATCCCTCGAGGATCAAGCCCACAAAAATGACCTTTAAACGCGTCATACCAAGTGTAGAAGCCAACTGTACAGGCTTTGTCACACTGGAAGTGGTCTTCGGATCTCCGGGTAACTTCCAAAGCGAGGAGTTAATCTTCGACATTGTCTCGCTCCGTAGTGGCTATCACGCACTGCTCGAGCGAACCGCATTCGCAAAATTCAACGCGGTACCACACTATGCATACCTCAAGCTCAAGATGCCAGGCCCTAGAGGAGTAATCACGGTAAATGGGAACACCAAACGCTCCCTCCGAATGGAGGAGCACACGGCAGCGCTCGCAGCAGAAATACAAAGCAGCCTCTCTAGGCAGTTCTCCAGTTCGGCCTTCAAAAAGCCAGACACTGTCAAGCGCGCCCGGAGTACCCTACAACAAGACCGCCTGACACGTTCTGAGCTAGCGTAGCAATGCGGCCCCAACCCTAGCCCTCGCGATATAGCGAAACCAGTGCTTCGCGTACATAACTACGCTCTTGAAATACCATGGGCACAGGGGAAGGGGCACTATCACGGCACGCCCAAAATACGGCTTAAACCGCACCAGGGGTTGCCGAATTCCTTTTTTCTTTTTTTCTCTTACTCTCAGGACTCCATACTTCGGATGACCCGTTCGGCAATTCAACTGCCGCACAAACGATGCAAGATCCAGGAAAGCAGACAAGCCACGCCGCATTATGGAACTCCCAGGTGGTCTCTATTGCGAGCAGTATACCTGTTTTTTAATACAATTCTGCGGCCTGCCCCTGGCCAGGACATGTTAAATAGTCCAATTTCTTTTGCTTATCGCACTATTTGTATCGTTCCGCTTTCATAGCAGCCTTTCTATAAACAATGCATAGCTTTTTTGTTGGATTTCGGGTTCCGGCAGACCCTTGAGGTTCGAACACTGGGGTGTGTGCAGAGATTTCGCCTCCTACCTACCTGGACCCCTCCGCCTTGCTAGGATCTGAACTATGGAAAGAACAACATAAGAGACGCAGGGTTTATAGTAGTTCGGGCCACCATTGTGGTGTAATACCCTACTCAAGTGTGTGGTGTGGTGGATTGCCTCTTGGGCTGATGATGATGAATAATACAAGGAAGAACAGCCTCGCGAGGGTCTATTCTTGGCTGGGGCGATGAACTGCTGGGAGGAGCTCAGTCACCTCTCTCTCTCTCTCTCTCTCTCTCTCTCTCTCTCTCTCTACCTGATCTTCTCTATCCTTCGATCCCTCTCTTTTCTTTTCAACCTCCCCGGCCCCATTTGCTCTGTGGGTGGCTGGTCCTATTTATAGAGGCCCTGGTCCTCTTCCCAAATATCGAGCGGGAAGGGAGCCAACAATGGCAGGCTAATTTGAAGGGGGACAGCTAGTATCAACTATCCTGACAAAAGTAGTCTTCACCTGCGCAAAGCTCTGGTGATGACGCCGTCTCGGGATCCACGGTGACCTCCGTCTCGTAGTCCTCCTGGTCTTGGTCTCGTTGCACCGAAATGGCAACCTTTGCCTGATGCCTCGGTACTCCGCGGCTGCGCTTGCCCCCTTTGCACCAAAGAGGAAGGGAGGACACTGCGCGGGCTGGCACCCGCCTGGTGCCCCCGGTCGTCATGGATTGCGTCACGGGCACCTCGTGAGGTACCCCGCCTTGATCTCTCCGCCTCCTCGTGAGCCAGCCTGACAAGGCCGCGCCTGAGGAAGCTCCGCGTCGTCCACCCCGTGAGGCTTGGCCCCTCGCAAGGGTCTTGGGTTTGTGTTGGTGAAGATGGGCCGCGCTGGGCCCCCCTTTGAGCCACGCCGCAGGCCGCAGGCAGGCAAGTCTGGGGACCCCCATTCCCAGAATGCCGACAGTAGCCCCCGGGCCCAAGGCGCGCCTGGACTTGGCCGTGCAGGGAGGCGGAAGGGCAAGAGCGAAGCGCCGCGGGCCCTAACAGCCTGCGGCCTTGGGCGCTGCGTGGCGGTTGATTGGACATGGGTGCCTCCACTTCCCCATGGTGCCTCGACAACTGCACGGATTGGACAAGTCCCTGCATGCAAATTGGGTCATGATTACCTGCAATCGTGGAGGTAGGCGGTTGGCCTTCGCCGGCCATAAGTACGGAACAACGCGTGCCCTTCCAGTCCATCCCTCCTTGCTTCTCCTTCTTCCCGATCCTTTGCTCCGTCTTGCTGCGATGGCTCTGTCCGCCGGTTCTCGACGGCAGAGAAGGGAAAGGCTCCCCGAGGGGAACCAGACCCACTCCCGCCGAAGAAACGGCTCGCCCCCCGTGGCCCGGACAAGGGGGCCCTTCAGGTGGTGTCGAGGCCTTGGTGCGAGCGGGTGCCGCCGGGGTTCCCGCTGCCATTGTACGCTCACGTCGAGGGCCCCGAAGGAGCTGATGCTGGCCGCCATGGGCGGCGCTGCCGTCGGCGCCGACGGGTCATGAAGGTGTGGGTCGTCCCCCTTGGGGTCCACACCGTGGGCTCCTCCCAAGAGTTCGTGCTCCACGTCGCCATTCCTCTTCAGTCTTGGATCCGCCTTCCTCCCTTCTTCGCCTCCATCGTCCCGCAGGGGGAGCCCCTGGAGCTCTGGCTACAGCACGCCGGCTGCAGCACCCTCGCGACCGAGGCAGAGGTCGCGATCGTTGCCCCGGGCGAGGTCTTCATGACTCAGGGCTGGAGAGAGATCTCCCGGGTTTGCAGGGTAAGGGGCGTCTTCGCGGTCCATTTGGATTACGACGGTGCTTCGGTGATTCTCTTCAAGGTCTTCGATGCGAGCGGGCGCCGGCTGGAGTGCTGCCCCGGAGAAGGTGGCCAGGACCCTGCCGTGACGAGGACTGGGCCCGCCAACCGATCCCTTGGCGGCTCCTCAGGCGGTGGAGGCGTCGGAGGCTCCAGCGACTCCGGCGAGCTCTTCGCGACTCCGGAGACGAGCGACGACAGCTACGAGCCCCCGAGCTAGCGCCGCTCCTGGAGCAGGGCGGGCTCGTCAGGCCGCCGCCGACTCTGATCTGGATGGGGTTGGCGTCGGTGCTTGACGGCCCACTGTTGATGATGGCGTCTTTTGCAGGGTCGCGCATAGTTTGTGTCCCTTTAGGATCTGTTCCCTGTGAGGAATCAAAAACGCGCCCCGTGGGGGGCTTGTAAGGTGCCTGTGATCATGTTTTGTTAATATAACCCTTGTCGTAGGATTGCGCGAGTTGCTCATTCCGTCTTAGCTCATTCCTCCCTTTCGAGCCTCACGAGGGCTTGGTGCTCTACGCCGACAGGTCCCAGTCCCAAGGCGGCTTCAGCCGTCGCTGGTATGCCAGGTCACGATGCCGTGGTCAAGGCCAGGAGGTGAGCGACCCAGAGTCTGGTAAGAGCCCCTGAGTCACGATGCTCAGGAGGTCCCCTTTGGCGCCCAAGAAGCCGTTGTTTGGTGAGAAAGGAGAGCGGCGTCGCTAACACGGGGTAGCATTAGGTGCGGGGATGGTGCCACGGCAGATGGCGCTTCCGGGTGATGACTTATCTCGAGGATCAGGGGCCGCTCTCTAGTGTGTCGCCGGGTCCATGCATCGGAAGGCGCAAGGTTGCTCAGCGAGGTCCTCATGTGTCTCTCCCCTCTCGCCTTTGCTCCCCTTTCTGCTCTACGTCCTCGGGTCCTGGCCCTCGAGCGAGTCTCAGCCGTCACTGGTATGCCAGGTAGCGATGCCGTGGTCAAGGCCAGAGGGTGAGGGCTGGAGAGACAGTAGGAGCCCTGAGTCGCGATGCTCAGGCGCCCCTCCTTTAACGTGCATGCGGTTCGCGCGGACGAGAGCGCGGGTGACACTGCAAGGGCCTCGCCTGACGCAGCCCCTTCAGGAGGTCCTGCAGGTCCATCATAGAAAAAACAAGGGGTTGCCATGACAATTGATAGTCAGCCGTTGGTTGCTTCTGAGGGGTAGTGAGGCACTGAAGGCTTGACGAGGTGACGCTATGCGGGGCTGCCGCGGCCAGAGCTCAGCCATCCAGGTTTGTCGGCATTGCAGGGACGGACCCATGCGCAAGCGTCGTGCCGTTTGGGAGCAGCTCCGTTAGTTGGCGTCAACTGAGCAGGCAACTAGGTAAAACACATTAGCCGCAAAGGAGTGGATTCGTTCAAATAGATGCTGGGAATGCGGACATCACTGGGTCAGGCCCGAGCGACTTGGGGGGTCATGCAGCCCGAGGGGCGCCCCCAACAAGGTAAGCTAACAACATGGAATAAAAAAGGGATACACGCCGCAGGGACGGACCCACGCGGCCTGCGAATAATGCAGCCCTGGGCGGGCGCTCCCAGCTAGAAATAAAACTCGAAAGACGTCACCTGATGATGTTGAGGACGAAGGAGCGTTGATGCAGCAGGCTCGGTGGGCTGCGGGAGCCGATCCTCAGGAGCCCCCAGGCCCAGGGGCCTCGGGAGGCTCCAGAGGCGCTGGCGGCTCCTCATGGGCCATCTCCATCCCTGCCAAGGCTGCGGAACGCCTGGCCTCTCGTGCCCCTGTGATGCCCCTCATGAGGCGCTGGTACGTGTCAGCCGCGTTCGGCAAGCCGTAAGGCATGCGAACGTAGCTGTGGGGTGGGCCTCCGCAGCGCCCCACTCGGGAGGGCCAGAGGCGCTCCAGAGAGGCGACTCGGTTGAGCCCTGGTATGTTGATGCAGATGCGCAGCCCACCATCCTCGCCTGGATGGGGAGCCACTGCTGGTAGGCAGCGGCCGCCTTTCATGACTCTTGACTCCTGTAGCTCTTGAATGGCCTTGCTGACGAACTCCTGGGGGTCTGGGTCTCCTTGCCTTGCTCCTTCTTGAGGGAAACGTGCTTCGAAACACGCCTCCAGGTGGTGCCCAAGCGCCTCCCTCGTGACCCTAGCTAGGTCGGTGGCCCTCCAGGGGAGAGCCGCCGAGCCCTGCCTAAGGAGGGCGCCGGGAGCGCTTTCCTATGCGATGGAAGGAGGTTCCCCCTGGGCAGGCGCGGGCCCAGAGGGGCCTGCCTCCTGGGTGGTCGGGCCGGACAATTTCTTCTTCTTAGGGGCGCTCTCGGGAGGCCTCCTGCTTCCACGATCCGGGTCTTCCAGTGACGCGGCCTGAAAGGCTCGTTCCAGGGAACACACTGCGTCCTTCTCTTCACATGGCACCGTGATGACTCTGCCGCTTCCTGGCATCTTGAGGACGTTGTAGCCGTGGTGAGTTACGGCCATGAACTTGGTCAGCACTGGGTACCCAAGGATGGCATTGTACGGCAAGCGAATGTGAGCGACGTCGAAGTCGATGAGCTCGGTGCGGTAGTTGTCGCGTGCCTCGAAGGTGACAAGGAGGCGGACCTGCCCAATCAGGACCGTGGAGCCGTCGGTGACACCAGAGAAAGGCTTGGTTGGCTGAAGCTGGTTGTAGGGCACTTGGAGGTTGTTGAATGTTTCCACGG
Organism: Triticum dicoccoides; assembly: GCF_002162155.2. Lineage (NCBI taxonomy): Eukaryota > Viridiplantae > Streptophyta > Magnoliopsida > Poales > Poaceae > Triticum > Triticum dicoccoides. The sequence goes on from NC_041392.1 coordinate 339,190,450, forward strand.
ACAGGACGTTGAGCCCTGCCCCACCATCGATGAGGGTCTTGGTGACCACCACGTTGCTGACGATCGCGCCACCCTTGGCGCGGGCCACGGTCTTCCCATCATCCTTCATTCCTTCCTCCTCCTCGGCCGTAGCCCCGTTCACTGCGGTCAGGGCGACGGCCGATCCTTCCTTCTCGCACGGCTTGGAGCTCTTGACATTCGTTGGTGTTGTGGGTGCGGAGGTCGTGGTACACATAGTACCGGCTGCCCTTGGAAGGTTTGGGCTGATCTCTGCCCCGCTTGGTGTCTGGTTCTGCCGCGAGCACGGCAACCCCCTTGCTCTTCACATCCTTTGCCTTGGGCTTCTTCTCTTATGGGTCTGCGGCAGGCAGCTCGAGGAGGGAGAGACGCCCTTCCTCGGCCCTGCCGCACTTGGTTGCCAGGTTGAACAGTTCCAAGGAAGTGCACAGGTCTTCATGCATCGCCGGCTCCTCCTTCATCTTGACGTCGCGCACGCTGTCGGAGAAGGCCGAGATGATGGCCTCCTAAGTCACCTGGGGTATCTTGAGGCGCGCGTTGTTGAAGCGCTGGATGTACTTCTGCAGGGTCTCCCCGGGCTGTTGCTTGATGCGGCGCATGTCGCTCACGGCGGGTGGCCGGTCGCGAGTGCCTTGGAAGTTGGCGATGAAGCAGGTGCGCATCTCGTCCCAGGAGGAGATTGTGCCTGGAGCCAAGTTCAGGAGCCAGGTGCGGGCCCTGTCCTTGAGTGCCATGGGGAACCAGTTCGCCATGACCTTCTCATCTCCGTTGGCAGCTTCGATGCCCAGCTCGTAGAGCTGGAGGAACTCCGCAGGGTCAGCCATGCCGTCGTAGAGAGGAGGGAAGTCTGGCTTGAACTTGTCGGGCCACGCGACGTTGCGTAGCTCGGCGGTGAAGGCACGGCAGCCTGCTGTGTCCACGGGAGGCCTTGGATGACGGGGAACTTGGTCTTGCATGTCCCCACGCACTGCAGCTGGGAGTAGCACAGGGGTAGGAGCATGGTCACGACGTGCTGGAGCAGGGAGCGCCCGGGCAGCTTCTTGCGGGCGAGGGACTTCTTGGCAGCTCTGCTCTTGCTGCGCTGGCGCCTGACGGAGCGGGTTCCTCCCAGGGGCCACGCGCCTTGGAGCCATGGCGCCTTCCTGAGGAGGAGGCGGCCGGGGCGCCGCCGGAGCTTCATTGCCCGCGCGGGGCGGGGTGCGGTACAGCGGAACGGACGGCGCAGGAGAGCCCCCTGCGGCGCGGACGAGCTCGGCGACGCGGTCGAGCCATTCTTCATAGACGTCGTCGACGGGACGGTAGCGCAGGAGCTCGTTCGTCGCGATGACTGCAGCCCGAGCCTCCATGGGCGCGCCGAGCGCGCGGGACGAAGAACCAGCTGGGGTGAGCGCGGGAGTTGCGGTGCGGCCGTCTTGCCGCACGGACGGATGCTGGAACGATGCTTGCTGCTCGTTCCCCGCCGGGCCGGTGGCGGTGTTGACGGCAGGTGACAGGGAACGGCGAGGACGCCCGCCGACAGGGGACGTCTGGGCGACGTCGGAAGCGAGTGCAGCCCGGCGCTCGGCGCGGGCCCGACGAGCGTCAGACATGGGCATGATGGTCGGAGGAGAACGGGGTGGTGGAAGACAAATCCCGGCGCACCCCTACCTGGCGCGCCAAATGTCGGATTTCGGGTTCCGGCAGACCCTCGAGGTTCGAACACTGGGGTGCGCGCGGAGATTTCGCCTCCTACCTACCTGGACCCCTCCGCCTTGCTAGGATCTGAACTATGGAAAGAACAACACAAGAGACGCAGGGTTTATACTGGTTCGGGCCACCGTTGTGGTGTAACACCCTACTCCAGTGTGTGGTGTGGTGGATTGCCTCTTGGGCTGATGATGATGAACAATACAAGGAAGAACAGGCTCGCGAGGGTCTGTTCTTGGCTGGGGCGATGAACTGCTGTGGGGAGCTCAGTCACCCTTCTCTCTCTCTCTAGTTGATCTTCTCTATCCTTTGATCCCTCTCTTTTCTTTTCAACCTCCCCGGCCCCCTTTACTCTGTGGGTGGATGGTCCTATTTATAGAGGCCCTAGTCCTCTTCCCAAATATCGAGCGGGAAGGGAGCCAACAATGGCGGGCTAATTTGAAGGGGGACAGCTAGTATCAACTATCCTGACAAAAGTAGTCTTCGCCTGCGCAAAGCTCTGGTGATGACGCCGTCTCAGGCTCCACGGTGACCTCCGTCTCGTAGTCCTCCTGGTCTTGGTCTCGTTGCACCGAAATGGCAACCTTTGCCTAATGCCTCGGTACTCCGCGGCTGCGCTTGCCCCCTTTGCACCAAAGAGGAAGGGAGGACACTGCGTGGGCTGGCACCCGCCTGGTGCCCACGGTCGTCATGGCTTGCGTCACGGGCACCTCGTGAGGTACCCCGCCTTGATCTCTCCACCTCCTCGTGAGCCAGCCTGACGAGGCCGCGCCTGAGGAAGCTCCGCATCGTCCGCCCTGCGAGGCTTGGCACCTCGTGAGGGTCTTGGGTTTGTGTTGGTGAAGATGGGCCGCACTGGGCCCCCCTTTGAGCCACGCCGCAGGCCGCAGGCAGGCAAGTCTGGGGACCCCCGTTCCTAGAACGCCGACATTTTTGTCTATTTTTTGCATTATCCTCTTTTGATATATGTTTATCAATAACATGTTGCATCCGTACACTGCGATACGGCAAAAATACGCCAGGGGCTTCAGTACCCATCAATATGGCGTGAGAAGTCCGTACACTTTCACAAGTGCGGCACCCCGAACTTATAGCACTATATGCATCGGCTCCGAATCATGATTTGGGTCAATAGTTGGGTTTGCGCGGCTCCTATGTTTTGGTGCCTTACGTTCCGCTATATCGGCTAAGGTAGCACTAGGAGAACTACTGCGATTGTGCCCCAGTTGAGATGGGCTGAGCACCTCAGTAGAGAAAGCTAAAACTGACTGTCATGATGAGGCGATAGACTGGTCGCTGTTCGAGAGGTTTTTCAAGTCCTTAAAGACTTATGCCGCTTCGAGCGAGGAACCGGCTTTGTCCGGCCAAGGCATGGATAGCGCCCCGAACTCGTTCTTCCGAATACTAGGGGCTTCGCCGAAATTTAAAATTATAGAGTTCTATGGCTAAGTGAGAGTGTTCCAGCATTATAGTCTGATTGCCTTGTTCGTTGTGCTGAGCGCCTCCCTCGACGGACCCAATCATGGGAAAAAGAGCGCTCAGGTTTATCCCGGACACCCCAGCACTAGTGGCATGGGGGCAGAAGCCGACGACTGGCCATCTCTTAATTTTTTAAAAACAGCCGCACAGAAAGTAATATTTTAAATTCAAGCATTGCTTAACGCATATGAACAAGTTTTCAGCGCACAGGATAACACGAGCGAGTTCATTCAAAAATTACATCCTTGGTGCATTCATCCGCCATAAGGCGGGCACCGGCCAGAACATCCTTGTAATAGTTCTCGGGCTTGCGATGCTCCTTCCCCGGCGGCAGCCCGTCCCTCACAAGCTTCTCACAGTCCAGCTTACCCCAGTGCACCTTTGCATGGGCAAGGGCCCTAAGGGCACCTTCGATGCAGACGGAGCACTTGATGACCTCGAGCCTTGGACAAGCCTCCACCAGCCGCCGCACCAGTCCGAAGTAGCTCCCAGGCAGGGCCTCTCCAGGCCACAGCCGAACTATGAAGCCCTTCAGGGCCTGTTCGGCCGCCTTGTGGAGCTCGACCAGCTGCTTCAGCTGGTCGCTCAAGGGCACAGGGTGTCCGGCCTCAGCGTACTGAGACCAAAACACCTTCTCCGTCGAGCTGCCTTCCTCGGTTCGGTAGAATGCGGCGGCATCGGATACGCTGCGGGGAAGATCTGAGAATGCCCCTGGAGAGCTCCGGATTCGGTAAGTAACAAGTAGATTACTTTTATATGTCTGCTTTGCATAGAGAATCCCTTACCCGTCGCTATCTTTTTCACCGCATCCAATTCCTGGAGGGCCTTCTGGGCTTCGGCCTTGGCAGATTTGGCAGTTTTAAGGGCCGCAGCAAGCTCGGACGCTTGCGTCTTCGAGTCGAGCTCCAAACTCTCATGTTTTTTCATGAGAGCCTGAAGCTCTTGCTGCACCTCGCCGACCTGCGCCTCAAATTTCTCCCGCTCGGTGTGCTCCGTGGCCGCTCTCTTCTTGGCCTCGGACAGCGCCTGCTTGAGGGTCACCACCTCAGTTGTGGCCCCTACAATAAGCAGTATACTCCTGTCATTTTTTGCAATTGCGTCTTCTTATAGGCATTTTTTCTATAAGGTATCTCTTACCTTCTTTCTCCTCGAGCTGCTGTTTGGCAAGGCCGAGCTCTTGCTCGGTCCGCTCGAGGCCCTGCTTCAGGGCACCCACCTCCGCAGTTAGTGCGGCGGTGGCCAGCAGCGAAGCCTGCATACGTATATTGACTCCTTTTTAGTTAGACTCCTGCGATATTTAATAGATCCACTATTCAGCTTTTCTTTCCGAACACCAAACAGAGCATCAGGGGCTACTGTTTATGCGGTAATATTTTTACATATTTCTACTTACCTCGAAGCCTGTTAGAAGGCTAGCACAAGCTTCAGTAAGTGCGCTTTTGGCGGACCAAACCTTCTAGACCACCGTACTCATGATGATACGGTGCTCCTCGTCGATGGAGGCGCCCTTAAGCACCTCCAGCAGATTGTCCGGCGCCTCCGGTTGGACGGAGGACACCGGCTCAATAGGCTTGCTCCTCTTGGCAGGAGTTCGCCTGCCGCGGTCCGGAACCATTGATGATTCCGGCGCGGTGTCCGGCTTAAAGCCGGACTTGGAGCCCTGGGGGGTCTTGTCCCCTTTACTCTTGGAGTCCGGGAGGTCGCCTCGCAGCTCCTCCTGGACCACCTCCTCTTGCCCCGGAGCTTGTCGCGACGCCACTTCGGCGGCATCCGCAGCACAGGGGGAGGCAGCGGGCGGAACTTTATTCACGTCCGATGAATCTAGGGAGCCGCTCGACGACTCGTCGAGCCCGTCCTTGGGCGGGCTGCATGATTATATTCGACATTAGGGAGAGCTGCGCAACAAAAGGAATATCATGAGTTACTCTGGTATCCGAACACTTACGATTTCGCTAGACGCTTGGCCCTGTCCGGCCACTCCTCTTCGTCCTCGTCGGCGTCGGGGGCGTAGTCCGGCGGAGGGGTTTTCCTCTTCTTGGACCCATCGGCCTCCCCTACTAGGGCGGCCTTCCTCTTCTTTCCTCCCCCCCCCCCCCGCTGGAGGGGGAGAGGTCTCTTCTTCCTCCTCCTCGTCTTCACGGGAGGAGTGCGTCTCAGACTCATCGGACGACGAGTCCGACACCACCATATGCCGGGAACTCTTTCGAGTCCCCGTGGCCTTCTTCTTCTTGGCCTTCTTCTCCGGCACCACATAAGGTGCTGGAACCAGCAGCTTCACTAGGAGAGCAGGGGCTGGGTCTTCGGGCAAGGGAGCCAGACAGTTAATCAGTCCGGACATCGCTTGGCAATCCTGTCAAAGGTGAGGGAGTTTAGATCCCGCATAGAGTCAAACTATGAAGAAAACTTAACATCCTGTAAAAGATGAAAATATTTTACCTTGCCAGCAGGACGCTGCGAGCTGAATCCGCGGTCTTCGGAGGCAGATGTGGGAGCCTCGGTGCCTTTGGTTAGCCCCTTCCAAACATCTTCGTACGTCGTGTCGAAGACCCTGCTCAGAGTTCGATGCTGCGCCGGGTTGAACTCCCACAAACTGAAGTCCCATTCTTGACACGGAAGGATCCGGCGGACGAGCATGACCTGGACTACGTTGACAAGCTTGAGCTGCTTGTTCACCAAGGACTGGATGCATTTTTGCAGTCCGGTCACCTCTTCTTCGTCGCCCCACGACAAGCCCGTCTCCTTCCAGGACGTGAGCCGCGTTGGGGTCTGGATCGGAATTCAGGGGCTGCGATCCACTTCGGATCGCGTGGCTCGGTGATGTAAAACCACCCTAACTGCCACCCCTTCAAGGTCTCCACAAAGGATCCCTCGAGCCATAGGACGTTGGCTATTTTGCCCGCCATGGCACCTCCGCACTCCGCCTGGTTGCTGCGCACCACCTATGGCTTGACATTGAAGGTCTTGAGCCAGAGGCCGAAATGGGGGCAGATGCAGAGGAAAGCCTGGCACACGATGATAAACGTCGAGATATTGAGGATGAAGTTCGGGGCCAGATCGTGGAAATCTAGGCCATAGTAGAACATGAGCCCGCGGACAAATGAGTGGAGGGGAAAACCCAGTCCGCGGAGGAAGTGGGGAAGAAATACTACCCTCTCATGGGGCCTTGGGGTGGGGAGAAGCTGCCCCTCCTCAGGAAGCCGGTGCGCGATGTCTTTGGACAGGTATCCGGCCTTCCTTAGCCTTTTGACATGGCCCTCCGTGACAGAGGAGACCATCCACTTGCCTCCCGCTCCGGACATTGTTGGAGAAGGTTGAGGTAGGAAGTGCGGGCTTGGGCGCTGGAGCTCGGGTGCGCAGAAGATGGATAGGCAAAGGAGGAAGAAGGCGTAGGTAAAAAGGTGGATCCTTATCCCCTTATATGAGCGGATGCGACTATGCGTCCCCACCAGCCTAGTAAAACTCGCTTGCCTCCCAAGCGCCGTGATAAATGGCACGGTTGGGTTACCCACGTCCGTATTGATGAGAATCCCGTAAATGGGGGACACGATCTCTGCTTTGACAAGACGTGCCAAGGAAACCGCCTCGCAAAACACGCTGAGGTGGAAAAGTGAAAACGATTCGAATAAAGGCTTGGCCGTAGTGTGATGTCACACTGCGGAATACGTCAGCAGATTAGATTTGTGTTAATATTATTCTCTCTGTGGCAATATGTGGAAACTTATTTTGCAGAGCTGGACACTACTCTTGGTGTTTACAAATTTTTATGAAGAATTTGGAGGAGGAACCCGCCTTGCAATGCCGGAGACAATCTACGCGCCGGACTCGTCGTCATTGAAGCCTGGTTCAGGGGCTACTGAGGGAGTCCTGGATTAGGGGGTGTTCGGGTAGCCGGACTATACCTTCAGCCGGACTCCAGGACTATGAAGATACAAGATTGAAGACTTCGTCCCATGTCCGGATGGGACTTTCCTTGGCGTGGAAGGCAAGCTTGGCGATGCGGATATTCAAGATCTCCTACCATTGTAACCGACTTTGTGTAACCCTAACCTTCTCCAGTGTCTATATAAACCGGAGGGTTTTAGTCCGTAGGACAACTTCATCATACAACAATCATACCATAGGCTAGCTTCTAGGGTTTAGCCTCCTTGATCTCGTGGTAGATCTACTCTTGTACTACCCATATCATCAATATTAATCAAGCAGGACGTAGGGTTTTACCTCCATCAAGAGGGCCCGAACCTGGGTAAAACATCGTGTTCCTTGCCTCCTGTTACCATCCGGCCTAGATGCACAGTTCGGGACCCCCTACCCGAGATCCGCTGGTTTTGACACCGACACACCTCTTCACAAGGGTATAAGTAATCATGCATATAAGACATCAAAAGACTCAAATAACTTTCATGGATAAAAACATAGATCTGATCATAAACTTAAAGTTCATCAGATCCCAACAAACACACCGCAAAAAGGGTTACATCAAATAGATCTCCAAGAGACCATTGTATTGAGAATCAAAAGAGAGAGAGAGAGAGAGAGAGAGAGAGAGAGAGAGAGAGAGAGGAAGCCATATAGCTACTAACTACGGACCCATAAGTCTACAATGAACTACTCATGCATCATCGGAGAGGCACCAATGAGGATGATGAACCCCTTCGTATTGGTGTCTAGATTGGATCTATGGTTTTTGGAATTTGCGGCGGCTGGAATTGTGTTTCATTGACTCCCCTGGGGTTTTGGAATATTGGGGTATTTGTAGAGCAAAGAGGCGGTGCGGGAGGCGGCCGAGGTGGGCACAACCCACCAGGGCACGCCTGGGCCCCCAGGCGCGCCTAGGTGGGTTTTGCTCCGCTCGGAGCTCCCCTCCGGTACTTCCTTGGCCAAACTTGTGTCTTCTGGTCCAAAAAAATCTCCAAAAAGTTTCGCTGTGTTTGGACTCCGTTTGGTATTGATTTTCTGCGAAGTAAAAAACAAGTAAAAGCAACAACTAGCACTGGGCACTATGTCAATAGGTTAGTCCCAAAAAATGATATAAAGTTGCTATAAAATGATTTTGAAACATCCAAGAATGATAATATAACAGCATGGAACAATAAAAATTTATAGATATGTTGGAGACGTATCAGCATCCCCAAGCTTAATTCCTGCTCGTCCTCGAGTAGGTAAATTATAAAAATAGAATTTTGATATGGAATGTTTCCTAACATGTTCATCACATATTCTTTTCGTTGTAGCATGGACATTTGGGCGTTTATATGATTCAAAGCAATAGTCTAGTTTTGACATGAAGATTTCAATACTCAAGCATATCAACAAGAAACCATGTCTTTCAAAATATCAACACTAAAGTAAGTTATCCCTAGCCCATTATGCTCAATCATTGATCCATTCATGAAACACACTCGCATATTAGCTACACCCGATGCTCAAGTACGATCATAATGCCCCTTAGTTGGTACTTTATAAGAGAAGATGGAGACTCAAATAAAAACGCATATAATAAATAAAAAGTCCCTTCGCAGAGGGAAGTAGGGATTTGTAGAGGTGCTAGAGCTCAAAGCGAAAAAGATAGAGATAAAAACATTTTGGGTGGCATGCCTTTCCTGTCAACGAAAACGATTGAGTAGATCCCAATACTTTCCATGCTAGATATATCATAGGCAGTTCCCAAACAGAAAATAAAGTTTATTCCTTTTTCCACATACTTTCATATTCCATGGCTAACCGAATCCACGGGTGTCGTCCATACCAACACTTTCCAAGGAACTTATTATTTGGCAACGTAAAGTAAATTCATTTTTCATTTCGGGATTGGGCATCCCTAATACCTTTGTCGTACTCTCATGCAATGACAAGTGAATAAACACTCATCTTGAGAATAACACATCATGAGCGGTACGAGCACACAAAAGAGAAATTTATTTTGAAAATTAGAGATGGCACATACAATTTTTCTTAGAGCGGCAAAAGAATACCGCATATAGATAGGTATAATGGACTCATATGGAAAAACTGGTTTTAGGATTTTGGATGCACAAGTAGTGATCATACTTAGTGCAAATGAAGGCTAGCAAAAGATTGAGAAGCATCCAACCAAGAAATGAAAAATCTCATAAGTGAGCATTAAGCTTAACTAACACCGAATAATGCATCATAAGTAGGATGTAACTTCATTGCATAACTATTGACTTTCTTGCTTGCATAGGGAATCACAAACCTTAACACCAATATTCCTACTAAAGCATAATTACTCATCAACATGACTCACATATTATATCATCATATCGAAAAACTATTACAAGGAATCAAGTTTATTTTGTCCAATGATCTTCATGAATTTTTTATTATATCCCACTTGAATATCTATCACTTTGGGACTAATTTCGTATGTTGCTTTTGATAGCTCAAACAAATCTAAGTGAAGAACATGAGCATAAAAAATTTATTATCTCAAAATAATTTAAGTGAAGCATGAGAGAATTTCTTTTAAAATTTAACAACTCTCAAATAAATCTAAGTGAAGCATGAGAGCATTTCTTCAAAAGTACTAAAGCACGCCGTCCTCAAAAAGATATAAGTGAAGCACTAGAGCATTTCCATAGCTCAAAAAGATTTAAGTGAAGCATAGAGAGGAATTCTAACAAGTCATAGCATAATTTTGGCTCTCTAAAATAGTTGTGTCCAGCAAGGATATTTGATAAAAACAAAAGGCAGAACAAGCAAAGAATCATATCATACAAGACTCTCCAAGCAAAACTCATGATATGTGATGAATAAAAATATAGCTCCAAGTAAAATACCGATGGTCGTTAGAAGAAAGAGGGGATGCCACTCAGGCATCCCCAAGCTTAGTTGCTTGCTTATATTTAGATAATGGCTTGGGATGCCATAGGGCATCCCCAAGATTAGGCTCTTATTACTCCTTATTCCTTCATCCATCGTGATCTCACCCAAAACTTGAAAACTTCAATCACACAAAACTCAACAAAACCTTCGTGAGATCCATTAGTGTAACAAAGCAAATCACTACTCTAAGTATTGTTGCAAACCCATTCATATTTTATTTTGACATTATATCTATTTTATTCAAACTTTGCTATGTCTCAAACCCCTCGATAGAGTCCATAGATTAATCAAAATAAGCACACAACGCAAAGAAAACAGAATCTGTCAAAAACAGAACAGACTGTAGCAATCTGAGAACTTCGAATAATTATGTAACTCCAAAAATTCTGAAAATTTAGGACAACGTGCGAAATTTGTATATCAATCGTGTTTAAAAATTCAGAATTTTTCATCGCTTCTGTGATTTTTGAAAATTATTTTACTAGACGCAAAAATTTTCTGTTTTTCAACAAGATCAAAGCAACTATCAGCCAACATGATCCCAAAGCTTGGCACAAACACTAATTAAAACATAAAAAGGCACAATCATGACAGTAGCATAATTGTGCAAACACTCAAGAACAGAAAGAAAAAGACAAAAAAATTCATTGGGTTGCCTCCCAACAAGCGTTATCGGTTTATGCCCCTAGATAGGCATAATGCAAAGATTCAAGTATTGTCATCTTTATTTCTAGATCCATAAGGTGCCCTCATGATTGAGTCATATGGTGCCCTAATTCTTGTTCTAGGGAAGTGTTCCATACCCTTCCTTAGTGGAAATCGAAATTTGATATTGCCTTCTTTCATATCAATCACGGCACCAATAGTATGTAAGAACGGTCTACCAAGAGTAATTGGGCAAGACGGATTGCAATCAATATCAAGAACAATAAAATCTATTGGCACATAGATCCTATTTGCAAGAATAAGAACATCATTAATTCTTCCCGTAGGCTTTTTGTAGGATCGAAAGTATGTCTAGAGGGGGGTGATTAGACTACTTGACCAAATAAAAATCTAGCCTTTTCCCAATTTTAGTTCTTGGCAGATTTTAGCTATCTTGGCACAAGTCAAGCAATCTCCACACAATTCAATCAAGCATGCAAAAGAGTATATGAGCAGCGAAAAGTAAAGCATGCAACTTGCAAGAATGTAAAGGGAAGGGTTTGGAGGATTCAAACGCAATTGGAGACACGGATGTTTTTGTCGTGGTTCCGATAGATGGTGCTATCGTACATCCACGTTGATGGAGACTTCAACCCACAGAGGGTAACGGTTGCGCGAGTCCACGGAGGGCTCCACCCACGAAGGGTCCATGAAGAAGCAACCTTGTCTATTCCATCACGGCCGTCGCCCACGAAGGACTTGCCTCACTAGCGGTAGATCTTCACGAAGTAGGCGATCTCCTTGCCCTTACAAACTCCTTGGTTCAACTCCACAATCTTGTCGAAGGCTCCCAAGTGACACCTAGCCAATCTAGGAGACACCACTCTCCAAGAAGTAACAAATGGTGTGTTGATGATGAACTCCTTGCTCTTGTGCTTCAAATGATAGTCTCCCCAACACTCAACTCTCTCTCACAGGATTTGGATTTGGTGGAAAGAAGATTTGAGTGGAAAGCAACTTGGGGAAGGCTAGAGATCAAGATTCATATGGTTGGAATGGAATATCTTGACCTCAACACAAGTGTAGGTGGTTCTCTCTCAGAACATGTGTATTAGAAGTGTAGGTATGTTCTGATGGCTTTCCCCATGAATGAAGAGTGGGTGGAGGGGTATATATAGCCTACACACAGAATCTAACTGTTACACACAATTTGCCAAACTTGGTGGGACCGAATGGTTAAACTCAGTCGGACCGATTCAGCAAACCTAGTGGCCATTAGGATTTTCGGTGGGACTAAGATGCAACTCGGTAGGACCGATATGGTTAGGGTTAGGGCATAACATAATCTCGGTGTGACCGATTACACAAACTCGGTGGGACCGATTTTGGTAATAAGCTAACTAGAGAGTTGGTCAGGTAAACTCGGTGGGACCGATTCGCTCATCTCGGTGAGACCGAAATGTTACAAAAGGGAAACAGAGAGTTTACATTGCAATCTCGGTGGGACCGATCGCTCATCTCGGTAAGACTGAAACGTTACGAAGGGAAACACAGAGATTACAATCCCATCTCGGTGAGACCGAGATCCCTATCGGTGAGACCTATTTGCCTAGGGTTTGTGGCAGTGGCTATGACATTTGAAACTCGGTGGCGCCGGATAGAAAGAATCGGTGGGGCTGAGTTTGACTTTTGGTTTAGGTCATATGTGGATGTGGGAGAGTAGTTGAGGATTTTGGAGCATATCACTAAGCACTTTGAGCAAGCAAGCCATTAAGCAACACCTCATCCCTCCTTGATAGTATTGGCTTTTCCTATAGACTCAATGTGATCTTGGATCACTAAAATATAAAATGTAGAGTCTTGAGCTTCACGCTTGAGCCAAACTTTTTGTCCTTAGAATTTTGAGGGATCCACTTTCCTCATCCATGACATGCCATTCATTGAGCTTTTCCTGAAATATTAATCTTGGAATAATGTTAGCTCAATGAGCTATATGTTGTTAGGAATTACCAAAACCACCCAGGCATAGTTGCACTTTCACTTTTTAATAGTAGAATCCACCAAGTGCAAATTTAAAGAGCATTCTCCAATCTTGGTAAGACCAAGCACATCACATAAAGATTTTGGAATTGTAGAAACACTAGCACCCAAGTCACACAAAAGCAAAACACTCATAATTTTTAATCTTGACTTTAATGGTAGGTTCCCATTCATCATGTAATTTTCTAGGAATTGAAATATCTAATTCCAACTTTTCTTCCAAAGCTTTCGTCATAGCATCAAAAATATGTTTAGTAAAATCTTTATTTTGTTCATAAGCATGGGGTGAATTTATCATGGATTGCAACAAATAAATACAATCAATCAAAGAGAAATTATCATAATTAAAGTCTTCGTAATCCAAAAGAGTGGGCACATCACTAGTTAAAGTTTTGACCTCTCCAAACCCACTTTTATCAATTTTCTCAACAATATTGTCACCCTCCAAATTATCGGGATGCCTTCTAACTAAAGTTAACTCTTATTCAGTCCCTTATTCATCAGTCTTAATTTTACTAAACAAAGAATCAATAGAAAAAACACCAATCATCTTAAGATCTTCATCATTTTTATGAAAGCAATCGCTGGAAAACACTTTTTCTAAAAAATCACTTTTATCTCTAAGCAAGTGGTTCGTTTCTTATTTTCATCCATAGAAACATATAAAGCTTTAATTGTTTCCTCAACCTTAGGCATAAAAATTTTCATCTTGAGATTTTCTACGTCATTAGACATTCTATCGATGCTTCTAGACATATCATCAATCTTACTCAACTTTTCTTCTATCATAGTATTAAAATTATTTTGAGCATTGATAAATTATTTAATATTATTCTCAATATTAGAGGTGTTAATATTATTATTATAAGAATGATTACCATAGGAATTACCATGATTGTTAGAGGAATTTCCCAAAAAGGTCTAGGATTAAAATTACCTCTATAAGCATTGTTATTAAAATTGTTTCGAGAAACAAAATTTACATCTATGGCGTCACTATTTTGCTCAATCAAAGTAGACAAAGGCACATCATTAATATCAATAGGGGCATTTTTATTAGAAACCAACTTCATAAGAGCATCAACTTTTTCACTCAAAGAATTTATTTCTTCTACCGAATTAACCTTTTTACTAGTAGGAGCTCTTTCGGTATGCCATTGTGAATAATTAGCCACAATATTATCAAGCAATTTAGTTTCTTCACCCAAAGTAATTTCCATAAAAGTAGCACCCGCGGCGGAATCTAAAAGATTTCTAGAAACAAAATTCAATCCCGCATAAAAAAATTGTATGATCATCCAAAGATTTAAACCATGAGTAGGACAATTTTTTATCATCAATTTCATTCTTTCCCAAGATTGCACAACATGTTCATGCTCAAGTTACTTAAAATTCATGATTTGTATCCTAAGGGAAATAATTTTCGTGGGCGGAAAATACTTAGTAATAAAAGCATCTTTCCACTTATCCCAAGAATCGATACTATTGCGAGGTAAAGAAGAAAACCAATTTTTTGCACGATCTCGCAAAGAAAATGGGAATAATTTCAACTTCACAATATCATTGTCCACATATTTTTTTTCTTTTGAATATTCCATAATTCCACGAATGTGTTAAGATGGGATGCGGCAGCCTCACTAGGAGTACCAGAAAATTGATCTTTCATAACAAGATTCAACAAAGCGGCATTAATATCACAAGACTCCGCATTAGTGGCGGGAGGAGCAACCGGAGTGCTAATAAAATCATTGTTGTTGGTACTGGAGAAATCACACAACTCGGTGTTCTCTTGAGTCATTGTGACTGTGCAACAAGATTGCACTCAAAAACAGATCTGACAAAAAAACGACGAACGAAAAAGAAGGCGAATAAAATGGCAAATTTTTGTGAAGTGGGGGAGATGAAAACGAGAGGCAAATGGCAAATAATGTAAATTGCAAGGAGATAAGATTTGTGATTAGGAACCTATTAGAGGTTGATGATGTCTCCCCGGCAACGACGATAGAAATTCCTTTTGATGCGGCTTGAACTACGTCGATATTTCCCCAAAGAGGAAGGGATGATGCAGCACAACTACGGTGGGTATTTCCCTCAGTGATGAGGTCAAGGTTATCGAACCAGTAGGAGAACCACGCAACACTATGTGAATAGTACCTGCACACAAAGAACAAATACTTGCTACCTAACTTAAAAGAGGGGTTGTCAATCCCTCATGGGTAAAAAGATAGGTAAAATTGTAGTAGATTGGATAAATAAATCTCGTGGGAACGCAAGATAAAATAAATAACAATAAATTGCAGCAAGGTATTTTTGTATTTTTGGTTTAATAGATCTGAAAATAAAAGCAAATAAAGATAGATCTCAAAGGAAAATATGATAAAGAAGAGACTCGAGGGCCGTAGATTTCACTAGGGGCTTCTCTCGAGAAAAATAGCATACGGTGGGTAAACAAATTACTGTTGGGCAATTGATAGAACTTCAAATAATCATGATGAGATCCACGCAATGATCATTATATAGGCATCGCGTCCAATATTAGTAGACCGACTCCTGCCTGCATCTACTAAAATTACTCCACACATCGACCGCTATCCAGCATGCATCTAGTGTATTAAGTTCATGGGAAAATGGAGTAATGCAATAAGAACGATGGCATGATGTAGACAAGATCTACTCATATAGGAATAGACCCCATTTTTTATCCTTAAATGCAACAAAACATACATGTCATTTCCCCTTCTGTCACTGGGATTGAGCACCGTAAGATCGAACCCATCACAAAGCACCTCTTCCCATGGCAAGAAAAATTGATCTAGTCGGCCTAACTAAACCAAAAATTCGAAGAAGAAATTGTTGGGGAACGTAGTAATTTCCAAATTTCCTATGCACACGCAAGATCATGGTGATGCATAGCAACGAGAGGGGAGATTGTTGTACACGTACCCTCGTAGACTGAAAGCGGAAGCGTTATGACAACGCGGTTGATGTAGTCGTACATCTTCACGATCGACCGATCCTAGTACCGAAAGTACGGAACCACCGCGATCTTCACACGTTCGGCTCGGTGACGTCCCACGAACTCACAATCCAGCAAAGTGACGAGAGAGAGCTTCATCAGCATGACGGCATGATGACGGTGATGATGATGCTATCAGAACAGGGCTTCGCCTAAGCACCGCTACGATATGACCGAGGTGGAATATGGTGGAAGGGGGCACCGCACACGGCTAAGAGATCAATGATCAACTTGTGTGTCTATGGGGTGCCCCCCTCCCGTGTATATAAAGGAGTGGAGGAGGGGGAGAGCCGGCCCTCTACTATGGCGCGCCCTAGGGAGTCCTACTCCCACCGGGAGTAGGATTCCCCCTTTTCCAAGTAGGAGTAGGAGAGAAGGAAGGGAAAGAGAGAATAGAAGGAAGGAGGGGGCGCCGCCCCTCCCCCCTAGTCCAATTCGGACTAGGCCTTGGGGGGCGTGGCCTGCCCTAGGAATCCCTTCTCTCTTTTCCCTAAAGCCCAATAAGGCCCATATACTCCCCGGGGGGTTCCGGTAACCTCCCGGTACTCCGGAAAATGCCCGAACTCATCCGAAACCATTCCGTTGTCCAAACATAGGCTTCCAATATATCGATATTTACGTCTCGACCATTTCGAGACTCCTCGTCATGTCTGTGATAAAATCCAGGACTCCAAACTACCTTCAGTACATCAAAACACATAAACTCATAATACCAATCGTCACTGAATGTTAAGCATGCGGACCCTACGGGTTTGAGAACTATGTAGACATGACCGAGACACGTCTCTAGTCAATAACCAATAGCGAGACCTAGATGTTCATATTAGCTCCCACATATTCTACGAAGATTTTTATCGGTCAAACCTCATAACGATATACGTTATTCCTTTTGTCATCGGCATGTTACTTGCCCGAGATTCGATCGTCGGTATCTCAATACCTAGTTCAATCTCGTTACCGGCAAGTCTCTTTACTCATTCCGTAATGCTACATCCCGTAACTAACTCATTAGTTACATTGCTTGCAAGGCTTATAGTGATGTACATTACCGAGAGGGCCTAGAGATACCTCTCCGACAATCTAAGTGACAAATCCTAATCTCGATCTATGCCAACTCAACAAACACCATCGGAGACACCTGTAGAGCACCTTTATAATCACCCAGTTACGTTGTGAGTTTGGTAGCACACAAAGTGTTCCCTCCGGTATTCAGGAGTTGCATGATCTCATAGTCATAGGAACATGTATAAGTTATGGAGAAAGCAATAGCAACAAATTAAACAATCATCGTGCTAAGCTAACGAATGGGTCAAGTCAATCACATCATTCTCTAATGATGTGATCCCGTTAATCAAATGACAACTCATGTCTATGGCTAGGAAACTTAACCATCTTTGATTCAACGAGCTAGTCAAGTAGAGGCATAGTAGTGACACTCTGTTTGTCTATGTATCCACACATGTACTAAGTTTCCAGTTAATACAATTGTAGCATGAATAATAAACATTTATCATGAAATAAGGAAATAAATAATAACTTTATTATTGCCTCTAGGGTATATTTCCTTCAGTCTCCCACTTGCACTAGAGTCAATAATCTAGTTCACATCGCCATGTGATTTAACACCAATAGTTCACATCACCATGTGATTAACACCCATAGTTCACATCGCCATGTGACCAACACTCAAAGGGTTTACTAGAGTTAGTAATCTTAGTTCACATCGTCATGTGATTAACACCCAAAGAGTACTAAGGTGAGATCATGTTTTGCTTGTGAGAGAAGTTTAGTCAACGGGTCTGCCATATTCAGATCCGTATGTATTTTGCAAATTTCTATGTCAACAATGCTCTGCACCGAGCTACTCTAGCTAATTGCTCCCACTTTCAATATGTATCCATATTGAGACTTAGAGTCATCTGGATCAGCGTCAAAACTTGCATCGATGTAACCCTTTACGACAAACCTTTTGTCACCTCCATAATTGAGAAACGTATCCTTATTCCACTAAGGATAATTTTGACCGATGTCTAGTGATCTACTCCTAGATCACTATTGTACTCCCTTGCCAAATTCAGTGTATGGTATACAATAGATCTGATACATAGCATGGCATACTTTATAGAACCTATGGCTGAGGCATAGGGAATGACTTTCATTCTCTCTCTATCTTCTGCCGTGGTCGGGCTTTGAGTCTTACTCAATTTCACACCTTTCAACATAGGCAAAGAACTCCTTCTTTGACTGTTCTATTTTGAACTACTTCAAAAACTTGTCAAGGTATGTACTAACTGAAAAAACTTATCAAACGTCTTGATCTATCTATATAGATCTTGATGCCCAATATGTAAGCAGCTTCACCGAGGTCTTTCTTTGAAAAACTCCTTTCAAACACTCCTTTATGCTTTCCAGAAAATTCTACATCATTTCCGATCAACAATATGTCAATCACATATACTTATCAGAATGGTTGTAGTGCTCCCACTCACTTTCTTGTAAATACAAGCTTCACCGCAAGTCTGTATAAAACTATATGATTTGATCACACTATCAAAACATATATTCCAACTCAGAGAGGCTTGCACTAGTCCATAAATGGATCGATGGAGCTTGCACACTTTGTTAGCACCTTTTGGATCGACAAAACCTTTTGGTTGCATCATATACAACTCTTCTTTAAGATATCCATTAAGGAATGCAATTTTGACATCCATTTGCCAAATTTCATAATCATAAAATGTGGCAATTGCTAACATGATTCGGACGGACTTAAGCATCACTGCGGGTGAGAAGGTCTCATCGTAGTCAACTCCTTGAACTTGTCAAAAACCTTTTGCAAAAAGTCAAGCTTTGTAGACAGTAATATTACCGTTAGCGTCAGTCTTCTTCTTGAAGATCCATTTATTCTCTATGGCCTGCCGATCAATGGGCAAGTCAACCAAAGTCCACACTTTGTTCTCATACATGGATCCCATCTCAGATTTCATGGCCTCAAGCCATTTTGCGGAATCTGGGCTCATCATCGCTTCCCCATGGTTCGTAGGTTCGTCATGGTCAAGTAACATGACTTTCAGAACAGGATTGTCGTACCACTCTGGTGCGGATCTTACTCTGGTTGACCTACGAGGTTCGGTAGTAACTTGATCGGAAGTTTGATGATCACCATAATTAGCTTCCTCACTTACTGTGTAGGGATCACTGGAACTGATTTCAGTGATGAACTACTTTCCAATAGGGGAGAAGGTACAATGACCTCGTCAAGTTCTACTTTCCTCCCACTCACTTCTTTCGAGAGAAACTCCTTCTCTAGAAAGGATCCATTCTTAGCAATGAATATCTTGCCTTCGGATCTGTGATAGAAGGTGTACCCAACAGTCCCCTTTGGGTATCCTATGAAGACACATTTCTCCGAGTTGGGTTCAAGCTTATCAGGTTGAAGCTTTTTCACATAAGCATCGCAGCCCCAAACTTTAAGAAACGACAACTTGGGTTTCTTGCCAAACCACAGTTCATAAGGTGTCGTCTCAACGGATTTAGATGGTGCCCTATTTAACGTGAATGCAGCCGTCTCTAAAGCATAACCCCAAAATGATAGCGGTAAATCAGTGAGAGACATCATATATCGCACCATATCTAATAAAGTGTGGTTACGACGTTCGGACACACCATTATGTTGTGGTGTTCTAGGTGGCGTGAGTTGCGAAACTATTTCGCATTGTTTCAAATGAAGTCCAAACTCATAACTCAAATATTCTCCTCCATGATCAGATCGCAGAAACTTGATTTTCTTGTTACGATGATTTTCCACTTCACTCTAAAATTATTTGAACTTTTCAAATGTTTCAGACTTATGTTTCATTAAGTAGATATACCCGTATCTGCTCAAATCATCTATGAAGGTTAGAAAATAATGATACCTGCCGCGAGCATCAACACTCATTGGACTGCATAAATCAGTATGCATTATTTCCAGCAAGTCTGTTGCTCGCTCCATAGTTCCAGAGAACGGAGTCTTAGTCATCTTGCCCATGAGGCATGGTTCGCAAGCATCAAGTGATTCATAATCTAGTGATTTCAAAATCCCATCAGCATGGAGTTTCTTCATGCGCTTTACACCAATATGACCCAAACGGCAGTGCCACAAATAAGTTGCACTATCATTATTAACTTTGCATCTTTTGGTTTCAATATTATGAATATGTGTATCACTATGATCGAGATCCAACAAACCATTTTCATTGGGTGTATAACCATAGAAGGTTTTATTCATGTAAACAAAACAACAATTATTCTCTAACTTAAATGAATAATCGTATTGCAATAAACATGATCAAATCATATTCATGCTCAACGCAAACACCAAATAACATTTATTCAGGTTCAACACTAATCCCGAAAGTATGGGGAGTGTGCGATGATGATCATATCATTCTTGGAACCACTTCCAACACACATCGTCACTTCACCCTTAACTAGTCTCTGTTCATTCTGCAACTCCCATTTCAAGTTACTACTCTTAGCAACTAAACTAGTATCAAATACCGAGGGGTTGCTATAAACACTAGTACAGTACACATCAATAACATGTGTATCAAATATACCTTTGTTCATTTTGCCATCCTTCTTATCCGCCAAGTATCTAGGGGCAGTTCCACTTCCAGTGACCATTTCCTTTGCAGTAGAAGCACTTAGTTTCAGGCTTGAGTCTAGCTTTGGGTTTCTTCACGGGAGTGACAACTTGTTTGTCATTCTTCTTGAAGTTCCCTTTCTATCCTTTTTCCCTTTGTATTGAAACTAGTGGTCTTGTAAACCATCAACACTTGATGCTCTTTCTTGATTTCTACCCTCGCCAATTTTAACATCGCGAAGAGCTCGGGAATTACTTTCATCATCCCTTTCGTATTATAGTTCATCACGAAGTTCTAGTCACTTGGTGATAGAGACTAGAGAACTTTGTCAATCACAATCTTATCTGAAGATTAACTCCCACTTGATTCAAGAAATTGTAGTGCCCAAACAATCTGAGCACATGCTCACTGGTTGAGCCATTCTCCTCCATTTTGCAGGCAAAGTACTGTCATATGTCTCATACCTCTCGACACGGGCATGAGTATGAAATACCAATTTCAACTCTTGGAACATCTTATATGCTCTATGGCGTTCAAAACAATTTTGAAGTCCCGGTGTTAAGCCGTAAAGCATGGTGCACTAAACTATCAAGTAGTCATCATACCAAGCTTTTGTCAAAATGTTCATAACGTCTGCATCTGCTCCTGAAATAGGTTTGTCACCTAGCGGTGCATCAAGGACATAATTCTTCTGTGCAGCAATAAGGAAAATCTTCAGATCACGGACCAAGTCCGCATCATTGCTACTAACATCTTTCAAGATAGTTTTTCTCTAGGAACATATCAAAATAAACGGGGAGCAACATCGCAAGCTATTGATCTACAACATAGTTATGCAAATACTATCAGGACTAAGTTCATGATAAATTCAAGTTCAATTTAATCTTATTACTTAAGAACTCTCACTTAGATAGACATCACTCTAGTCATCTAAATGATCATGTGATCCAAATCAACTAAACCATGTCCGATCATCACATGAGATGGATTAGTTTTCAATGGTGAACATCACTATGTTGATCATATCTACTATATGATTCACGCTCGACCTTTCGGTCTCCAGTTTTCTGAGGCCATATCTACATATGCTAGGCTCGTCAAGTTTAACCCGAGTACTCTGCGTGTGCAAAACTGGCTTGCACCCGTTGTGGTGTCTCGGCACGAAGAACTGTCGCAATGGTGCATACTCAGGGAGAACACTTATACCTTGAAATTTTAGTAAGGGATCATCTTATAAAGCTACCGCCGAACTAAGCAAAATAAGATGTTGTAACATCCCAAATTTCCAATTTGGAATGTTATGCACTAGATCATCAATGCATATCATATTGTATTGCCTTTGGGCCTGATCCAAAAATTCTACGCAACTCAAGGACCCACGGAGAGAGTTGGAGATTTCGTTATTTTCATATTTGAGTTTTCTCAAATTTTGAAAATAGGATCATTTGATTTTATTTATTTTTATCTTCAATTATTTCTATTATAAAATAAGTGAGAGGGAATAAAATGACTTTCCCAAAATTTAGAAATATTGAGGATTTAATAATAAAATCAAATAAGATTTTATTTTGGAGTTTTTCGTGGTTTTATTTGAATTTAGGAAAAATTGCACGTTTTCAGAAAACTGCATTTAGGGCCAAGAAAATTTTTATGTTGTTCTAAATATTTTATTTAGACGGTGAAAATTTGTTTTGGCATTTTTAGATCTTTATTTATTTTTTTCTAGAATTTTTTCTTAGTTCAGCGAAATTATTTTTAAAAAAACATGCGCCCCAACTGGGCCGAAGGCCCAGCCGAGCCGGCCCAGCCACCGCCGCCTCCCGCAAGCCGGATCGGGACCGAAGTCCCGATCGCCGCCGCCGCCGTGTCCGGGAGGGACTCGCCTCCCGAGGCCGCCCCCTTCCCCAAGTATCCTCCCCCCTTTCTATAGCCACCGCCACCGCCGCCCTCTCCTCACCCCGCCCCGCACCGCAGCCCGCCCCGCCACCGCAGCGCCGCCTCGCCGCCACAGCCGCC
>NC_041392.1:339213400-339221417 GCF_002162155.2 Triticum dicoccoides
GCCCCGCCGCCGCAGCGCCGCCTCGCCGCCGCCTGGAGCCCCGCCAGAGCCCGAGCCGAGGTAGCCGCCCGCCGCCCCGGTATTTCTGAGAAAAACCGATCCAGTTTTTTTAAGAAAAACCCTAGTTTTCGTTTTTTTAAATAGATCGGGTTTACCGGTTTATTTATTTAGCGAACGTTCGCTCGTTCGTTCGTTTTAACGAACGTGTTCTTCGTTTAGTTCCATATAACGAACGTTCATTCTTTAATTTGTTCATCGTTTTTCTTTTTCTCGGATTTTCCGCGATTATTTCTGATCGTGATTTCCGATCCGATTTTCGTTCTAGTATAACTTTTCGCTCGTTTATCGAAATCAGGCGATTCAAGTGCCTGGAGTTTCGCCTCGAAACCCTCTTTCTGTTTAACCAACTCAAACAAGTTTTTTCCTCTGTAAAATTTTGACCTAGATCCAGATTAGTAATCGAAGCTTGTTTCTTTTGCCGTTTGACTTTTGTTGCTTCGTTCGATTTGATTCTTTTTGCAAACCGGAGTTCTTAAGTTGAACTATATGGTTAGATCTCGTATTTGAGTTTTACCTGTGCATTAGATGAGTACTTATTGTATGCTTGTTTGTTTGCGATAGTGTACCCGGAGTGCGCCGCTTGCTACTTCGAATCCCTAGGTTTCACGGATCATCAGCAAGGCAAGTAACACTTTGATCATACATCCTACTACCCAGTTTTTATTGCATTAGATCAATCCTCAAACATTACATTATTAGGATCTAATGAAATTATGGGTTTTGGGAAGTACATGAGGTAGTACCTATTACCTGTTTTATTAGCAAACCCTGGGAGTTACTTCTACGTTTGCTTACATTGCTATGCTATGCTAGTAGACGTGGATTGGGTGAGTGTATCCATGATAGATGTCAGATTGTTAAATTAATGGTTTATCTAAGATGGTAACTTAAACACACATCTGGGTGGATTGAGGCACCTGGGTATTCCAGCGATTGCCTGGTTTTACTTTTGGGCCACCACCCAGGCTCAAAGGGATCATGAGATTATTCATACTAGAAACTTCCATGTGCAGCCACAAGCTATTATGGGCTCTAGGATAGTTGACTAAGTCATGCGAACTCTTATAGTGGTAGACTAGCAGATGTAGGGGATGTAGGTTGGTACGGTCTACCCTATCATAAGGTACTAGCGCTTCTGAAAGACTATGTCTTGGTCATCCGTTTCTCAAACACCATGTAGTGCGAGAACCCCAACGGAGGAGATCGAGTCTTGTGGGGAAAAGTGTGCAAACCTCTGCAGAGTGTATAAACTAATCATGGTTAGCCGTGTCCCCGGTTATGGACATCTTGAGTATCTAGTACTTGGATTATCATGTGAATCTCATCATGTTACTCTAATTAATTTTGTTAGGTTTTAATGATGATGCTTAATTGGGATTGAGAGGGTGTCTACACTCTCAATGTTTAACAACTACCATGATAGTTAAATAAAATTTATTCCTTTGTAGTAGGGAAAAATTGGCTTTACGCAAAACTGTAACCATGGAGCTTTCCACCAGCCAAATATGCATGTAGTATAGCTTTATTCTTCCATTATTCTCTATGTGTTACCTTGCCAGCATATTACATGTGCTGGCCCATTTCGGGCTGCAACGTTCATGTTGCAGACTTTTCAGACGACGAGTAAGGTGCCTTAGGTCGTGGTTCTATACTCAGTGATGCCGTTGGAGTTGATGGACTCACTTATCTTCGAAGCCTTCCGCTGTTATCGTTATTAGATGGCCTTAAGCCATATTTATTGTAATAAGTTCTCTTTTGAGACACTCGATGTAATAAGTGTGTGATTGCTACTCTGTTATAAATCCTTCAAGTACTGTGCGTGTCAGCATTACCGCTCCAGGGATGACACTGATGCACAGAGATTGGACTGTTTGAGGTTTGGTCATTACAAGATGGTATCAGAGCACACGCTGACTGTAGGACACGACCACTAAGCTAAAGCCCTAGATCACTACTCACTCTTCCCACTTTGACTCCTCATCTTTTCTACTCTTTTAGGATGGTGGATGCAAGGAACAAGTTTACCCAACCGGATAAAGATACACCCTTTGGACGTCACTTGAAGGAAGTCACTAAGTACCTGAACCTCGGAGTACCAAGCTTCACCGGAACCTACAACGCCACTTTACCTCAAGAGGAGCGCTGGATGATTCAAGTTCAAGTTCCCGGAAGAACGTTCATGCCAGTCACTGAGCCCATAGAGTTTTCCTTTGATGCACCAACCTAGAGTCTAGGAAAGAGGATGGCAGCTCACATCGCCATGGTACGTATTGGAGAAGTTTACCGCAAGGATCTCAAGGATACTATCTACCAGATTTGTGGGCGCCGAGATGAGCACTGGGAGATTGTTAGTACCAAGAAGGATAGATCAATCGCAGCTTTTATCCAGGAGTTAAACCAGCACATTCGACGTCAGGAGAACCAGATGTGCGCAGACATGATAGATCTGAAGAATGCAAGGACAAGAATCACGGAGCTGGAGGGAGAACTCAAGGCTACACATGAAGATTATGAAGAGGAAATCGAAGTACTAGTGGATTAGAATGCCGACCTAACGATGAAGATCGGAATATTTATGGGAGACCCTACACCAGTAGAAGAATACGAAGAACCCAAGGAAATACGCCCGGAAGACTACATCATCATCAACGATACCGACTCGGATCCAGATGATAGCGATGATGACTATGTTGATGAAGCTCGAGCAGATATTATGGAGTCTACAACCGAAGAATATTTCTAGTAGACCACCCCAACAGTAGTAGTAGTCCACCATGTAAATATAGTAGTCCGAGCACTTTTGCGATAGTTAGACCGATTGTATGCCCTTGTTTGATTGAATGAAGTGAATTGTTTGCTTTTGCCTCATGTGCATATGGGTAGTGTTTTCTCTTTAGACCCCTCTCTATTCTAAATCTCATCTTTTCTAAACCCATCAGATGCCTCCGAGACGTGACCCCGGATTTACCTTCCCACCGGAGCTCACTCAGTTGATCCAGCAGCAGAATACGTTGATCCAGTTGCTAGTCCAGAATCAGAATCATGGGAACAACAACAACAACCCACCACCACCACCACCTGTTGATCACTTAGCCCGTTTTCTTAGGCTGAATCCGTCGGTGTTCTCCAGTAGCACCGAGCCTATAGTAGCAGATGATTGGCTCCGTAAGACAGCAAGGGAGTTGACCACGGCAGGATGCACAGATGCGGAAAAGGTGAAGTTTTCCGCACATCAGCTTGACGGACCTGCAGCATCATGGTGGGAGAATTTCACAGCCACTTTCCCTATCGACACTGTCACATGGGACTAGTTCCAGCAGGCTTTCCGTACTGCCCATGTTTCAGTAGGAGCTATGGCCATGAAGAAGCGTGAGTTTCGCAACTTGCGCCAAGGAGGGCGGACAATTGGCCAGTATGTGGATGACTTTAGTAAGCTAGCACATTATGCCCCAGATGACGTTGCTACAGATGCAGCTAAGCAGGAGAAGTTTCTGGAAGGATTGAATGATGAGTTGAGCATGCAGTTGATGGTAGCAACCTTCAACAACTACCAGGAGTTGGTAGATCGTGCTCTTATGATTGAAGGGAAGCAGCAGCAAATTGAGAACCGCAAGAGAAAGTATGGACAAGGGAACTACAATTCTGGAGCTCAGCAGAAGCCGCGTTTTACCCCTAGGCCGGGAGGACCTTTTCAGCATACCCATGGAGGAGGAAGCTCGCACAATCATAATGGCCCCAAGAATGGTAATGGAAATGGAGGAAGCAACGGCCAGAACCGTACCAACCCATCAACCCCAGCCAAGAGAGACCTGAGCCAAGTCACTTGCTTTAAGTGCCAGAAGACTGGACATTATGCCAATGAATGTCCTGAATCCCAGAATTGAAATGGCAATGGAAGCTCTGGGAAGAAGCCGAACCCTTTCAATACGGGACAGGTGAACCACGTAAACATGGAGGAGGTTGAAGCCTAGCCCGATGCAGTAATAGGTAAGTTTTTGGTTAAGTCATTTACTGCACTCGTTCTTTTTGATACTGGTGCATCGCATTCATACATCTCAAGGGGATTTGTGGATAAATATAAACTGCCAACCCAAGCCCTTAGGTCACCCATGTTAGTAACCTCGCCTGGAGCAGAGTATATGGCTAGTCTATGGTGTGATCGGTTACCATTAAGGATTGGTAACTATGTATTTCCCTCGGACCTAATAGTATTGGAATCTCAAGGATTGGATGTGATATTAGGCATGGATTGGTTGTCGAATTATGAAGGGAACATTGAATGCGCTAGTAAGTCAATTTTGCTTACAACGCCAGAAGGAAGAAGGATCAAGTATGTATCCCGGCATGAGCCGAAGAGGACTCAAGTAAATTCCTTAACAGGAGTTGTGCAGGAGGAAGTACCAGTAGTGAAGGATTTCCCTGACCTATTTCCAGAGGAGTTGCCAAGCATGCCACCGAATAGAGATATTGAGTTTTGATTGAGATTTTGCCAGGCACAGGGCCAATATCTAATAGACCATACAGGATGCCCGCAAAGGATTTGGAAGAGATTAAGAAGCGGATTAAGGAGTTATTGGATAAAGGCTATATTCGCCCAAGTTCTTCACCTTGGGGATCGCCGGTACTTCTAGTGGAGAAAAAGGATGGATCGCTAAGAATGGTTGTTGATTATCGAGGATTGAATGAAGTAACCATCAAGAACAAATACCCACTACCGATGATCAATGATCTGTTTGATCGATTGCAAGGAGCTAAGGTATTTTCCAAGATCGATCTGCGATCAGGATACCATCAGTTGAAGATTTGAGAACAGGATATACCTAAGACGGCTTTTACCACTAGGTATGGGTTGTACGAGTATACCGTTATGTCATTTGGGCTGACTAACGCACCTGCATATTTTATGAACATGATGAACAAAGTATTTATGGAGTTTTTGGATAAGTTCGTCGTAGTGTTCATTGATGATATTCTAGTTTACTCGAAGAATGAAGAGGAGCATAAGGAACATTTGCGTTTGGTACTTGAGAAGCTCAGAGAACATTAATTATATGCCAAGTTTAGCAAATGTGAATTTTGATTGAAGGAAGTTGGATTCCTCGGACACGTTATATCCGGAGAAGGTATGGCAGTAGATCCCACCAAGGTTGACACTGTGACAAATTGGTAAGCCCCAACAACAGTTGGAGAGATCCGAAGTTTTCTTGGATTCGCAGGATACTACCGAAGATTTATTGAAAATTTCTCGAAGATTGCGAAGCCTATGACGGAGTTGTTGAAGAAGCATACCAAGTTCAAACGGACGGAGGAATGTGAGGCCACTTTCCAGGAGTTGACGAAACGTTTGGTTACCTCGCTAGTGTTGATTCTGCTAGGTCAGCAAAAAGATTACGAGGTGTATTGTGACGCTTCACATCGAGGACTTGGAGCAGTGCTTATGCAGGAGGGAAGGGTTGTTTCATATGCCTCACGACAGCTTAAGCCTCGTGAGTTGAATTATGCCACGCATGATTTGGAGTTAGCAGCCGTAGTGCATGCATTGAAGACTTGGAGACATTTTCTCATTGGAAACCATTGTGAAGTATACACGGATCACAAGAGTTTGAAGTATATTTTCACGCAGAAGGAGTTGAATCTCAGGCAAAGGAGATGGTTGGAACTCATCAAGGATTATGATATGAGATTGCATTATCATCCCAGAAAGGCTAACGTAGTAGCTGACGCATTGAGCCGTAAAAGCCACATCAATACCCTAATGATGGGAGATTTACCAAGGGAGTTAGCCGAAAATCTTCATGATCTATGTTTGGAGATAGTTCAGAGAGGCTATGTAGCAGCATTGGAGATTCAGTCTACTTTGATGGATAAGATCAGAGAAGCTCAAAGGACTGACAAGGAGATTGCTTCTATTAAGGAGAAAATGAGCAAAGGAAAAGCTAAAGGATTTCGTGAGGATGAGCATGATACCTTGTGGTTTGAGGACTGTGTTTATGTGCCTAATGACCCGGAGATCAGGAAGTTGATTCTACAAGAGGCCCATGATTCACCATATTTGATTCACCTAGGAAATAGCAAGATGTATCTGGATTTGAAAGATACTTTCTGGTGGACCGAAATGAAGAAGGATATTGCGGAGTATGTAGCAGTTTGTGATGTATGTCAAAGAGTAAAGGCAGAGCATCAGATGCCAGCGGGATTGCTACAGCCATTGCCAATACCCGAATGGAAGTGGGATAAGCTAGGCATGGATTTTATCACGGGATTACCCAGAACTCGTTCAGGCTATGACTCGATTTGGGTAGTAGTCGATCGTTTGACAGAGGTAGCTCATTTCATCCCAGTGAAGACTACTTACAGCAGTGCCAAATTGGCTAAGATATACATGACCAGGATTGTATGTCTGCATGGAGTTCCAAGGAGCATTGTATCAGACAGAGGGACCCAGTTTACCTCAAAGTTCTAGAATTAGTTGCACGAAACTTTGGGTACCAGGCTAGAGTTCAGTACAGCTTTCCATCCGCAGACAGATGGACAGACCGAGAGAGTCAATCAGATTTTGGAGGATATGTTGAGAGCTTGTGCGCTAGATTATGGATCTAGTTGGGACGACAATTTGCCGTACGCAGAGTTCTCTTACAACAACAGTTATAAATCCAGTTTGAAGATGGCCCCTTTCGAAGCCTTGTACGGAAGGAGGTGCAGGACCCCATTGTCGTGGGATGAAGTTGGAGACCGCCAGTTGTTTAGACCGGATCTGATTAAGGAGTCTGAATAGAAGGTGAAATTGATTCGCGATAGGCTCAAGGTAGCCCAGTCCAGGCAAAAGAGCTACGCAAATTCTAAACGCAAGGAGATAGTTTATGAAGTCGGAGACTGAGTTTATCTTCGAGTATCTCCACTTCGAGGAGTTAAGCGCTTTCGAGTTAAGGGAAAGTTAGCGCCACGTTTTGTAGGACCATACAAGGTTTTGGAGCGTATGGGAGAAGTATCCTACAAGTTGAAATTGTCTGAAGGATTGTCAGGAGTTCATGACGTGTTCCACGTTTCCCAATTGAAGAAGTGCCACGCAGAGATGGCTGATATACCGCTGAGAGATACAGTGTCGCTGGAAGCGATTCAATTGGACAGTGATTTGACTTATGAGGAGAAACCAGTCAAGATTCTTGAGTATGCCAGTCGAGTCACCCGCAGCAAGGTTATCAAGTTTTGCAAAGTTCAGTGGAGCCAACACACGGAGGATGAAGCCACCTGGGAGCGAGAGGAAGATTTGCTGAAGGACCACCCTCACCTATTTTCTAGCCAACCCGAATCTCGAGGGCGAGATTCATCTTAAGGGGGGTAGGTTTGTAACATCCCAAATTTCCAATTTGGAATGTTATACACTAGATCATCAATGCATATCATATTTTATTGCTTTTGGGCCTGATCCAGAAATTCTACGCAACTCAAGGACCCAAGGAGAGAGTTGGAGATTTTGTTATTTTCATATTTGAGTTTTCTCAAATTTTGAAAATAGGATCATTTGATTTTATTTATTTTTATCTTCAACTATTTCTATTATAAAATAAGTGAGAGGTAATAAAATGACTTTCCCAAAATTTAGAAATATTGAGGATTTAATAATAAAATCAAATAAGATTTTATTTTGGAGTTTTTCTGGTTTTATTTGAATTTAGGAAAAATTGCACGTTTTCAAAAAACTTTATTTAGGGCCAAGAAAATGTTCATCATGTTCTAAATATTTTATTTAGACAGTGAAAATTTGTTTTGGCATTTTTAGATCTTTATTTATTTTTTTTCTAGAATTTGTTATTAGTTCGGCGAAATTATTTAAAAAAAACTGCGTGCCCGACTGGGCCGAAGGCCCAGCCGCTACCGCCTCCCGCAAGCCGGATCGGGACCGAAGTCCCAATCGCCGCCGCCGCCGTGTCCGGGAGGGACTTGCCTCCCGAGGTCG
>NC_041392.1:339221597-339248359 GCF_002162155.2 Triticum dicoccoides
AGCCGAGGTAGCCACCCGCCGCCCCGGTTTTTCTGAGAAAAATCGATCCGGATTTTTTTAGAAAAACCCTAGTTTTCGATTTTTTAAATAGATCGGTTTTACCGGTTTATTTATTTAGCGAGCGTTCGCTCGTTTGTTTGTTTTAACGAACGCGTTCTTCGTTTAGTTCCAGATAACGAACATTCGTTCGTTAATTTGTTCGTCGTTTTTCTTTTTCTCGGATTTTCCATGATTATTTCTGATCGCGATTTCTGATCCGATTTTCGTTCTAGTATAACTTTTCGCTCGTTTATCGGAATCAGGCGATTCAAGCGCCTGGAGTTTCGTCTCGAAACCCTCTTTCCGTTTAACCAACTCAAACAAGTTTTTGCCTTTGTAAAATTTTGACCTAGATCCAGATTAATAATCAAAGCTTGTTTCTTTTGCCGTTTGACTTTTGTTGCTTCGTTCGATTTGATTCTTTTTGCAAACCGGAGTTCTTAAGTTGAACTATCTGGTTAGATCTCTTATTTGAGTTTTACCTGTGCATTAGATGAGTACTTATTGTATGCTTGTTTGTTTGCGATAGAGTACCCGGAGTGCGCCGTTTGCTACTTCGAATCCCTAGGTTTCACGGATCATCAGCAAGGCAAGTAACACTTTGATCATACCTCCTACTACCCAGTTTTTATTGCATTAGATCAATCCTTAAACATTGCATGATTAGGATCTAATTAAATAGTGGGTTTGGGGAAGTAGATGAGGTAGTACCTATTACCTGTTTTATTATCAAACCCTGGGAGTTACTTCTACGTTTGCTTATATTGCTATGATATGCTAGTAGACGTGGATTGGGTGAGTGTATCCATGATAGATGTGAGATTGTTAAATTAATGGTTTATCTAAGGTGGCAACTTAAACACACATCTGGGTGGATTGAGGCACCTGGGTATTCCAACGATTGCCTGTTTTTACTTTTGGACCGCCACCCAGGCTCAAAGGGATCATGAGATTATTCATACTAGAAACTTCTGTGTGCATCCACAAGCTACTATGGGCTCTAGCATAGTTGACTAAGTCGTGCAAACTCTTACAGTGGTACACTAGCAGATGTAGGGGATGTAGGTTGGTATGGTCTACCCGATCGTAAGGTGCTAGCGCTTCTGAGAGAATATGTCTCAGTCATCCGTTTCTCAAACACCATGTAGTGCGAGAACCCCAACGGATGAGATCGAGTCTTGTGGGGAAAAGTGCGCAAACCTCTGCAGAGTGTATAAGCTAATCATGGTTAGCCGTGTCCCCGGTTATGGACATCTTGAGTATCTAGTACTTGGATTATCATGTGAATCTCATCATGTTACTCTAATTAATTTTGTTGGGTTTTAATGATGATGCTTAATTGGGATTGAGAGGGTGTCTACACTCTCAATGTTTAACAACTACCATGATAGTTAAATAAAATTTATTCCTTTGCAGTAGGGAAAAATTGGCTTTACACAAAACTGTAACCATAGAGCTTTCCACCAGCCAAATATGCATGTAGTATAGCTTTATTCTTCCATTATTCTCTATGTGTTACCTTGCCAGCATATTCCATGTGCTGACCCGTTTCGGGCTGCGACGTTCATGTTGCAGTATTTTCAGACGACGAGTAAGGTGCCTTAGGTCGTGGTTCTATACTCAGTGATGTCGTTGGACTTGATGGACTCACTTATCTTCCAAGCCTTCTGTTGTTATCGTTATTAGATGTCCTTAAGCCATATTTATTGTAATAAGTTCTCTTTTGAGACACTCGATGTAATAAGTGTGTCATTGCTACTCTGTTATAAATCCTTCAAGTACTGTGCATGTCAGCATTACCGATCCAGGGATGACACTGATGCACAGAGATTGGACCATTTGAGGTCTGGTCGTTACAGATGTATAAAAGATAAACAGCACATGCAATTAAAAATATGTGACATGGTATGGCCATCATCATCTTGTGCTTTTGATCTCCATCTCCAAAGTACTGTCATGATCTCTATTGTTACCGGCATGACACCATGATCTCCATCATCTTGGTCTTTTATCAACGTGTCGTCACATGGTCGTCTCACCAGCTATTGCTTTTGCAAGTACTGCTATCGCATAGCGATAAAGTAAAGCAATTACATGGCACTTACATCTTATGCAATAAAG
This sequence comes from Triticum dicoccoides, assembly GCF_002162155.2. Lineage (NCBI taxonomy): Eukaryota > Viridiplantae > Streptophyta > Magnoliopsida > Poales > Poaceae > Triticum > Triticum dicoccoides. Next base: position 339,223,758 of record NC_041392.1, read on the forward strand.
AGACAACCATAAGGCTCCTGCCAGTTGCCGATAACTTTAACAAAACATGATCATCTCATACAACAATTTATATATCATCACGTCTTGACCATATCACATCACAACATGCCCTGCAAAAACAAGTTAGACATCCTCTACTTTGTTGTTGCAAGTTTTATGTGGCTACTACGGGCTGAGCAAGAACCGTTCTTACCTACGCATCAAAAACCGCAACACGGTATAGTGATTGCTTTTTGATCTTCAGAAAGAACCCTGTTCACTGAATCCAATTCAACTAAAGCTGGAGAAATAAACACCCACTAGCCACCTATGTGCAAAGCATGTCGGTAGAACCAGTCTCATGTATGCGTACGCGTAATGTCGGTTTGGGCCGCCTCATCCAACAATGCCGCTGAATCAAGAAACAATAGTGACGGCAAGCAATATGTATATACCCACGCCCACAACTCCTTTGTGTTCTACTCGTGCATATAACATCTACGCATAAACCTGGCTCCGATGCCACTGTTGGGGAACGTAGTAATTTCAAAATTTCCTACGCACACGCAAGATCATGGTGATGCATAGCAATGAGAGGGTAGAGTGTTGTCCACGTACCCTCGTAGACCAAAAGCGGAAGCGTTATGACAATGCGGTTGATGTAGTCGTACGTCTTCACGATCGACCGATCCTAGTACCGAAAGTACGGCACCTCCGCGATCTGCACACATTCGGCTCGGTGACGTCCCACGAACTCATGATCCAGCAGAGTGTCAAGGGAGAGCTTCGTCCTCACGACGGCGTGATGACGGTGATGATGATGCTACCAGAACAGGGCTTCGCCTAAGCACCGCTATGATATGACTGAGGTGGATTACGGTGGAGGGGGGCACCACACACGGCTAAGAGATCAATGATCAACTTGTGTGTCTATGGGGTGCCCCCTCCCCCATATATAAAGGAGTGGAGGAGGGGAAGGGTCGGCCCTCTACTATGGCGCGCCCTAGGGAGTCCTACTCCCACCGGGAGTATGATTCCCCCTTTTCCATGTAGGAGTAGGAGAGAAGGAACGGAAAGAGAGAAGGAAGGAGGGGGCTCCGCCCCTCCCCCTAATACAATTCAGACTAGGCCTTGGGGCACGCACGGCCAGCCCTAGGCAGCCCCTCTTTCTTTTCCCTAAAGCCCAATAAGGCCCATATACTCCCTAGGGGGTTCCGGTAACCTCCCCGTACTCCGGAAAATGCCTGAACTCATCCGGAACCATTCCGATGTCCAAACATAGGCTTCCAATATATCGGTTGAAAGAACATGCGGTGCCACCATGTTTGGTTTTGGTAATTAATGACAACCTCTATGGACTAATGGTTGCCTTGAGTTATATTTGAAGGATTTGTCCATAGGCATTTCTTGAAGTCCATGTGTTGGTTTCAAGGAGTTTATGAGTTGACCAAGGTGCTATTAAGGAATTATTCTAAGTTTGGTCATGTGAGTGTTGAGCTTATTGCAAGCATGTCTTGAAGAAGAAGATTGTGTGATCATTCATGTTTACCTTCAAGACATCATCCAAATGAAGAGAGTTGGAAAGATTCAAGGTTGATCAAGACTAAGTCAAGAGTGAATCAAGTTGATCAACTCACAAAGCGTAGAAGATGTACCGAGAGGGATCAAGTGATCGCATGGTATGGTAAGCATTGTCCATTGCGCTTTGTGTACTAACCCATGGTCTATGTGAGAGTTCTTTGTGGGGTTAGGTACGTGTTCATGGGCTTGCGTTAAGAGGAAAATATCCGTCAACCCATGGAGAGGATGACATCAAGTGGTGATCGTCATCAAGATTGTCGTGTGCAAGTTCAAGTGGAGCATCACGAAGAGATCAAGTGCTTGAAGCTTGCCATCCATTGTGGTGTTAATGGACTTGTGAAGATGTGCCGAAGAGTGGCTCACCCATAGTGGAGTATGAGGGAGCAATCATCTAGTCTTCATCGAGCCAACACAATCAAGAAAGGTGGTCCAACTTGAGGGAGTCAAGATCGTTATCATCTAGCTCAAGTGGACCATGTGCAAGGCAAAGGTTTGCCCTTGATAGGTTTTCTATTTTACCGGTCTCATGGTGGTAGTTAGGAGACCGGGTTATAGGATCGCTTGTCGTATTATCAAGGGGGGCTCTCAAGTTGGTAGCTTGATCGTATCGTTAGTAGAGAGCTCAAACCATTGCATCCTTGCATCATGTTTCTTGGTTCTTGTTTGATTCTCTTTGTGAGTCTTAGATCTTATGGTCATCTTGATGACAAGTTTGAGTTCATCGAAAACGGAGTTCGCATGCGTCTTCTACGATGTTTTCGGTGTTGGAGGTTTTACCGGTCTTATCCAAGGAAGGGTTCTCACCATTTTATTTTGGGCCTTTTCTAATTTGCTTATTATTGGTATTTCTATCAATATTGTGTTAGCCCTTGTTGCTAGCTTTCCAACAAACTTGGTTTCGTCGAATTCGGAGTCTGTTTGCAGAAGTTGTGGTAGTTTTGGTGTTCTGAAAAGGCTGCAGTGGTACTACCGCGGGTAGGAGCGGAATAATTTTTTACTACCGCCCTTGGGAGTGGTACTACCACTCTTGGGAGCGGTACTACCGCTTGGAGTAGTACTACCGCGGCTACTTCCGCTCGGGACCAAAAACTCGTCACAAGTCCAGCAGTCATAGGCACGAATGTAATTTTTAGTACCGCTCGCAAGCAGTAGTACCACTACCCTTAGCAGTAGTACCGCTACCCCTAGCGGTAGTACCGTGATGTCAAGTGGTACTACCGCTCCTATGGTTCATCTGGCTTTTTTGCCTCCTCGATGTTGCGTTTCAAAGGGCTACTACCGCCCTAGCGGTAGTACCGCTCCTTGGAGCGGTAGTACCACTCGGTGCGGGCTGTGAGCATAACGGTTGGATTTTTCCCCACCTATAAAAGGGGGTCTTCTTCCCCATTGAAGCTTATCCTTTTAGCTCGTGTTCTTCCCCCATTGTTGAACTTCTTCGAGCTTGCTAACTCTCAATCCCTCCAATGATTCTTGCTAGTTCTTGAGGGAAAAGAGATAGGAGATCTAGATCCACGTTTCCACCAATCACTTTCTCCAATAAGTGAGGGGAACCCCTTGGATCTAGATCTTGGAGTTCTTCGTGTTCTTCTTTCGTTCTTCCTCTCATTTTCTTCCCTAGCATTAGTTGCTTTGGTGGGATTGGGAGAGAACGACTTGGGCACTCCGTGTGCCCTTGCCATTGCATTTGGTGCATCGGTTTGAGTTCTCCACGGTGATACGTGGAAGTGAAGTTTGAGAAGATTATTACTCTTGGGTGTTTGGGCACCCTAGAGCTTGTTCCTCTTGGGTGCCTTGGCTCCCTAGACGATTGGTGGTGTTCGGAGCTCAATCATTGTGGTGTAAAGCTCCGGGCAAGCGTCGGGGTCTCCAATTAGGTTGTGGAGATCGCCCCAAGCAATTTGGCGGGTACCGGTGACCACCCCCAAGGGTTGCCAAAGTGTATGGGTTCGGTGACCGCCCCCAAGGGTTGCCATTTGTACGGGTTCGGTGACTGCCCTCAAGGGTCCCTTCGTGGAATCATGGCATCTTGCATTGTGCGAGGGCGTGAGGAGATTACGGTGGCCCTAGTGGCTTCTTGGGGAGCATTGCGCCTCCACACCGCTCCAAACGGAGATTAGCATCCGCAAGGATGTGAACTTCGGGATACATCGTCGTCTCCGCGTGCCTCAGTTATCTCTTACCCGAGCTCTTTACTTATGCACTTTACCTTGTGATAGCCATATTGTTTCTTGTCATATATCTTGCTATCACCTAGTAGTTTCTCTTGCTTAGAATAAGTTGTTGGTGCACATAGGTGAGCCTAGTTGTTGTAGGTTTTGTGCTTGACAAATTAACCGCTAGGTTTATTCCGCATTTGTTCAAGGCTAAACCATAATTATTTTAAAAGCGCCTATTCACCCCCCCCCCTCTAGGCGACATCCACGATCTTTCATCGGTCTTTACGTCTCGACCATTTCGAGACTCCTCGTCATGTCCGTGATCAAATCCGGGACTCCGAACTACCTTCGATACATCAAAACACATAAACTCATAATACCGATCATCAAAGAACGTTAAGCGTGCGGACCCTACGGGTTCGAGAACTATGTAGAAATGACCGAAACACGTCTCCAGTCAATAACCAATAGCGGAACCTGGATGTTCATATTGGCTCCCACATATTCTACGAAGATCTTTATCGGTCAAACCGCATAATGATATACGTTATTCCTTTTGTCATCGGTATGTTACTTGCCCGAGATTCGATCGTCGGTATCTCAATACCTAGTTCAATCCCGTTACTGGCAAGTCTCTTTACTTGTTCCGTAATGCTACATCTCGTAACTAACTCATTAGTTACATTGCCTGCAAGGCTTATAGTGATGGACATTACCAAGAGGGCCTAGAGATACCTCTCCGGCAATCGGAGTGACAAATCATAATCTTGATCTATGCCAACTCAACAAACACCATCGTAGACACCTGTAGAGCACCTTTATAATCACCTAGTTCCGTTGTGATGTTTGGTAGCACACAAAGTGTTCCCTCCGGTATTTGGGAGTTGCATGATCTCATAGTCATAGGAACATGTATAAGTTATGGAGAAAGCAATAGCAACAAACTAAACGATCATCGTGCTAAGCTAACGGATGGGTCAAGTCAATCACATCATTCTCTAATGATGTGATCCCGTTAATCAAATGACAACTCATGTCTATGGCTAGGAAACTTAACCATCTTTGATTCAACGAGCTAGTCAAGTAGAGGCATACTACTGACACTCTGTTTGTCTATGTATCCACACATGTACTAAGTTTCCGGTTAATACAATTCTAGCATGAATAATAAACATTTATCATGAAATAAGGAAATAAATAATAACTTTATTATTGCCTCTAGGGCATATTTCCTTCAAAAATATGAGGCTATAAGTAATCATATATAAGACATCAAAAGACTCAAATAACTTTCATGGATAAAAACATAGATCTAATCATAAACTCAAAGTTCATCGGATACCAACAAACACACCGCAAAAAGAGTTACATCAAATAGATCTCCAAGAGACCAATGTATTGAGAATCAAAAGAGAGAGAGGAAGCCATCTAGCTACTAACTACGGACCCATAGGTCTGCAACGAACTACTCACGCATCATCGGAGAGGCACCAATCAGGATGATGAACCTCTCCGTGATGGTGTCTAGATTGGATTTGTGGTTTCTGGAACTTGCGGCGGCTGGAATTGTGCTTCATCGACTCCCCTAGGGTTTCTGGAATATTGGGGTATTTATAGAGCAAAGAGGCGGTGCGGGAGGCGGCCGAGGTGGGCACAATCCACCAGGGCGCGCCTAGGTGGGTTGTGCTCCCCTCGGAGCCCCCCTCTGGTACATACTTAGCCCAACTTGTGTCTTCTGGTCCAAAAAAATCTCCAAAAAGTTTCACTGCATTTGGACTCCATTTGGTATTGATTTTCTATGAAGTAAAAAACAAGCAAAAATAGCAACTAGCATTGGGCACTATGTCAATAGGTTAGTCCCAAAAAATGATATAAGGTTGCTATAAAATGATTGTAAAACATCCAATAATGATAACATAACAGTATGGAACAATCAAAAATTATAGATATGTTGGAGACGTATCACTTACGCAGGCACCTAAGGCAAGCTGGACGCCCTGGCTAGGCGACGCCTTAGGGACGCCTTAAAAACAACGTTTCTCATAAATAAATGCAATTAAGCTTACATCCTCTTTTTGTGGTTAAAAAGTGTGTTACCATGTTAACTGCTGAGCGAGCTATTGTTCTCTTTGTTTGACTAGCCATGATATTACCAAAGGTCACAAGTAAGTTGATATTGATGTACCCCAACAGTGGGAAAGAGATATTAGATGAGTGGATTTTTCATACCCCCATGTACCTTCAATTTAGAAAGTTCCGTTTGCATCAAGATCCATGCTATCTTTGTATATAAATTTCTCTTTTCTTTTCTTCCAAACAAGAGAACATTTGACCTTGAAACTTTGCAGGTCAAGTATACACAAGTGCCACTCTTTTGTATAAAATATTTCTAGTTTTTTAATGAAACTTAAATTTGTCAAATTTCAATTTTTGAATGAGTTGTACCTTGAAATTTTGCAGTTCAACCATACACAGCCGACAGGGCTGATGAAGCCCCCATCTTGTTTCGCCTAGGGGATGCAGAAGTTCATCTGCATGGGTATCGATGATGATGCCAGAGGGCATGGACTACAGCGTGCCACTCCGAGGACCATGGCGTCATTGTCATGCACATTGCCAAAGCCTACTGGATCTGGTCAACAAATGGTTAAACTGTTACAGAATAGAATGCCAGACAAAATAGACACCAACTGGGATGCAAAATACCAGGACGTACAGCGATGTGAACCTCACAACAATCTGTGGTGTATCAGTGTATGTAGTTTGCTCCTACATTCAGATTTTTCTTCTCGAAAAACATAAGTCAAATTCATACGCTTCATTACAGCACAAAGTTGCATAGTACTCCCTCCATTTTTATATACAAGGCCACAAACTCAAATTACATGTACTCCTCCGTCATAGTTTACAGGACACACTGGAAAAATCTCTAAGACCAAGGCGATTAGTGATTGGTGTGCGAGATGCGGAAACGTCTTAGCCTCGGTACGAGGGGACGTGTTGCATGTTATAGGCAGGGGCACAATCTTCCTAAAGTGCATACAAGTCAGGATTTGAGATATTACAGGAGACTTGGAGAAGAAGAGATGCAATAGGTTACATTGGATAGATATTGAACTAACTACCTAGCTTATCTCTACCAATATCTTGGGACTCCTCGTGCGGCTTAATGTACCTCTGGTGTGGCTCTTATGTAACGTGACAGGTTGCTTAACACCCTCCCTTAATCACAACTTCATCAAGTTGAGATTATGTTTGAAGTCTTCAAAGCTTCTTGTAGGCAATGGTTTTGTGAATCCATCCGCAATTTGATCTCTGGAATGCACAAACCGAATGTCAAGTTGCTTCTTGGCAACTCTTTCTCTCACATAGTGAAAATCTATCTCAATGTGTTTTTGTCCTGGCATGAAAAACTGGGTTAGCAGATAAATACACTACTGCAGGATGCTGCTAACGCGACACTATGATCAGAGACCCTTCAATGAAATTGTGTGCGATGCCATAATCGCAAACGGTGGTGTAAAACCCGTCAAAAAGGTGTAAAACGTTTGCGATGGAGGATGCATCAACCACGATTCAGATTTTAGTTGCGTGTGCGATGCAGGGCATATGGTTCAGCTCAATTAAATGTTTATGATTAAGCAACACAAAAGAAACATGTACCATATGAAGGTGTGTGTGATGTATAGCATACGGTTCACCCGGATGAACTGTTTGTGATTAGGCAACACAAAAGAAACGGTCATTCAGATCAAGGTGTGTGCGATATACGGCAAGCGATTCACTCAGATGAACTGTTTGCATTGAGACATGAGAATAGAAATGGTTCAACTTAACAAGATGTGTGTGATACGCGGCAAATAGGTCTGTAATCAGAAATGGGTGCGAAGATCGATAACAACACAGACGATTACTGCTAACAATCCATGTGTGTTATGAGCAAATGATTGCTGGTATACAATTGTGAGTGATTGATGGAAATATCACCGATGGGTTCCATTGTTTAGTCCGTGTGCGATGTGATTTTCTTTGTCCGCACAACATCTACGCTCTGTCTATAGAGCATTGATAACCCACAAGTATAGGGGATCGCAACAGCTTTCGAGGGTAGAGTATTCAACCCAAATTTATTGATTCGACACAAGGGGAGCCAAAGAATATTCTCAAGTATTAGCAGCTGAGTTGTCAATTCAACCACACCTGGAAACTTAGTATCTGCAGCAAAGTGTTTAGTAGCAAAGTAATATGATAGTGGTGGTAGCAGCAACAAAAGTAAAGACAACAAAAGTAATGTTTTTGGTATTTTGTAGTGATTGTAACAATAGCAGCGGGAAAGTAAATAAGCGAGAACTAGTATATGGAAAACTCGTAGGCACCGGATCAGTGATGGATAATTATGCTGGATGCGGTTCATCATGTAACAGTCATAACATAGGGTGACACAGAACTAGCTCCAATTCATCAATGTAATGTAGGCATGTATTCCGTATATAGTCATACGTGCTTATGGAAAAGAACTTGCATGACATCTTTTGTCCTACCCTCCCGTGGCAGCGGGGTCCTACTGGAAACTAAGGGATATTAAGGCCTCCTTTTGATAGAGAACCGGAACAAAGCATTAGCACATAGTGAATACATGAACTCCTCAAACTATGGTCATCACCGGGAGTGGTCCCGATTATTGTCACTTCGGGGTTGCCAGATCATAACACATAGTAGGTGACTATAGACTTGCAAGATAGGATCAAGAACTCACATATATTCATGAAAACATAATAGGTTCAGATCTGAAATCATGGCACTCGGGCCCTAGTGACAAGCATTAAGCATAGCAAAGTCATAGCAACATCAATCTCAGAACATAGTGGATACTAGGGATCAAACCCTAACAAAACTAACTCGATTACATGATAAATCTCATCCAACCCATCACCGTCCAGCAAGCCTACGATGGAATTACTCACGCACGGCGGTGAGCATCATGAAATTGGTAATGGAGGATGGTTGATGATGACGACGGCGACGAATCCCCCTCTCCGGAGCCCCGAACGGACTCCAGATCAGCCCTCCCGAGAGGTTTTAGGGCTTGGCAGCGGCTCCGTATCGTAAAACGTGATGATTTCTTCTCTCTGATTTTTTCTCTCTGAAAGCAAATATATAGAGTTGGAGTTGGCGTCGGAGGGCATCCAGGGGGTCCATGAGGTAGGGGCGCGCCCTAGGGGGGGCGCGCCCCCCACCCTCATGAGAAGGGTGTGGGCCCCCTGGTCTTCAACTTTGGCGAGGATTTTTTATTATTTTTTCTAAGATGTTCCGTGGAGTTTCAAGTCATTCTGAGAATATTTGTTTTCTGCACATAAAACAACACCATGGCAATTCTGCTGAAAACAGCATCAGTCTGGGTTAGTTCCATTCAAATCATACAAGTTAGAGTCCAAAACAAGGGCAAAAGTGTTTGCAAAAGTAGATACGACGGAGACGTATCAACTCCCCCAAGCTTAAACCCTTGCTTGTCCTCAAGCAATTCAGTTGACAAACTGAAAGAAAGAAAGAAAGAAAAACGTTTAAAAACTCTGTTTGCTCTTGTTGTTGTAACTATGTCAAGCCAGTATTCAAGTTTTCAGCATAGATCATAACTAACCACATTTGCAATAATTCTCAGGTCTCATAATTACTCATATCAATAGCATAACCAACTAGCAAGCCATAATAATAAATCTCGGATGACAACACTTTCTCGAAACAATCATAATATGATATAACAAGATGGTATCTCGCTAGCCCTTTCTGAGACCGCAAAACATAAATGCAGAGCACCTTTAAAGATCAAGGACTGACTAGACATTGTAATTCATGGTAAAAGAGATCCAATCATAGTCATACCCAATATAAATTAACAGTGATGAATGCAAATGACAGCTGTGCTCTCCAGCTAGTGCTTTTTAATAAGAGGGTGATGACTCAACATAAAAGTAAATGGATAGGCCCTTCGCAGAGGGAAGCAAGGATTTGTAGAGGTGCCAGAGCTCAGTTTTGAAATAGAGATAAATTGCATTTTGAGCGATATACTTTCATTGTCAACGTAACAACTAAGAGATGGTGATATCTTCCATGCTAAACACATTATAGGCGGTTCCCAAACAGAATGGTAAAGTTTATACTCCCCCTCCACCAACAAGCATCAATCCATGGCTTGCTCGAAACAATGAGTGCCACCAACATACATCAGGTCCCAGGGGGAGTTTTGTTTGCAATTAATTTTGATTTAGTTTGCATAAAGCATGGGATTGGGCATCCCGGTGACCAGCCATTTTCTCGTGAGTGAGGAGCGGAGTCCACTCCTCTTGAGAATAAGCCGCCTAACACAGAAGATAAGGACAGCCTTGGTTGATACATGAGCTATTCGAGCATACAAAACAGAATGTTTATTTGAAGGTTTAGAGTTTGGCACATACAAATTTACTTGGAACGGCAGGTCGATACCGCATATAGGAAGGTATGGTGGACTCATCTGGAATAACTTTGGGGTTTAAGGGATTGGATGCACAAGCAGTATTCCCGCTTAGTACAGGTGAAGGCTAGCAAAAGACTGGGAAGCGACCAACTAGAGAGCGACAACAGCCATGTACATGCATTAAAATTAATAAACATTGGATGCAAGCATGAGTAGGATATAATCCACCATGAACATAAATATCGTGAAGGCTATGTTGATTTTGTTTCAACTACATGCTGAACATGTGCCAAGTCAAGTCACTTAAATCATTCAAAGGAGGATACCACCCCATCATACCACATCATAATCATCTCAATAGCATGTTGGCATACAAGGTAAATCATTATAACTCATAGCTAATCAAGCATGGCACAAGCAACCATGATCTCTAATTGTCATTGCAAACATGTTTATTCATAATAAGCTGAATCAAGAACGAGGGACTCATCATATTTACAAAAACAAAAGAGGTCGAGTTCATACCAGCTTTTCTCATCTCAGTCAGTCCATCATATATCATCATAATTGCCTTTCACTTGCACGACCGAACGGTGTGAATAATAATAAGAGTGCACGTGCATTGGACTAAGCTAGAATCTGCGAGCATTCAATAACCAGGAGAAGACAAGGCAATATGGGCTCTTGGTTAAATCAGCAACAATGCTTATAAGAGCCGCTTCAACAATTTGATTATGGTCTTCTCCTACTGACCCCCAAAGAAAAGAAAAGAAATAAAACTATTTACACGTGAAAGCTCCCAACAAGCAAAAGAAGAACGGGAAATATTTTTGGGTTTTCTTTTTAATTATTACTACTACAGCAAAAAAATAAACTACTACTAATTTTTTGGTTTTTCTTAAGGTTTAACAAACACACAAGAAGAAAGCAGGAAAAAGAAAATAAACTAGCATGGATATTACAGTGAAAAAGTATGAGCACCGACATCTAGTAATGAGTGTGTGTGAACATAAATGTAATGTCGGTGAGAAATACGTACTCCCCCAAGCTTAGGCTTTTGGCCTAAGTTGGTCTATGGCCACGGCTGGCCTGGCAGATATCCATAATAATAGTTGTTTGGGTCGTACTGTGATGAGGAAGAAGAAGGCTCCGATTGCCACTTGCTGGCAATCATCTCCGGATCCCACTGATAGTTACGCTGCCGTGCAGGATCAAATTGTGGTTCCGGTTCTGGCTCCTCAGCTGGTGCAGGGTTCCGGTAGGCGTGAATAGCCGTCAATGGAACAAGGTACGTGCCTACAGTCAAATCAAACAAAGAAGGAGCAGGCAGGATAATAGTATCAGGGTGATGTTTGTTAAAGAACAATTGATATTTAAGCTCTCCTGCCCTATTCTTAACAATAAAATCATGTGCCACCATACTTTTATGATCTAGATAAACATGGGGCAGCACCTTTTCTTCCTTCTCGGCATGCCTAATAGGTATGTTAAAATGTGCAGCTAGGCGTGTAGCATAGATGCCTCCAAAGATGGGACCCTTAGTACGGTACATACTTAACCGTCTAGCAATAATACCGCCCATACTAAAAGTGTTATCACTGTATAAACCATGGTGCAGAATAATTATATCAGGTATACTAAGGTTTCCACAGTTTCCGCGTCCAATTAAACAACGACTAGCAAATAATGCAAACTAACGTAAAACAGGAAAATGTATGCTAGTGATTCGTGCATCGGAAACCTTCCTAGTTTCTTCTACAGTGATAGTATCAATAAACCCAGCCACATCATCATAATGTGGTTCTTTTGTCTTGCCCTCAAAAGGGACTAAACAAATCCGACAGAAATCATAAAGTGACATCTCCTTATGCTCATCATATAAATGAAACTCCACCGTAGGTGGTGAGTTCCTAGAATGAAAATGAAAGTTTTGCACAAAAGTAATTGTGAGTAAGAGATACTGATCGCATTGGTCGTGGAGGAAAGCAGTGAGGCCTGCATTGTGATCCAATTCATGAAAATCTTCATAGATACCGGCTGCTCTCAAGAAATCATCAGAAGGCCATTCACACGCCCGAATCTCCGCGGTGCGCGGCAAATTATACTTAGGCTTCGGTGCCTTTTCCTTCGAGCTTTGGCTCGATGAGCCCCTCAAGAATCTCCTCATTATTTTTCTGAAATAATCTGAAACTTTTAGTAACTTCAAAATAAAAGTAAACCAAACTCAATAATATTGATAGCAACTACTCCTACAAGTGCCTAGAGCCTATATCAAGCATTAGAACTACTTGGAACCATATAAATTTGACATGCAAGCTCAAGAACATCGTCACTTATGCAGCACAAATTTGCAAAGAATAAAGCACTAGAACAAAAACTAATTGGACCAATGGAGGAGTCACATACCAAGGAACAATATCCCCAAGCAGTTTTGTGAGAGGTGCTTTGAGCAAGGAGATCGAAAATCACAGCAAAAGTGGCTGGAACTCGTGCTTGAGTTGGTTTTTCAGGCTTGTGTGAGACAAAGGAAGAAGATGGGTGCTGGGATAAGTGGAGGAGGGCCACCGTGGGCCCACGAGGCAGGGGGCGCGCCCACCACCCTGGTGGCCAGGTGGCAGCTCCTCCTGCGGTAATTTTTGCACAGTAAATCCTCAAATATTCCCCAAAAAATCATATTAAGTTGGCATGTCATTCTGAGGACTTTTATTTTCGGGATATTTTTATATTGCACGGATAAGTCCGGAAATAGACAGAAAAATACTATTTTTACTTTATTTAATATAAATAACAGAAAGTAAAAGTGGGGTACAGAAGGTTGTGCTTCTAGTTTCATCCATCTCATGCTCATCAAAAAGAATCCACTAACAAGGTTGATCAAGTCTTGTTAACAAACTCATTCCAATAATCATGAAACCGGAGAAATTTCGAATAACACTAAGTTACCTCAACGGGGATATGCACATCCCTTATAATAAGTATATCATATTTCTTTTTGACAGTAGGGAGAGGAAATTCAAAACCTCCAAATATAATTGATGGAATTTTCCCAATAAATTGATACTATGAACTTGAGGTTGTTTCCTCGGAAAGTGTACCATATGCTCATTACCATTAACATGAAAAGTGGCATTGCCTTTGCTGCAATCAATAACAGCCCCTGCAGTATTAAGAAAAGGTCTTCCAAGAATAATAGACATACTATCATCCTCGGGAATATCAAGTATAACAAAGTCTGTTAAAATAGTAATGTTTGCAACCACAATGGGCACATCCTCACAAATATCGACAGGTATAGCAGTTGATTTATCAGCCATTTGCAAAGATATTTCAGTAGGTGTCAACTTATTCAAGTCAAGTCTATGATATAAAGAGAGAGGCATAACACTAATACCGGCTCCAAGATCACATAAAGCAGTTTTAATATAATTTCTTTTAATGGAGCAAGGTATAGTAGGTACTCCGGGGTCTCGAAGTTTCTTTGGTATTCCACCCTTAAAAGTATAATTAGCAAGCATGGTGGAAATTTCAGCTTCCGGTATCTTTCTTTTATTAGTAATGATATCCTTCATATATTTAGCATAAGGATTTGTTTTGAGCACATCAGTTAATCTCATACACAAAAAGATAGGCCTAATCATTTCAGCAAAGCGCTCAAAATCCTCACCATCCTTTTTCTTGGATGGTTTCGGAGGAAAAGGCATGGGTTTCTGAACCCAAGGTTCCCTTTCTTTACCATGTTTCCTAGCAACAAAGTCTCTTTTATCATAACGTTGATTCTTTGATTGTGGGTTATCAAGATCAACAGTAGGTTCAATTTCTACATCATTATCATGACTAGGTTGAGCATCATCATGAACATCATTATTAATATTTTCATTAGGTTCATGTTCATTACCAGATTGTGTTTCAGCATCAGTCATAGAGATATCATTTGGATTATCAAGTGGTTCAGCAATAGGTTCACTAGAAGTTTGCACAGTTCTATCATTTTTCTTTTTCTTCTTTTTAGAAGAACTAGGAACATCAATATTATTTCTTTGAGAATCTTGCTCGATTCTCTTAGGGTGGCCTTCAGGATACAAAGGTTCATGAGTCATTCTACCCGTTCTAGTAGCCACTCTAACATCATAATCATTTTTCTTACTATTCATTTCATCAAGCACTTCTTTTTGAGCCTTAAGTACTTGTTCTACTTGAGTGGTAACCATAGAAGCATGTTTGCTAACAAGTTTAAGTTCACCTTCAATATTAGCCATATAATCACCCAAGCGTCTAATCATATAAGCATTTTCTTTTAATTGTCTACCAAAATAAGCATTGAAGTCGTCTTGCTTAAACATAAAGTTATCAAACTCATCCAAGCACTGACTAGCAATTTTAGTAGGAGGAACTTCAGCTTTATCATATCTATAGGGAGAATTTACCTTTACTACCTGTGTCGGGATATCGGAATCAGGAGGTTCTTTAGTAAATAAAGAATTGAGATCATATGTTTCTTCAACAGGCGGTATATTAAGACCATGTATTTCTTCAATAGGAGGTAAATTCTTAACATCTTCAGCTTTAATACCTTTTTCTTTCATAGATTTCTTTGCCTCTTGCATATCTTCGGGACTGAGGAATAGAACACCTCTCTTCTTCGGAGTTGGTTTAAGAATAGGCTCAGCAGGAGCTGGCTCAGGAGGTGCCCAATTATTTTCATTTGTCAACATATTATTCAATAGAATTTCAGCTTCATCCGGTGTTCTTTCCCTAAAAAGAGAACCAGCACAACTATCCAGGTAATCTCTGGAAGCATCGGTTAGTCCATTATAAAAGATATCAAGTATTTCGGGTTTCTTAAGAGGATGATCAGGCAAAGCATTAAGTAACTTGAGAAGCCTCCCCCAAGCTTGTGGGAGACTCTCTTCTTTAATTTGCATGAAGTTGTATATTTCCCTCAAAGCATCTTGTTTCTTGTGAGCAGGGAAATATTTAGCAGAGAAGTACTAAATCATATCATGGGGACTACGCACACAACCAGGATCAAGAGAATTAAACCATATCTTAGCATCACCCTTTAATGAGAACGGAAATATTTTGAGTATATAAAAGTAACGCGATCTCTCATCATTAGTAAACAGGGCAGCTATATCATTTAATTTTGTAAGATGTGCCACAACAGTTTAGGATTCATAGCCATAAAACGGATCAGATTCAACCAAAGTAATTATATCAAGATCAACAGAGAATTCATAATCCTTATCAAGAACACAAATAGGTGAAGTAGCAAAAGCAGTCGGGTTTCATTTTATCTCTAAGTGATTCTTTGTTCCATTTAACTAATAACCTCTTAAGCTCATATCTATCCCTGCAAGCTAAAATAGCGGCAGAAGATTCCATATCAAAAAGATAGCCCTCAGGAATAACAGGCATATTTTCATCATCACTATCATCATCGTATTCAGATTCAATAATTTCTTTTTCTCTAGCCCTAGCAATTTGTTCATCAAGAAATTCACCAAGGGGCACAGTAGTATCAGGCATAGAAGCAGTTTCATCATAAGTATCATGCATAGCAGAAGTGGCATCATCAATAACATGCGACATATCAGAACGAATAGCAGAAGCAGGTGTAGGAGTCGCAAACTTACTCATAACAGAAGGTGAATCAAGTGCAGAGCTAGATGGCAGTTCCTTACCTCCCCTCGTAGTTGAGGGATAGATCTTGGTTTTTGGATCTCTCAAGTTCTTCGTAGTGATAAGCAGATATAAATCCCAAGTGACTCAAAGAATAGAGCTATGCTCCCCGGCAACGGCGCCAGAAATTAGTCTTGATAACCCACAAGTATAGGGGATCGCAACAACTTTCGAGGGTAGAGTATTCAACCCAAATTTATTGATTCGACACAAGGGGAGCCAAAGAATATTCTCAAGTATTAGCAGCTGAGTTGTCAATTCAACCACACCTGGAAACTTAGTATCTGCAGCAAAGTGTTTAGTAGCAAAGTAATATGATAGTGGTGGTAGCAGCAACAAAAGTAAAGACAGCAAAAGTAATGTTTTTGGTATTTTGTAGTGATTGTAACAGTATCAGCGGGAAAGTAAATAAGCGAGAACCAGTATATGGAAAACTCATAGGCACCGGATCAGTGATGGATAATTATGCCGGATGTGGTTCATCATGTAACAGTCATAACATAGGGTGACACAGAACTAGCTCCAATTCATCAATGTAATGTAGGCATGTATTCCGTATATAGTCATACGTGCTTATGGAAAAGAACTTGCATGACATCTTTTGTCCTACCCTCCCGTGGCAGCGGAGTCCTATTGGAAACTAAGGAATATTAAGGCCTCCTTTTAATAGAGAACCGGAACAAAGCATTAGCACATAGTGAATACATGAACTCCTCAAACTATGGTCATCGCCGGGAGTGGTCCCGATTATTGTCACTTCGGGGTTGCCGGATCATAGCACATAGTAGGTGACTATAGACTTGCAAGATAGGATCAAGAACTCACATATATTCATGAAAACATAATAGGTTCAGATCTGAAATCATGGCACTCGGGCCCTAGTGACAAGCATTAAGCATAGCAAAGTCATAGCAACATCAATCTCATAACATAATGGATACTAGGGATCAAACCCTAACAAAACTAACTCGATTACATGATAAATCTCATCCAACCCATCACCGTCCAGCAAGCCTACGATGGAATTACTCATGCACGGCCGTGAGCATCATGAAATTGGTGATGGAGGATGGTTGATGATGAGGACGACGACGAATCCCCCTCTCCGGAGCCCCGAACGGACTCCAGATCAGCCCTCCCGGGAGGTTTTAGGGCTTGGCGGTGGCTCCGTATCGTAAAACGCGATGATTTCTTATCTCTGATTTTTTTCTCTCAGAAAGCAAATATATAGAGTTGGAGTTGGCGTCGAAGGGCATCCAGGGGGCCCACAAGGTAGGGGGCGCGCCCCCCACCCTCGTGAGAAGGGTGTGGGCCCCCTGGTCTTCATCTTTGGCGAGGATTTTTTATTATTTTTTCTAAGATGTTCCGTGGAGTTTCAGGTCATTCCGAGAATATTTGTTTTCTGCACATAAAACAACATCATGGCAATTCTACTGAAAACAGCGTCAGTCCGGGTTAGTTCCATTCAAATCATACAAGTTAGAGTCCAAAACAAGGGCAAAAGTGTTTGGAAAAGTAGATGCGACGGAGACGTATCAAGCATCAACATATATACTTAAAAAGATAGCATTACATAACCAAATTAAGCATACAATTACACAAATGACTACAGACATAACATTTCCACACACCAAAGTAAGCAATTACATGGATACTAAAGTAGGAGAAACGAGGATCTAATCATCTACTTATTGTTGCGACGACGCTTGCCATTGCTCTGCTTCCGGCTAGATCCCTGGCCGTTTTGGGGAAGGAGGCACTTCCTCATGTCAACGATCCGCCTGTACATGTCGTAGCTCGTGTATGCCTCCTTGGCCGCGTACACGGCGTGAGCTTTGTCGAGTTTCTCCATCCAGGCCGAGTGCCACGCATGCTTGTCCTTGTTGCACGAATCCTTCATGTCTCTGTAGTAGGGGTCGATGATGGCCTCGACGAGGTGAACCAGTGAGTCCTTCTCACGCTCCTTGCTGCCCCAGATCTTGCATTGGCCCTGGATGTCGAATAGATTCTGGCAGGCGATGCCCGAATTCTCGAGCGCCTTTACATCGTTGGTGATGTCCACCATAGCGAACATGTAGTGGGGCTATTGACAAACCTAGCGAAACGCTCGCAGGGCCTTGTGGCCAGGCAGTAGTGGTAGACGAGGACGTGGTGGCGCACGCACATCTAGGCGACGGCGACCTTGGGACGAGACCCGGCATGAGCGCGGGTGTACTCGAGGTCGAACTCGGCCACCTTGTACTTCTCCTAAGCAAGCAACAGCTCCATGATGTGGATGGAGTGCTCCACCCAGACCGGGTCGTTGGTGTACACCACCGAGAGGTCCATGAACCTTCTGTGGGTGTCCACCATGGCATGCATGGTGAACTACTGCTCGTCGTCGGCAGCCGCTGAGAGCGCCATTGGAGCCACGCAGGATCCCCTCTAAGAATTTCTCATGGTGGATGTGCTTCTTGCAATGGTGGGGCGCAATCGAAAGGTTGAAGAGACACAAGGGTTAAATGGCCGCTATAATAAATGGGGGTCGGCCCTCTTGTAATCATCACATCTTGTCACAGCGTTCATAGCGGAGGATTCAAGTGCACGCTTGACAAGACCGCACCGCATGTGTGGGCTCGAAGAGGCGCCAAATGTATCATCGGTGAGCCTGTTCCCACGCTACCACGCTATTTACCGCGCAAGCTTCTCGCACGGCTAGTTTGGCCAAGCATCGGCTAGAAGAGGGACAAATCATGGGCGTTTATTGGCAAAAGGCTTTGTAAAAACGAAGTGTGTGGAATGACTTCGGTCATAAGTTTACCCGTGGGTGATGAGGTCAAAGTTACACAGAAGGGTGATGATGGACACTTGAGTGCGATAATTAATTCTGCACTCTATAGTGCACACGGTGGAAGAAACCAACTGTGTGCCAATAATGTTGAAGATTTGTAGTCGAGTTAGCTATACAGATCGTGTGCTGTGAGATCAACAAGGTAAATAGATTCGAGAATGGTTAATAAAATCTAAGACCATTGCATATTAAGGTCAAAATAGTGCTAGCAATATACGAGTCTCATACGATTCCATTTCAACAATTGTACCACAAAAGCTCGAAATATTACAAGGTTTAAATTCCAGAGTTATATGGTTCAAATTCAAAGATTACAAGGTTCAAACTGATATTAGAAATGAAATTCAGCTCATCGGCTGCAAACGCTCGCGCTGATCCACTGAACATGGATATCAAAGAGGTTCAAACTAATATCACCGCTTCTATGACTGGTTTTGAAACCTCGCAATTTTTGCAAAGGGGTCACCCACTGAGAAGTCATGTATGGGGTTGACACTATGACTTCTGATTACTCTATCATCTGAAGTTCCGAAATGAAATTCAGCATTTTTGGAGCCTACTCCATTCCGCCACAGGCGCTGGCGCTGATCAACAAACCATTCATTTTTGCAAAATAAATGTAGGGCAAACCTCATTTCCTTCAGCACCCTTGCTCTGAGAACAAACAA
Organism: Triticum dicoccoides; assembly: GCF_002162155.2. Classification (NCBI taxonomy): domain Eukaryota; kingdom Viridiplantae; phylum Streptophyta; class Magnoliopsida; order Poales; family Poaceae; genus Triticum; species Triticum dicoccoides. Next base: position 339,243,102 of record NC_041392.1, read on the forward strand.
CCCAGCGAATATAATCTCCGGTAAGGTCCCTCGGTAGGAGTTCAAAGTGATTTCTGAGAGATGCAGATCTAGGCATTCGACATGATTGTTATATTGTATCACATTATCCACCACTCGGCCTAACCTTATCTACAAAAGAAGAAAACGTGTTAGTGCCTACATGAAGTTTTGAACATTACTATAGGCCTATTTGGTTTGCAGGATTTGTAAAATGCACTAACATGCCATCTTCATCTCACATGATTAACATGGGCATTTGATTACATTCTAGAAAAATGTAGCCTTCTTCACAAGAGGATGGAGTGGATGAAAAGTTCCCTAAAACTAGTACAGATGAATCCCAAGGAGAAATGCTTATTGATTGTAACCATATGGATCAAGCAACCAATATGGGGGGCATGTATGTACTGAAATCCTCCAAAAGAACCTTCGGAAATCGTAGTACATTGTCATTGTAAACTTGGGAAAAGGTGTCACAAATTGAACTCCCTTATGGTTAACATTTAACAGGAAAGGAACATCACCTTGATATATAGCTTCTCCAGGCATGGAAAGCACCTCAGGAAACTAACAACTTGCCCCAGGTTGGGGTCGATAGATTCTAGTGCCAAGACCTTCACTGTGCACAGTTTCGGGGACAAGCTTGTCGGAATCATTTTCTGAATGACAGACGAACAAACATCTTCAAAATTAGAAATAATGTTAATTTGTAGAAGGAGATGTAGAAGGCATCCATTGTACCTGAAATGGTGTGGATCCAATAACAAGTTCAGAGTATTTGCCAGACGAGTAGCCCACCACTGTCAATTTCGGCGCAGAAATGACATTGATTCTTGTTGGACCTTCTTGATCAACTACAAGTAATCTCTCAAATGCAGGTGTGTCCTCAGTGACCATACCGTGGTACACATCTTGTGATGTCTTCCTGTCGCACCAGCAAACACATAAATAGTCCGGAGAGTCATGGAGGTGATGTGGAAGGTACTCAACCCATGGATCGCCTGAATACAAAGGTACTCGAGTGCAGTATAGCCACGGAGAAGGCGCTCCATGTCACCGTTTGAGAGGCAAACGACGACGAGCTCGAGGTGCTTCAGTCGTGGTAGAATAAGAGCGGGCGCGTCATTAAGGGGGTGGTAGTTCCTGAACTTGGTGACATGCGGCGTGGGTGCGAGGCGGAGTGTGGACGTTGGCAGCGACCACATATGCCCATCATCAAAAGTGAGCTCCTCGAGCTGATCTAGGGTGGGGGATTGGAACCAGTCGTCAAGCTTGGCTCGGTCCTTGCCGTTGGAACGGAACTTGCCCATTCTAAGGCCTTTGGTTGGGCCAAGGTGACTGCCGAGGATCTTGGAGAACGCATCCAAGATTTTGCGATAGCCATGGCAGAGCTCGTGGGTGTTGATGAGGTCTCGAGGGCTGGAGTTCCATAGGGGGCGCCACCACTGGGAAAGGACAGTTGTCCGCGCCCCATATTTGATTGGGAGGAGGGAGATGATGACTCTCAGTATATCATCGGGGAGGCTGCAGATGAAGTCTAGGCCTGCTGGAGTCGCTTGCAGTTCTAGCTCGCCCTGCCTCTGCTTGTTAGCAGCCCCGTTATACACCTCTGGAGTCTCCTTGTCAACGGCACTTTCTGATAGAAATGGGAGTACAGGGAATATTTAGTTAAAACAGGGGAATAGAAAAGTGTATTGGTAACTAGAAGTTATTAGGTAGGAATATAGTAAGAAAAGGGAATAACAATTGGTTGCTTAAATACTACACAATTCATTTGACATTGCTGGGTAAGTCAACATGCAGATAGTTGAAAAAAAAACTTACTTCAAACAAAGTCTAGACGGATGATTTTGTCGGGGAAGTTAGCATATATCTCATGACCAGGCCCTTTTATGTGCAGTGCAATTTTAGTGCCAGCTTTTGGTACATAAAACTTAGAAATTTCTTTCCAAAAGCTAGTGCCAAAATAGGAGTCACCACGTTCATCAAGTCTTACAGTAGCAACGATTGTAAATCCATGGTTTGTGTGTAGTATGACATTCGTGCAACCTTGATCTATGTAAACGGAAAAATTGTGCACTACATAATCTGTTGCATAGCAAGGGATGTGCTGTAGAAAATGGTAGGATTGTTAAAGAAAATATGGTAACATGCAAATATGGGCCCAAATTGAAAGAACTGTACAGCAATTGAAATCGAAGGACAAAAATCTATAATTAAATAGATAGGGTAAACATGATGTCATGGAAATATGAGAGTAATCGAAAGAACAATACATCAGTAATTTGCCTAGTATAGAAAGAAGAGGGGAAATCCCCTTTGACATATATGGTGCATGTGGCACCTTTTATCCAAATGTAGCAATATTTAGAATATGTTTAGAAAAGTAGGCCATGCCAACTGATTTAGGGTGAGATTGAATATACCGCACGCGTCCTCAAGCTATCTGGTACGATGAGATGGAATCTCTGGTGGAGGTCGCAAAGTCCTGAAGTGTTGGTGCATTGTAGATTCTATGAATGAAAGAAAACCCTCAAATCAGCTCGAATAAAAATGAATTCACAGCGATTTCCGTTGGGTGATTAAAGGAGGCAGATGAACTGGGATAAGAGATGAGATAATATCTCATTAAATTAGTTAAGTTGTCGTCCATGAGAAAGAACCCTTGGTACGGCAGATTCCCCAACCGAGTGGAGCTGGGTCGACCGCGAGCAGCGACGAGAAAGTCGATGGCAATAGGCGGCAGCAAGCGGAAGTGGTGAAATGCGGTGGGCTTTGTTGGCAGCCTGGCGGCGGTGGCAGGCGTCAAGCTAAGTGTTCACTGCCGTGATAGGCAGTGCCATGGCATAGACACGGAGGATCTTGTGTAGGTTGAGAATGGGGAACGTACCGGAGGGGGTGGCGGGCGGGGTGAGGGTTTTTGTGACGTGGGGATGGTGAGGGTTTTCTTTTTTCTTTTTTTGAATTGGGTGGTGAGGGTTTTCTGTCCCACAAAGAATTTTGGGGGTGGCGGTTTGCTAGAGCGAACTGTGTGTGATTGACGCAACAGGCAAAATGAAAGTCATTGCACATGATTCCAATTTTGGGAACCATGTGTGATTGACGTACTACCTCCATCCTGGTTTATTGGTCCCCCTTTGTAATTTTTACCAAATATTTAACATACTCAGACATAGATAATAAGTGTACACGTACATAAGCATAGTTCAACCATAAGTACATAGTTCAACCGTCATTAAGCATACTCAAGCATACATAGTCGATCCATCCCACATCTCATCTCACATCCCGGCACGATCCTGAAGCTTCTCCAGGTACTTGGCGTACGCGCCGTGCGCCACCCTGCGAGAATACTTCTGCTTAAAGGAGCCAACAGGCCGTCCTCTTGCATGTGCCAGCACACTTAGATACATGTCATGAAGCTTCTGGTTGCAAAATGGGCATTGATGGCCACCATTCCAGGTCCTAATACGTCTGTTATGCATTCCCGCATAAAGATCCCTTAGTATTTGCCTCTTGTACCTCCTCTGGACATATTTATCCTTGCTATCCACATCATCAGACAGCACCTATACAAATAGTAAAACAAATTTGGCATCAAATCAATGATTACATGCCATGAATTAGGATTAGGAATTTATGGCTATTTATTTATACATATCCAGAGATTATGGTTCGATTTTTAAGCACAGTCGTCTATGTACGGACCAATCTTGAAGAAAATAATGGCACAAACATATGCAGGTCATTCAAGATCAATTGTCAAGTCCTTGCTAGGAATTATAAGCACGAACACTAACCCTAGTCGGATTACTAGCAGAAATCATTTGCATAGATGAAACAACTAATCACTTATCACTTGTACCATTCAAACAATCAATACACTACACGGATCTAATGAAACATACTCAGATTTTATGGATTGGGAGAACATAATCATAGGATTTCTATTCCAAAAAGAGGGACGCTGGAGTAACCAGAGAAACCCTATGATCTATTTGACACATAAATGGGTATAGATGACTAACCAGTTGTCCGTTGTCGTCGGAGTCGTCGCCGGAGTGGTCGTCGGAGTCATCGCCGGAGTGGACGTCGGAGTCGTCGCCGGGGTCGTCACCAGAGTCGGTGTGGAACTCTGCCTCCGGTTGTGGAAGCTCGATGTCGTCGACAATGTCAGGGTGCAGCGATAACTCGCTGGCGGTGACGGCAACCTCTATCTCCATCTCCACGCCGTGCCCCGGTGCTTTAGCAGCCCCGGCGTCACCACTCCCTCCGATCGGGCGCTTCGGCAGCATCCTCATACACTGACGGCTTTGAGGACTGAGAGTGGCGTCGAGGATGCAAGCGGAGAGAGAGGATTGTGTGTTTGTGGCGAGGATGGGGGTGCGGCCGCTCGAGCGCACCATTAATATGGAGTTGTGGGAGAGAGGCGGGTGGCGGTCAAACCGATGGCTCGCCTCCCAGTGAGCCTGCACACCGGACTGCTGGCATGCCTACCAAAGTTTCACACAGCTACTCGCACGCCTCCCGATGACACTGCGTCGCGAGCACGCCTCTGTCAATTCACACACATGCATGCACGCCTCCCCGTATGCCTGTGCGGAGGACTGCTCGCATGCGTCCCGTCAACTCACGCCTGCTCGCATGGCACACGGCTCGCGCGGCGGCACGTATATTGTTTTTCTATTTGTATGATTAATGTTGCTGCTTTATTGCTTAACCGAAGCATGCACGTATCATTGTTGGTCTAATTCTCATAGTTCGAATAAATGATCCATTTGGGATATTGGTTCTCAATTATTAAATAATCTCCCGTTTGTAATTAGATAAAGATTACATCAAAACTGGTCTCAAATTTGACCCAAAAAAGTACAATGCCACTTTGTATTGGTATCCATATGACAACACGATAAGTTTCATTAACTTCAAATAAGTTTTGGATGTACTAGAGTTTAAAAATCAAGATTCTAAATGTTTGAAATTTGTTGCACGGGGAGTAAACATGCACCCAGTGAGGCACATGTGTTTTTGCAATCCATTTAGGTGCACTTTCACGTGTGCATGTAGCTCAAATTTGATTTTTGCACATTATACCCGTAGAAAATCAATCAATTAATGTACTAAAACGTCTGAATGATCTCTGTGATTTTTTTTGAAATTAAAACGCCCCTCCTTTGGTAACATATGTTCACCGCGGAATAATTAATTTAACAAGCATCGTAGTTGCGGTGGATTCGCGGTGTGTGTGTGTGTGTGTG
>NC_041392.1:339248700-339252127 GCF_002162155.2 Triticum dicoccoides
GTGGCGGGTGGCTGAAAGCACAAGTGCTCCCTAGGTGGTTTTGGTAATTAATGTCAACATATCTCTTGTTGGACTAATGTTTTTATCTAGTATATTTTAGATAAGTTCAATAGATGGAGTGGCGTGGACAAGAGAATGTGGAACCCCTTCAAGATGCTAAGGACAAAGGACTGGCTCAAGCTCAAAAGCTCAAGGCTCTACATTTTTAGTTTAGTCATCCAAGATCACATTGAGTCTTTAGGAAAGCCAATACTATTAAAAGGGGATGAGGTGTTGCTTAATGGCTTGCTTGCTCAAAGTGCTTAGTGATATGCTCCAAAGCCATCAACCACTTTCTCATATCCACATATGTCCCAAACTAAAAGTCAAACTCGGCCCTACCGGTTTGATCCATCCGGCGCCACCGAGTTCACTTGACATAGCCACTGCCAGAAACCCTAATCAATTCAGTCTCACCGATGGGATCTCGGTCTCACCGAGATGGGCTTGCAAACTCTCTGTTGCCTGTTGCAATTATTTCAGTCCCACCGAGATAAGCAATCGGTCCCACCGAGTTTGCCTGACCAACTCTCTGTTTTGCTTATTACCAAAATCGCTCTCACCAAGTTTGTGTAGTCGGTCAAGCCGAGATGAGGTTTTACCCTAACCCAAGCACATCGGTCCCACCGAGTTGATCATATCGGTCCCACCGAAATGCCTAACGGTCACATTATGAACTAAATCGGTTCGACCGAGTTTCATTATTTGGTCCCACCGAGTTGATCGTATCGGTCCCACTGAAATTCCTAACGGTCATATTATGAACTAAATCGGTCCGACCAATCGAGTTTCATTATTCGGTCCCACCAAGTTTGGTGATTTGTGTGAAACGGTTAGATTTTGTGTGGAGGCTATATATACCCCTCCACCCACTCTTCACTCATGGAGAGAGCCATCAGAACATGCCTACACTTCCAACATTCATTTTCTGAGAGAGAACCACCTACTCATGTGTTGAGACCAAGATATTCCATTCCAACCGTATGAATCTTGATCTCTAGCCTTTCCCAGGTTGCTTTCCACTCAAATCATCTTTCCACCAAATCCAAATCAGTGAGAGAGAGTTGATTGTTGGGGAGACTATCATTTGAAGCACAAGAGCAAGGAGTTCATCATCAACACACCATTTATTACCTTTTGGAGAGTGGTGTCTCCTAGATTGGTTAGGTGTCACTTGGGAGCCTCCGTCAAGATTGTGGAGTTGAACCAAGGAGTTTGTACGGGCAAGGAGATCGCCTACTTCATGAAGATCTACCCTAGTGAGGCAAGTCCTTCGTGGGCGATGGCCATGGTGGGACAGACAAGGTTGCTTCTTCGTGGACCCTTAGTGGGGGGAGCCCTTCATGGACTCGCGCAACGATTACCCATCGTGGGTTGCTCATATACTCTTGCCATGCTTGCTTGAATGTACTGTGAATGTTTAAACTTGTGCTAAAACTCCACCTTAACTTGAAGAAATTAAAAACGGGTATTTTTCTTTGTTAAGATCTATTCACCCCCCCCCCCCTCTAGACACCTCTTCTCGATCCTTTCAGTGGCTTGTAGTACACTACGAGTTGTGAGCCACCATGTGGGTTGGTCATTTTGTTAGGCAGTCCGGTGCCACATCAGAGTCGTGAAATCGTTATTTAAAACATTACACAACCCTTTAATACATACATGTTTTGGCCACATGCAGTCGATGGTTGTCCTACACGACACTCGATACTCGCGTGTGATGCTTTCTATGGGCCCGCGAGGTCGTCGTCCATCACTTTGACGAACAGCCGACAGTGAGGTTAATTTGACCAGCATGGTAGAATCTTTTTTGTTTGTGTTATGGTGGTATATAGTACGCGTCGAAGAGGTGGGAGGGGACTAGCATATATACTATACATATGCGTCCGTGAACAAGTTCACCTCACTCAGTGTTGGGACTTTTTGGTTTCTGAGGCATGTGCCACATCAAAATTCTGAAATTGGCTATTCAAACATCACACAACACCTTTTTGGGCCACATGCATGCACGCGGTGGTTATCCTAGCTAGGACACTCACGTGTGACGCTTCCATCTGTGGGCCCACGAGGCCATCATCGATGCATGCATGCATCACTTTGACCTACATCGGGAGAGGTTAATTAATTTCACCATTGATGAGGATTCTTTTGGGTTGTACACATATTACGGCAGGAGCATATAGTATGCGGTGAAGAGGGGGGAAGGGGACCATCATATGTAGTACGCTTCATGAACCTCGCTCTATGTGAGTGCATGGTTTACAGTTTTTGAGGCATGTGGCACATCAAAGTTGTGCATTTTGGGTATTCAACATATATATGTTTGGCCCACATGCAAAGCGGTGGTGGTTGTCCTCTCGCACCCACTTAAGCGGTTACCAGCGATATCGATGCTTTCCATCTGTGGGCCTGCTTGGTCCATCACTACTTTTTGCCTGACAACAAGAGAGGTTAATTTGACTTAGGAGGGGATTGTTATTTTTGCTCTGGGATGACATGCATGATACAGTTTGAGTACACACACATGCATGTGTACACATGAATCCCTCCCATCGAGTCGAAGTGGCTAGTACAACGACACATCATGAACCGATCTCGCTCTGTGTGGGGAGCTAGTGTACGATTGTTGATGCACGCGCCACATCAATGTTGTGAAATGGTATTCAAACATGCATGCACGCATCACCTCCATACATATGCATGTAGTGGTTGCCTTCGAACGATACACTCCCTTGTGTGGTTATCGGTGACAAGCCTATATATTCATGGGCCCGCATGGACATCCATGATCACCTTGACCAACAACAAGATAGGTTACCATGGCGGATTCTTCATTTGGTTCGTGTTATTGTAGTATAGGTCATGATGAGATTCAGACCTTAAGTTTGAGCGCATATACTATGCACGCATGCATGAATCCCCGTCATTGGCTTGAAGTGTGGTGTAACATACATATGCATCGTCAACCTAACCCTCACTCGGTGTGGGGATTTCTAGTTGGAAATCATGGTGCCACATCAAAGTTGTTCCATTGTTACTCAAAAACACACCTCTCCATACATATGTTTGGGCCACACGCATGTAGTGGTTGTCTTCGGGGACTAGCTACTTGTGTGATTATTGGCGAGCTAACCCATCTCCGGGGTCGCATGGACGGCCATCACTTTGACCAACAACAAGAGAGAGGTTGTACGACCAAGGTGGATTATTCTTGGTCCGTTTTATGATCCATCTTGGTGAGATATGCCTCTCTGGCCCGCCGACTGAAAGTGTGGGGGGTTGCTAGTTCACACTTTGCTAGGTGAACCTCGGTTGGGGGGCATGCATTCATAGCTTAGGATTCCCTTCATGGTGACACGAGGGGGGCTGCTACCTACTTCGCACTTTGCTA
>NC_041392.1:339252470-339287304 GCF_002162155.2 Triticum dicoccoides
TGCTAGCTAGTTCGCACTTTGCTAGGTGAACCTCGGTTGGGGCGATGCATTCATAGCTTAGGATTCACTTCATGCCGACACGAGAGAAGGGGGGCTGCTAGCTACTTCGCACTTTGCTAGGTGAACCTTGGTTGGGGGGAGGGGGCTTGCATTCATATCTTAGGATTCCCTTCGTGCCGACACAAGGGGGGCAAGCAATATCGTGCACTTTGCGAGAGAGGTGCCACATCGAAGTTGCATTTGGTATTTGAAAATCAAACCACCCATTTGATACATAAATTTGGTCCACATGCAAGTGTGTTCATGTTCTAACCCTCTCCCGCGTCATTTTTTTGCCAAATTTATGAACATTAGACAAGTCGGATGATGCAACAAACATGGTTCACTCAAACTAACCATGTGCCTCGCCGGTGCCCCTGTCACGCACACATCTGCACAGTACATTGGGCTCCACGAGGCTCCCCCTCTCAAAAATATCTGCCCGCCTCGAGGGTTTTTCTGTTTCATAACACACGGTTCCCTTCATGCGATGTTTCATGTTCCCAATCCCGCCTGCATCCCTAGAAAATATCTGCCTGCCTCGAGGATTTTTTTGCTTCATAACACACAGCTGTTATCTCCGGACCGTGTGCGATGCACTATCATCAAAAATTTCAATAGCCCGGCATTTGACTCCCGCGTAGTAAAATTTTCAATACTCGCATCATTTCCTCAAACACCCCCACCCCTTGCCTCCACACACACACACACACACACCAAAACCTCCTCGGGCGTGCGCGCACACACACCCCCTCCCTCGCTCGATACCCAAGAAAGGTCCCATATTCGTAACTCCGACTCTTGCCTTTTTCGGAGATGCGATATGTTATTCCTTCGTGGTTCAGTTTTTGTCTTTCGTTTTGCATTCTGTTCATGTCATGCTTCTCATATCATGTCATCATGTGCATCGCATTTGCATTCATGTTTGTCTCATGCATCCGAGCATTTTTCCCCGTTGTTGGTTTTGCAATCCGACACTCCTACGTCCTCCGATGTACCCCCTTTTGTCTCTTTTTGTGAGCAGGTGTTAAACTTTCTCGGAATGAACCGAGATTTGCCAAGTGGCCTTGGTACACCACCGGTAGACCGCCTGTCAAATTTCATGCCATTTGGAGTCCGTTTGATACTCCAACGGTTAACTGGGTAACCGGGAAGGCCTCATGTGTATTGCAGCCCAACACCCCTCCAAAACGGCCCAATAACACATCTAAACCATCTTCATGTCCTCCGTCGTCGGATCATGATCGTGTGGGCGAAAACTACACCTCATTTGGACACTCCTACCTCCTCCTAGCTATAAATATTTGACCGCCTCCAAATTTTCACGAACGAAACCCTAGATCCCCCCTCCACCGCGCATCCGGACGCGTCCGCGCTGCGCCGGACATGTCCACCGCTAGCAGCCACGTCGCTCAGGCCAATCACAAGGTGACACGTCACCTCCGCCGCCTCCCTCCTCCACTCACAGCGCGCCACGTCAGCAACCGCGCCGTCCGGCTCTCTCCCTACCGCCGACCGACCGTGCCCGCCGCCTCAGCTCCTCCCGCCGTTGTTCGCTCCGCGCCGCCCCTCGCCTCGTCGTTGTCTCCACCACACGCACGCCACGCGCATCCCCACGCGCAACTGCCGCCGCCTCGCGCTCTTGCCGGCCGGCGACCTCGCTGGAGCCGTACACCGCCGCCGTGCGCCACCTCGCCGCCCTTCGCCGGATCTCCTTCACTGTCGCACCGCACTTTGTCGTCGCGGCCTCGCCCCGATCTCCTCCGACCCACACCGTCGAGATCCGTCGGCCCGGGGAACGGGTCCCGCAGCCCCGGATCCGCCGGCCTCCGGCCGCACCTCCATCTCCGACCTCCCTCCACCTCGCTGGCGCGTCGCCTCCTTGTCCCCGCCACCGGAGTCACCATGGTCGGCCTCCTCTTGCCGCCCGCGAACCAGAGACTGACGTGAACCAGTGAACCGGCCGATTCACAGAGGAACCCGGCTCAGTCAACTCGGTCCATGCTCGTCGCCCATGAACCACCCTGGGCCGCCTGATTTTCATTAGCCCCAGCACCGAGCCGGCCTGTTGGGCCCTAGGTGAGCATCGCCCATCTATCCTTCGCCCGGGCGTCGTTTAGTTATCGGGCGCTCATTGTCGACTTGTCTTTTTTTGCAAGTCCTAAGTCTGTGACATTTTTATGCCTCCTTCATCATGCCATATCTCCATGACCGTAGCTTCGTTTCATGCATATGATATATCAAAATATTCATTGTGAGATGCTCTTCATTTCATTCCATTGTGGCATGCTTGTTTGAGTTCATCTTGATGCCCTAATCATTGATGTAAGAGTGCTATAAAATGTTTACTCTTGTTACTTAGCAGATTATCATGTTTTGTCATTTTTGTCACATTTGATGTGTGCTTCATATGGGCATGAGCTCTACATGTGTTTTTAACTACGCCATGCCATCTTTACAGGGGTGATTGCCATGTATTTTTATGATCAATGTGGTGACTAGCACAAGCATGCAAAGTAGCCGTTGGGATAATGCTGTTTTCAGGGACTTAGGATTTTGCTAAGTCCTTGTCCTGCAGTTATTTTTATGCCATGTAAACATGATGCTACAATGAGATCCATGGTTGTTTTGAGTATCTTAAGTAAGGGTGTTTTGAACATATGGTTATGCTCTATCCATCCGTGCGCCTGTTTGTGATTATGGAGTGCCCTAGCATGTCTTAATCTTGCTCTACTTTTGCTATAAAATGTTCCTGATAGATTGTTTACATGTTAATCAATTTTTCCATGGTTGTTTCTAGTGATCCATGCATGATATGAACTTTATCTTGACATGGTTAGCTTCATGAACATGTCTTCTTGCTGTTAGTATGCTTATTTTGTCATGCAATACCTTGTGGTGAGTGATTTGAGCTCGCAAAGATGCCTTCATAATCCTGTTTATGTGATGCTCTGTTTTCTGCCAAATCTGAAACTGTTAATAAAACTTGTTATGTTTACATGAGTGCCATCATATCTTATGTGCATTTTTGGCTCATGTTCAGTAAGGGACTTTTATTCTATGCATTTAGTAGATTCTTTCCATTCCTTGTATTGCTATGATATGTTCCTGTAGCATGTTGTTTGCTTGCCCTAAGCATGGCTTCCTGATGTTATTTCTGGCATGTTAGTATTTTCACCAAGTCTGTGTAGCTGATATCTTTTGCACTTTTGCCATGCTTGTTTGAACATGCTCTTGAGTGATTTAGCCATAGCTCAGTGTTCATGTTTTGTCAAGCATCTTGAGTATATCACTGCCATGCGCCTTGTGGATATGTTGGGGTCCAGTAGCTTAGTTTCTCATTGCATTCTACATGGCATCGTGCTGTTAATCGCAAAATTGTGTCATTCTTGTTTTGCTTGCCATTTGCAAACCCTGCATCCGATTCCAGTGATCTTTATATCGATTTCGACCGAAGTCATCTCATCTTTCCAACGGCACACTTGGTTTTCCAAGTTGATGCCTTGTTCATTCTTTCTCTTCTGAAGCACGCATATGCATTGCATATCACATCCCGCATGTCATGCCATGTTTTGCATCATGTTGTTTGTGCATTGCACCGTGATTGATTGTTGGACCTTTGCTTGTGTTCTTGCTTTGGGTGGAGCCGGGAGACAAGTATGTGTTCGAGGAACCTGTTGAGTACGCTAACAGGGGTCAAGCTTTCGACAACTCTGAGAACTTCGCAGGCAAGATGACCATACCCTCGAAATCACTTCTATCTTTGCTTGCTAGTTGTTCACTCTATTGCTATGTTGCGCTACCTACCAATTGCTATATCATACCTCCCATATTGCCATGTCAAGCCTCTGACCCACCTTTCCTAGCAAACCGTTGTTTGGCAATGTTACCGCTTTTGCTCAGCCCTCTTATAGCGTTGCTAGTTGCAGGTGAAGATGAAGTTTGTTCCATGTTGGAACATGGATTTTGTTGGGATATCATTATTATATTGTATTTAATTTAATGCATCCATATACTTGGTAAAGGGTGGAAGGCTCGGCCTTATGTCTGGTGTTTTGTTCCACTCTTGCCGCCCTAGTTTCCGTCATACCGGTGTTCTGTTCCTTGATTTTGCGTCCCTTACACGGTTAGCTGTTATGGGAACCCCTTGACAGTTTGCTTTGAATAAAACTCCTCCAGCAAGGCCCAACCTTGGTTTTACATTTGTCTAACAACCTATCACCTTCCCTTGGGTTCTGCAGACTCAAGGGTCATCTTTATTTTAACCCCCACCCCCACCCCCGGGCCAGTGCTTCTCTAAGTGTTGGTCCGAACCAGAGCCACTTGTGGCGCCACCTCGGGGAAACTTGAGGGCTGGTTTTAGCTGTACATAGTGTTCTTGCGGTGTTGCCCTGAGAACGAGATATGTGCAGCTCCTATCAGGATGTCGGCGCATCAGGCAGTCTTGCTGGTCTTGTTTTACCATCATCGAAATGTCTTGTAACCGGGATTCCAAGTCTGATCGGGTCTTCCTAGGAGAAGGAATATCCTTCATTGACCGTGAGAGCTTGTGATGGGCTAAGTTGGGACACCCCTGCAGGGTTTGAACTTTCGGAAGCCGTGCCCGCGGTTATGGGCAGATGGGAATTTGTTAATATCCGGTTGTAGAGAACCTGACACATAACTTAATTAAAATGGATCAACTGCGTGTGTAGCCGTGATGGTCTCTTTTTGGTGGAGTCCGGGAAGAGAACACAGTCTCGTGTTATGCTTGTGCGTAAGTAGTTTCAGGATCACTTCTTGATCACTTCTAGCTTCTCGACCGTGCGTTGCTTCTCTTCTCGCTCTCTTTTGCGAATGTTAGCCACCATATATGCTAGTGCTTGCCGCAGCTCCACCTCACTACCCTTTTCCTACCCTTAAGTATAAATAGTCTTGATCGCGAGGGTGTGAAATTGCTGAGTCCTCGTGACTCGCAGATACTTCCAAATAGTCGCAGGTGCCAATGATGACAGTGCAGGTGACACAACCCAGCTCAAGTGGGAGCTCGACGAAGATCTTGGTCGTTGTTTTGTTTTGTTTCCTTTTGATCAGTAGTGGAGCCCAGTTGGGACAATCGGAGATCTTGCAATTGGGGTTGTCTTCTTTTATTTTGGTTCCGTAGTCGGACCTTCTTTGTATTCTGGATGATGTATGTTTAACTTGTATTTTGTGAAGTGGCGATTGTAAGCCAACTCTTTATCCCTTTCTTATTCAGTACATGGGATTGTGTGAAGATTACCCCTCTTGCGACAAACCTACCATGCGGCTATGCCTCTAAGCCATGCCCCGACACGTGGGAGATATAGCCGCATTGTGGGTGTTACAAGTTGGTATCAGAGTCATCCCCGACTTAGGAGCCCCCTGCTTGATCGAATCGCTGACGTTGTTGAGTCTAGAACAAAATGTTTTGAGTCTTAGGATTATATATATCCGAGAGTAGGATTATTTTTACTCCTCAGTCCCTTCATTGCTCTAGTGAGGCCTCCTCACATAGAAGTTTTGGCTCTCCTCTCATCAAATTTCACAAAAAAAAATTAGGATCACGCGGGTATCTTGGAATCGTTCTGATGGTTTTGTGATGAGAACATTGTTCTTGGTGCCTCCTGACAAGTGTCCCGGGGAGTTGAGCTCGGAGGTGTTATCATCACAATTTTATCGTTGCAGTTCTGGAATACTTGAGTTTCGCCGACATCGAAAATCTCTTTTATGCAGTTGTTGGTGAGATAACCTCGACGCCACCCAGTACTGGGGCAGGAGTTCAGGAGTATTGCCATAACTCGTATAATGGATGCTTTTCGAAGGTTGAGGTAAATGATTTCCGAAGGTTTCTTGGTTATACGTTGAAGGATGGATACAGCTGGATGTAGGAATTTTTTGTTTTGGGTGAGATATTATGCTTCCCATGTATCCCCAACACCTGATTGCATAACCAGAAAGTTTCGGGAGTTTATAAGTGGGAATTCAAGTAGCTCCTAGAATATCTTTCCAACAGACACATGATATGATATGGGATCTATCATAGGTTTATTTCTAGCTTATTTTACAAGCCAATCCTTTGTTTTGTTTTGGTTTGTGGTATTCGAGTTGCTTTAGGTCAAGTGTTGATTCTATACCTTTCCTAAACGGTGTTCTCATATTTCTATGTGGCTGCTAATCCTTCTTGATCATTGAGGTTTTCATGTCAACTCTTTTCCAACCGGCGTGCTTCTCTTCAAGATGATCCTATCATTTTTCCCATCCGCAAGATCAACTCAAAGTCTTCTCAACAGTGTTTGTTTCATCCGTCCCAAGTTGCCTTTGTTTTCCCGCCCTCCCACCCTTTCTTTTTCTTCAAGGACTCGGTTTTCTTAATCAAGTATCCATCTTATTGATGGGAAGTCTCTCCATTCTTTTCCATCAATGTTCTTACCCGGTGGTTCTCATGAAGATGCTCTACAAGTTCATCATTCTTCGTTCTTTTTCTTCTCCGATGGATTTAATTCAAGCTTTGTCGATCATGTCCTTTCCTTGGTTCAAATGCTTTCTCATGCTGGTGCACCTCTTAATCATTCACTTCTCGCTATTCAATTGTTCCGGAGTGCTGAAGATATCTCGAAGATTCGTGTTTTCCACTCTGCATTCATTCAAGCTCTTTCGAGGTGGTTATCTCATTCATGCCATTTAATTCAACCGGCGCAATCTCTCATTCAAATTTTTCAACGGTGTTTCTTTTGAGTGGGCCCTAACCCACAGGTTTTTTCCCAGGATCTTACCTAACTCTTCTATTTTCCCGGAGTTACTCTCAAATTTTTTTCCAAGTTTGACGTAAGAATGAGTTATCATTAGTCAAATGCTTTCTCCAAGATCTTTAAAATTCTTTTCATCGATGGTTCAACCTTCCTAATTTTCATTCCGGAGTACCTCAACAATTCATGGTGGTGTTTCTCGTCGTCATTCTCGGGTTTGTGAAGACCAAAGAAGAGTTTCTCTTAAATCTTGCTTCCTTCTCTTCAAGATTCATGGTTCAATCTCGATGCCATCCTCTCATAATTGTTTTCGATTGTGAGAATTCTGTTCACCCATCCGAAGCAATTCAGGAGTCTTTTCAGTTTGTTTCTCCGGAGCACATCATCTCAGAATTATTCATTCCATCTTTCAGCTTTCGTTTCTCCAAATATTACCAGTGCATCAATCAAATATCCTCTAATCAGTTCATGATCTCTTCGTTCTCTTGCTTCTAAACTCTCTCATGTATCTTTGTTCATTTTCTAATTCTTCCTGGTGTTTCTCTATCTTTCTTCATTCTTTTTCAATTCTTACGGTGATTCGTTCAAGAGTTTTCTTCCTTGGTAATCATATCAATTCATTCGTTCTTTCCAATCCTACCGACGGTTCATTGAAGACCTTCCCAAGTGATGTTATATCTATCTTAATCCTTTCTACGAGAATAAGTAGTATGTCAAATCCATTGCTTGTCATCAATCTAAATTGATGAAGGATAAGCATAATGTAATTCTTATTCTTATTTCATCCAAGTGATTAATTCCTTATTCCAGAGATTCATCAAAATTCTTGATCTCATTTGTTCATCTTTCTTTCCGGAGTTCCAAGTTTTTTCTCGATTATATCATCGCGAAGCTCCAGTTAGTCAATGCAAGGATTCATCTTATTCTTTATATATCCGGAGTTCTTCGAGGGTTTCTTCATGGTGGATCATCAAGGATTTTGTTCATTCTTCAATTGTTCTTCAAGATCTCTCTCGAAGTCATGACCCGCCAAGCTATACTCTCAAATAAACACGGTGTTCAACACATGTCTTGTTTTGAGGAGCTCAAGCATTCTTCATCTTGCATTCCGAAGTGCAATTTTTTCATATCTCATCATTTGAGGTGGTGTTATGTCATTGTTGATAATTTCCCTTCGTGTTCCATTATTCACAAGTTTTCAAGAGTGACATATCTAAATCCATCATTTTCTCTTCACTCAAGACATCTTTTCAATCCTTTAATCTCTTCGTTGGAGTTATATTGGGTCATATTTCACCTAAAGCTTTCCCTAGGGATTGTTGCTATTTATGGTGCTTATAAATGACCCAAGTTCTTCATTTATCCTCCCGGTGAAATAAGTTTCTCGTCTCCTTGCTGATATCAATCCAATCTATTTTTTCCGTTAGGGGCCGTTTGTCACCTCATAATGTTGAGATGTTTCCATAAGCCCACTTCAAGCTTATCCTTTCGTTGTTGGTAATCCAACAACTCCATTCTAGCTTTTGTTGTAAGCGTGCTCTCTCAAGATCTTGTTTCCCTCCGTTCATTCCATTCCATTCTTGCATTTCTTCCGGAGGCATTGTGATGTCTCTCTCTTCTCTCATCAGCTCGAGTCGTGAGGATCGTGTTATTTTCGTGCTTATCCATTTAACCGGAGTGTCATGCCCTCTTTTCAAGTTCTTCCCAATCTGTCAAGTCTTCCATCTCTTTTCAACTGAAGTGTTGTTCGAATTTGTTCTTCCTTGTTCCTTGTTCCTCTTTTCTAACGGAGTGTTTTCAACCTCGTTCATCTTTGTTATATTCTTTTCTGAAAATGGTTTAACCTCTCAAGGTTCTTTGATTTCACTCGTTTGTCAAAGAAGCAACTTAGTTTTACCTCTTATCTTCCTCTTCCTTTTCCCTTCGGTGCCATCCTAGATCTCGGAACGAGATCCTCTCGTAGTGGTGGAGTGTTGTAACGCCCCGGATACAACTTTCCATATTTGTAACTCCGACTCTTGCCTTTTCTGGAGATGCGATATGTTATTCCTTCGTGGTTGGGTTTTTGTCTTTTGTTTTGCATTATGTTCATGTCATGCTTCTCATATCATGTCATCATGTGCATCGCATTTGCATTTGTGTTCGTCTCATGCATCCGAGCATTTTCCCCGTTGTCCATTTTGCAATCCGACACTCCTACGTCCTTCGGCGTACCCCCTTTTGTCTCTTTTCATGAGCGGGTGTTAAACGTTCTCGGAATGGACCAAGATTTGCCAAGTGGCCTTGGTACACCATCGGTAGATAGCCTGTCAAATTTTGTGCCATTTGGAGTCTATTTGATACACCAACGGTTAACCGGGTAACCGGGAAGGCCTCTTGTGTGTTGCAGCCCAACACCCCTCCAAAACGGCCCAATAACCCATCTAAACCATCTCCATGTCCTCCGTCCTCGGATCACGATCGTGTGGGCAAAAACTACACCACATTTGGACACTCCTACCTCCTCCTAGCTATAAATATGTGACCCCCTCCGAATTTTGCAGACGAAACCCTAGATCCCTCCTCCATCGCGCATCCGGACGCGTCTGCGCCGCGCCGGACATGTCCACCGCTAGCAGCCACGTTGCTCGGGCTAATCACAAGGTGACACGTCACCTCCGCCGCCTCCCTCCTCCACTCACAGCGTGCCACTTCAGCACCCGCACCGCCCGGCTCTCTCCCTGCCGCCGACCGACTGCGCCCCGCCACCTCAGCTCCGCCCGCTGCCGTTCGCTCCGCGGCGCCCCTCGCCTCGCCGTTGTCTCCACCGCACGCACGCCATGCGCATCCCCACGTGCAACCGCTGCCGCCTCGCCCTCCTGCCGGCCGGCGACCTCGCCGGAGCCGTACACCACCGTCGTGCGCCACCTCACCGCCCTTCGCCAGATCTCCTTCACCGTCGCACCGCACTTCGTCATCGCGGCCTCGCCCCGATCTCCTACGACCCGCGCCGTCGAGCTCCGTCGGCCCGGGGAACGGGTCCCGCAGCCCCGGATCCGCCGGCCTCCGGCCGCACCTCCATCTCCGGCCTCCCTCCACCTCGCTGGCGCGTCGCCTCCTCGTCCCCGCCGCTGGAGTCGCCATGGCCGGCCTCCTCTTACCGCCCACGAACCAGAGACCGTCGTGAACCGGTGAACCGGCCGATTCGCTGAGGAACCCAGCCCGGTCAACTCGGTCTGTGCCCATTGCCCGTGAATCGCCCTGGACCACCCGGTTTTTATCAGCCCAAGCAATGAGCCGGCCTGTTGGGCCCTAGGTGAGCGTCGCCCGTCTATCCTTCGCCCGGGCGTCGTTTACTTATCGGGCGCTCATTGTCGACTTGTCTTTTTTTGCAAGTCCTAAGTCTGTGACATTTTTATGCCTCCATCATGCCATATCTCCATGACCGTAGCTTCGTTTCATGCATATGATATATCAAAATGTTCATTGTGAGATGCTCTTCATTTCATTCCATTGTGGCATGCTTGTTTGAGTTCATCTTGATGCCCTAATCATTGATGCAAGAGTGCTATAAAATGTTTACTCCTGTTACTTAGCAGATTATTATGTTTTGTCATTTTTGTCACATTTGATGTGTGCTTCATACGGGCATGAGCTCTACATGTGTTTTGAACTATGCCATGCCATCTTTACAGGGGTACTTACCATGTATTTTTATGATCAATGTGGTGACTAGCACAAGCATGCAAAGTAGCCTTTGTGATATTGCTGTTTTCAGGGACTTAGGATTTTGCTAAGTCCTTGTCATGCGATTATTTTTATGCCACGTAAACCTGATGCTACAGTGAGATCCATGCTTGTTTTGAGTATCTTCAGTAAGGGTGTTTTGGACATATGGTCATCCTCTATCCATACGTGCCCCTGTTTGCAATTACGGAGTGCCCTAGCATGTCTTAATCTTGCTCTACTTTTGCTATAAAACGTTCCTGGCAGATTGTTTACATGTTAATCAATTTTTCCATGGTTGTTGCTAGTGATCCATGCATGCTATGAACTTGCTCTTTCCATGGTTAGCTTCATGAACATATATTCTTGCTGTTTGTATGATTATCTTGTCAGGAAATGCCTTGTGGTGAGTGCACATGACATACGAAGCGTCCCCGAGTCGGCATAGCCAAGGACTCTTTAAGACACAACGAGACCACTGTAAAACCGACCGTGAATAGGCAGACCACTAGACGTCGAACCCCAATTTCAAATCATACATCTGTCGGAAAGATATCCTAAAAGCTACTTGAATTCCCACTTATAAACTCCCGAAATTTTCCGGTTGTGCAATCAGGTGTTGGGGATACAGGGGAAGCATAATATCTCACCCAAAACTAGCTAATCCTACATCCAGCTGTATCCATCCTTCAACACATAACCAAGAAACCTTCAGAAATCATCTACCTCAACCTTCGAAAAGCATCCGTTACACGAGTTATGGCAATACTCCCGAACTCCCGCCCCAGTACTGGGTGGCGTCGAGGTTATCTCACCAACAACTGCATAAAAGAGATTTTCGATGTCGGCGAAACTAAACTCAGGTATTCTAGAACTGCAACGATAAAATTTTGACGACAACACCTCGGAGCTCAACTCCCCGGGACACTGCCACAACCCCTAAATGTCAGGAGGCACCAAGAACAATGTTCTCGTCACAAAACCATCAGAACGATTCCAAGATACCCGCGTGATCCTAAAATTTTTTTAGTGAAATTTGAGAAGAGAAGAGACAAAACTCAACGTCAGGATGCCTTACCAGAGCGATGAAGGAACTGGGGAGTAAAAAGAATTCCTAAACTCTCCGATATATAATTCCTAAATGACTCAAAACATTTTTCTAGACTCAACTCGTCAGCTAATTCGATCAAGCAGTGGGGGCTCCTAAGGTCGGGGAAGGCTCTGATTACCAACTTGTAACGCCCTCGATGCGGCTATATCTCCCACGTGTCGAAGCACGACTTAGAGGCATAACCGCATTGAAAGCAATGTCGCAAGTGAGGTAATCTTCACACAACCCATGTAATACATAAGGGAAAGAGATACATAGTTGGCTTACACTCGCCACTTCACACAATTACATGAATAAAGCATTACATCATCCAGATACAATCAAGGTCCGACTACGGAACCAAAATAAAAGAAGACTACCCCAAATGCTACACAGATCCCCGATCGTCTCGACTGGGCTCCACTACTGATCAACTAGAACGAAACAACACAAAGGACAAGATCTTCATCGAGCTCCTCCTTGAGCTTGTTTGTGTCACCTGCTCGGTAACATCGGCACTTGCAAACTGGTTTTGGAAGTATCTGTGAGCCACAGGGACTCAGCAATCTCACACCCTCGCGATCAAGACTATTTAAGCTTATAGGTAGGGTAAAAGGTATGAGGTGGAGCTGCAGCAAGCGACTAGCATATATGGTGCCTAACATACACAAAAGAGAGCGAGAAGAGAAGGCAAAGCACGGTCGAACAACTATGATCAAGAAGTGATCCTAGAACAACATACGTCAAGCATTACTCCAACACCGTGTTCACTTCCCGGACTCCGCCGAGAAGAGACCATCACGGTAACACACGCGGTTGATGTATTTTAAATTAAGATCGACTTCAGGTTTTCTACAACCGGACATTAATAAATTCCCATCTTCCCATAAACGCGGGCACGGCTTTCAAAAGTTCAAATCCCTGCAGGGGTGTCCCAACTTAGCCCATCACAAGCTCTCACGGTCAACGAAGGATATTCCTTCTAGCGGGAAGACCCGATCAGACTATGAATCCCGGTTACAAGACATTTCGACAATGGTAAAACAAGACCAGCAAAGCCACCCAGATGTGCCGACAAATCCCGATAGGAGCTGCACATATCTCATTCTCAGGGCACACCAGATGAGCCAGACGTCGGGTAAGCCAGCCCAGAGTTGCCCCTGGTAGCCTCGGACATCGCTCAGTTGGACCAACACTTAGAGAAGCACTGGCCCGGGGTGGTTAAAATAAGATGACCCTTGAGCCGGACTCAAGGGAAAGAAAAAGGCTAGGTGGCAAATGGTAAAACCAATGTTGGGCCTTGCTGGAGGAGTTTTATTCAAGGCGAACTGTCAAGGGGTTCCCATTATGACCCAACCGCGTAAGGAACGCAAAATCCGGGAACATAACACCGATATGACGGAAACTAGGGCGGCAAGAGTGGAACAAAACACCAGGCATAAGGCCGAGCCTTCCACCCTTTACCAAGTATATAGATGCATTAATTAAATAAGATGTATTGTGATATCCCAACAAGTAAACATGTTCCAACAAGGAACAACATCTCCATATTCCAACAAGGAACAAACTTCAACCTTCACCTGCAACTAACAACGCTATAAGAGGGGCTGAGCAAAGCGGTAACATAGCCAATCAACGGTTTGATAGGACAAGGTGGGTTAGAGGCTTGGTTCAACAATATGGGAGGCATGATAAGCAAGTGTTAGGTATCGCAGCATAGGCATAGCAAAAGAGCGAGCAACTAGCAAGCAAATATAGAAGTGATTTCGAGGGTATGGTCATCTTGCCTGAGATCCTGCAAGGAAGAAGAACGAGTCCATGAAGAAGACAAACGGACATAGTCGAATGGATCCTCACAAATGCGACGTTACCGGAACCAACCCGAAGAAGCAACACCGGAAAGAAGCACACAAACATAGTAAACAACCACCACATGAACATGGCACAATGCACAAACAAGTATGATGCATGTCCGGTTTAATGAAGCATGGCATGGCAAAATGCACAAATAACCCTACATATTAAGTGGAGCTCAACATGCAACTCCGTTGCATATTGACGAAACACCACATGACTTATTTAGTTTGATCTCGTTTATGTACTCAACAATATTAAATGTTGATTAACATGGCAAGAGGTGAAACATAATGAAACTATCTAACTAGGCAAGTTTAAATGAGGCCGGAACCACAAAACAACAAGTCCGGAAACTCCTCATGTGCATTTAGTAATTTAAGCTAACAACACTTTTAATCATTTTAATTGTTGTTATTATGATGTGGATGACATGGGCAAGTTTTATGCAAGTTTTAAAGAAAATGTTGATAAGAGCATTATATGGAGCATATGTCATCGTGGCGGAAAGAAAGGATGCCACAGCGACGATAATAGAAACGGTACCACGACACTGTTCCGGTTCCGGAAACTCGATTGAGATGCCGGTGGAAAAGAACAAGTGTGACGGGAGCATGTCATGCGAAGAACGGTGGGGTGCTCCCGGTTACCGGGTTCCCACGTGTCGACGGCATGGCAACGAGGAGGAACAACTAAGGTTCACGAGCGAAAACAACAACCAACCATGCATCTCATACAACACAAGCATTCAGTCCACGGGCGTCGTCTCGGGGTTATACCTTCGGAGCATGCAAACAGGACGGATCAAGTTCGTAGAGGGAAGTAGGCGTTCTCGCAACGGCGGTAGTGGAAGTAGTCGTTCACGTTCGTTCGAAGAGGTACTTGATGACTCCAACGTCTTCGGAGCGACGGTAGTTGTACACGGTCCACGAGACGTCGATCGTTTGGGGTCTGACTTGCGGTTCTTGCTGACATGAGTGGTACTTGGCATTTTCGTGTAGACGAACTTGGCGCATTCGAAGGGTCACACTCATCATCGTGGGAACTTGGTGAATCCGAGGTCTTCAAGCGTCGTGGTACTTGGCGAATCCGCGTAGTCATGCACGTTCCAACATCACACTTGGAGGGACACCGACGGCGTGGTACTTGGCGAATCCTGGACTGTCTTGGCGGTCTCCGGTGGAGGCGTTCTTGGCAGGCAACGAGCGGCGACGCGGTGCACCGACACAGCAACGCAGGTAGGTGCTCGAGCAGGACTTGGCGCCGGTCGTCTTCCTCACGTTCTCGAACGACAAAGGCATGGGCGAAAGGAAAGGCATGGGTAGGAGGAAGGAGGCTGGCGCTGGTCGGCGCTACGGCAGCGTCCTGGTGGTCTTGGATGGCTGCAACGCATAGGAGAAGGTGGAGGGCAGCAGCGGGCAACGGCGGCCATGGTGGGCGCCCTTGGTGCGCCCATGGTGACGCGTTGGGGCGGGCGAGCTCGACCCTCGCGCCCATGGCAGCAAGGAGGAAGAACATGGAGGAGGCGCACGGGTCGCGGGCTCCTGGAGGGCGGAGTAAACGCAGGGGAGGCGCCGGTCCTTGTCATCATGCTCGATCCCGCTGGATCGAGACGACGACTGCAGCGGGGGATGGCACTCGGCGAAGTAGGGGAGGCAGAGAAACGGGACTCCGGCGACGAGGTGCAGCGGCGGAGCTTCGAGCTCGGTTGGCAGCGGGCTTGCCGGCGTCGGGGATGGTGCAGGAGAGGAGAGGGCCCGCGAGCGAGACGGGGGCGCTGCGGAGGGAGGCGGAGATCGCGGCAGGAGGGAGTCGCCGCAGCGGCGCGGGAACGGGGTAGCAGAGGGGCGCGGCTGCGCTGGAGAGGTCAGGGCGGCGGGTCCGGTGAAGATTGGGCGCGAGCTCCTCCCTGGCTCGAAGTGGAAGGGAGGAAAGGGAGACGAGGGGAGGAAGAGCGAGGGGAATCGATGGAGGTGGGGGTTTTCCCATGGGTTCTCCTGGCGGCGGGGTGGAAACGAGAGAAGGCTGGGGGTTTCGGGAGAGGGTTAGGGTTAGGTGGGCAGATGGGCCTAAAGGGCCAGCCTAGCTAGGAGGCCCAAGTGGCCAGCTGGGCTCTTCTCTCCCTCTAAAGAAAGAAACGAAAAAAATAGAGAAAAGAAAGAAAAGAAAGAGAGGTTAAGGGAAGAAGTTGGACACGCGAATAATTTTCCTGGACTCACAACAATGTGCTTGTTCCGAGAAAATAGGAATGACCATGATTGCAAGATTTAAATTCAAATGCATTTGAATTTAATTCAACTCATTTGAAAGGAGTAGGAATCCGAAGTTTCCAAAAATGGTGAACATTTAGGAAGAGCCTCGATAAAACGATAAAAGAATATGAGGACAAGTCAGAGACCAAGAATTGAGATAACAAAGGCATTGGGATTAGTTTGCAAGTGTGTCAACGGTTAAATCCAAAAGAATGGAATATTTAATAATAGCTCCATAATTATTAGGAGGATATGTTATAAAGAGAAATCACCAGGTGAGTTCCCTCGGTTTAAATGGATCAAAGGTCCATGCCATTTATTTAGTTGAGTTAAGAAAAGAAATGACATGATGGCATGATGACATGGTGCAATGCACATGATGTAATGATGAATGCAAAGAACCAAACAAAACACACGACGAAACCCGGAAACCCTGGAAGGCATCTGAAGCTCCGGTCTTGGGGCGTCACAACACTCCACCACTACGAGAGGATCTCGTCCCGAGATCTAGAATGGCACCGGAGGGAAAAACGGAAGAGAAAAGAGAAGAGGTAAAACTAAGTTGCTTCTTTGACAAAACGAGTGAGACCAAAGAACCTTGAAAAGGTTAAGCCATTTCGAGAAAAGAATAGAACAGAGATGACGAAGTTGAAAACACTTTGTTAGAAAAGAGGAACAAGGAAGAACAAATTCGAACATCACTCCGGTTGAGAAGGGATGCAAGATTTGATAAGGCGAAAAGAGCTTGAGGAAAAAGGGCACAATACTCCGGTTAAATGGATAAACCAAGAAAAGAACACGATCCTGACAAAACGAAAAGATGGGTTGAAGAGAGCAACATCACAAAGCCTCCGGAACAAAAGTAAGAATGGAATGGGATGAACGAAGGGAAACAAGATCTCGAGGGAGCACGCTTATAACAAATGCTAGAACGGAGTTGTTGGAAAACCAACAACGAAAAGAATAATCTTGATATGGTCTTATGGAATACATCTCAAAAATTATGAGGTGACAACCTGCCACTCACGGGGAGAAGAATTGGATTGGCATGAACAAGGAGACGAGAAGCTTATTTCACCGGGAGGGTAGATGAAGAACTTGGATCATATATGAGCACCATAAATAGCCACAATCCTTAGGGAAAGCTTTAGTTGAAATATAACCCAAGATAACTCCAATGGCAAGATTGATGGATTTAAAATATCTCATTCTTAACAACATGTGAATCATGGAACATGAACTCAAATTATCAAAAATGACATAATACCACCTCCAATGATACGATAGAAAGAATTGCACTCCGGATAGCAAGATGAAGAATGCTTGAGCTCCTTAGAAAAGAATCTCAATGAACACTTGGAGAAGGGATATAAATCCTTGATGAACCAACATGTAGAACCTTCATGAAGAACTCCGGTAGACAAAAAAGAATAACGAAAATAAAGAGAAGTCGAAAACACAAGGTGACACCTTGTAATGATTTAGATGGATCTCCGTGATAATTAGAGCTTGGAACTCCAGGAAAGAAAGACGAGCACTTGAAACCAAGAATTTAATCATCGTGAACAAACTCCAGAAGAAAAGATTAACATATGGATGAAACAAGAATAAGAATTACATTATGCTTATCCTTCACCAATTTAAATTGATGACAAGCAATGGAATTGGCATACTACTTATTCTCGTAAAAAGGATTAATATAGATATAGCGCAAACTTGAGGAAGGTCTTCAAAGAACCACCGGTAGAATTGAAACCACGAATGAATTGATAAGGAAGAGAAATCTTGAACGAACCACCATAGGAATTGCAAATGAACGAATAAAAGATAACGAAACACCGGGAAGAATTGAAAATGAACGAAGAAGCTAGAGGGGATTTAGATACATGAGAACGAAGAGATCACGAGCTGATAAGAGAATACTTGAATGATGCGCCGGTAAGATTTAGAGAAAGAGAGCTGAAAGCTGAGAATGAATAAATCTTCTGAAATGATGGGCTTTGTAGAAAACAAACTGAAATACTCTTGAAATGCTCCGGATGGGTGAAAAGAATTCTCACAATCGAGATAATTATGAGAGGGTGCCAACAAGCTAGAACCATGAATCATCACGAGAACGGAACAAGATTGAGAGAGAAAATCTTCTTCGTCTTCAAAATCCGAGAATGACGACGAGAAACACCACCATGAATTATTGAGGCACTCCGGAATTAAAATTGGAAAGGTTGAACCAACGATGATAAGAATTTGAAAGATCTTGGAGAAAGACATTTGACTGATGATAAATCATTCTTACGTCAAACTTTGAAAGAATTTGAGGATAGCTCCGGGAAGAAAAAAAAGAGTCAGGTAAGATCCTGGGAAAAGACCTGTGGGTTAGGGCCCACTCAAGAGAAACACCGTAGAACGATTTAAAAGAGAGAATGCAACGGTTGAATTAAAAGGCTTGAATGAGGTAACATCCTCACAAAAGCTAGAATGAAAGCAGAGTGGAAACATGAATCTCCGAGATATCTTGAGCACTCCGGAATAATTGAATAGCGAGAAAAGACTGAATATAAGGTGCACCAGCATGAGAAGGCATTAGAAACGAGGAAAGGATAAAGAAACACCAAAAGCTTGAATTGAATCCACCGGAGAAGAAAAGAATGGAGAATGATGAACTTGAAGCTCCGTTAGGATCTTCATGAGAATCAACGGATAAGAACATTGACGGAAAGAATGGAGAGACTTCACAAGAATAAAAGGATACTTGGTTACTACATCGGATTCCTTGAAGAAAAAGGGTGGGAGGGCGGGAAAAGCAAAGGCAGTTTGGGACGAATGGAACAAACACCGTTGAGAAGAACTGATAATTGATCTTGCTGATATTGGAATGATCGGATCCACTTGAAGAGAGAACACACTGGTAGAAAAGGATTGACATGACAATCTCGATTATCATGAAGCATTGGTATTCACATGGGAACATGAGAACACCATTTAGGGAAGATATGGAATCAACATTTGACTTCGAAGAAACTCGAATACCGCAACTCAAAACAAAGCAAAGGATTGGCTTGCGAAATAAGCCGGGACAAAGATATGATAGAGATTTCGTCCGAAGTTTTCGTGGTGGGGCCTACACGGGCTCGATCGTACAGCACCATCATGTACAAGGCAGTGCACATGACATACGAAGCGTCCCCGAGTCAGCATAGCCAAGGACTCTTTAAGACACAACGAGACCACTGTAAAACCGACCGTGAATAGGCAGACCACTAGACGTCGAACCCCAATTTCAAATCATACATCTGTCGGAAAGATATCCTAAAAGCTACTTGAATTCCCACTTATAAACTCTCGAAATTTTCCGGTTATGCAATCAGGTGTTGGGGATACAGGGGAAGCATAATATCTCACCCAAAACTAGCTAATCCTACATCCAGCTGTATCCATCCTTCAACACATAACCAAGAAACCTTCGGAAATCATCTACCTCAACCTTCGAAAAGCATCCGTTACACGAGTTATGGCACTACTCCCGAACTCCTGCCCCAGTACTGGGTGGCGTCGAGGTTATCTCACCAACAACTGCATAAAAGAGATTTTCGATGTCGGCGAAACTAAACTCAGGTATTCCAAAACTGCAATGATAAAATTGTGATGACAACACCTCGGAGCTCAACTCCCCGGGACACTGCCACAACCCCTAAATGTCAGGAGGCACCAAGAACAATGTTCTCGTCACAAAACCATCGGAACAATTCCAAGATACCCGCGTGATCCTAAATTTTTTTTAGTGAAATTTGAGAAGAGAAGAGTCGAAACTCTACGTCAGGATGCCTTACCAGAGCGATGAAGGGACTGGGGAGTAAAAAGAATTCCTAAACTCTCCAATATATAATTCCTAAATGACTCAAAACATTTTTCTAGACTCAAATCGTCAGCTAATTCAATCAAGCAGTGGGGGCTCCTAAGGTTGGGGAAGGCTCTGATTACCAACTTGTAACGCCCTCGATGCGGCTATATCTCCCACGTGTCGAAGCACGACTTAGAGGCATAACCGCATTGAAAGCAATGTCGCAAGTGAGGTAATCTTCACACAACCCATGTAATACATAAGGGAAAGAGATACATAGTTGGCTTACACTCGCCACTTCACACAATTACATGAATAAAGCATTACATCATCCAGATACAATCAAGGACCGACTACGGAACCAAAATAAAAGAAGACTACCCCAAATGCTACACAGATCCCCGATCGTCCCGACTGGGCTCCACTACTGATCAACTAGAACGAAACAACACAAAGGACAAGATCTTCATCGAGCTCCTCCTTGAGCTTGTTTGTGTCACCTGCTCGGTAACATCGGCACCTGCAAACTGGTTTTGGAAGTATCTTTGAGCTACAGGGACTCAGCAATCTCACACCCTCGCGATCAAGACTATTTAAGCTTATAGGTAGGGTAAAAGGTATGAGGTGGAGCTGCAGCAAGCGACTAGCATATATGGTGCCTAACATACGCAAAAGAGAGCGAGAAGAGAAGGCAAAGCACGGTCGAACAACTATGATCAAGAAGTGATCCTAGAACAACATACGTCAAGCATTACTCCAACATCGTGTTCACTTCCCAGACTCCGCCGAGAAGAGACCATCACGGTAACACACGCGGTTGATGTATTTTAAATTAAGATCGACTTCAGGTTTTCTACAACCAGACATTAATAAATTCCCATCTGCCCATAAACGCGGGCACGGCTTTCGAAAGTTCAAATCCCTGCAGGGGTGTCCCAACTTAGACCATCACAAGCTCTCACGGTCAACGAAGGATATTCCTTCTAGCAGGAAGACCCGATCAGACTCGGAATCCCGGTTACAAGACATTTCGACAATGGTAAAACAAGACCAGCAAAGCCACCCAGATGTGCCGACAAATCCCGATAGGAGCTACACATATCTCGTTCTCAGGGCACACCGGATGAGCCAGACGTCGGGTAAGCCAGCCCAGAGTTGCCCCTGGTAGCCTCGGACATCTCTCAGTTGGACCAACACTTAGAGAAGCACTGGCCCGGGGTGGTTAAAATAAGATGACCCTTGAGCCGACCAACTCAAGGGAAAGAAAAAGGCTAGGTGGCAAATGGTAAAACCAATGTTGGGCCTTGCTAGAGGAGTTTTATTCAAGGCGAACTGTCAAGGGGTTCCCATTATGACCCAACCACGTAAGGAACGCAAAATCCGGGAACATAACACCGATATGACGGAAACTAGGGCGGCAAGAGTGGAACAAAACACCAGGCATAAGGCCGAGCCTTCAACCCTTTACCAAGTATATAGATGCATTAATTAAATAAGATATATTGTGATATCCCAACAAGTAAACATGTTCCAACAAGGAACAACATCTCCATGTTCCAACAAGGAACAAACTTCAATCTTCACCTTCAACTAACAACGCTATAAGAGGGGCTGAGCAAAGCGGTAACATAGCCAATCAACGGTTTGCTAGGACAAGGTGGGTTAGAGGCTTGGTTCAACAATATGGGAGGCATGATAAGCAAGTGGTAGGTATCGTAGCATAGGCATAGAAAAAGAGCGAGCAACTAGCAAGCAAATATAGAAGTGATTTCGAGGGTATGGTCATCTTGCCTGAGATCCCGCAAGGAAGAAGAACGAGTCCATGAAGAAGACAAACGGACGTAGTCGAACGGATCCTCACAAACGCGACGTTACCGGAACCAACCCGAAGAAGCAACACCGGAAAGAAGCACACAAACATAGTAAACAACCACCACATGAACATGGCACGATGCACAAACAAGTATGATGCATGTCCGGTTTAATGAAGCATGGCATGGCAAAATGCACAAATAACCCTACGAATTAAGTGGAGTTCAACATGCAACTCCGTTGCATATTGACGAAACACCACATGACTTATTTAGTTCGATCTCGTTTATGTACTCAACAATATTAAATGTTGATTAACATGGCAAGAGGTGAAACATAATGAAACTATCTAACTAGGCAAGTTTAAATGAGGCCGGAACCACAAAACAACAAGTCCGGAAACTCCTCATGTGCATTTAGTAATTTAAGCTAACAACACTTTTAATCATTTTAATTGTTGTTACTATGATGCGGATGACATGGGCAAGTTTTATGCAAGTTTTAAAGAAAATGTTGATAAGAGCATTATATGGAGCATATGTTATCGCGGTGGAAAGAAAGGATGCCACGGCGACGATAACGGAAACGGTACCACGACAATGTTCCGGTTCCGGAAACTCGATTGAGATGCCGGTGGAAAAGAACAAGTGTGACGGGAGCGTGTCATGCGAAGAACGGTGGGGTGCTCCCGGTTACCGGGTTCCCATGTGTCGACGGCATGGCAACGAGGAGGAACAACTAAGGTTCACGAGCGAAAACAACAACCAACCATGCATCTCATACAACACAAGCATTCGGTCCATGGGTGTCTTCTCAGGGTTATACCTTCGGAGCGTGCAAATGTGACGGATCAAGTTCGTAGAGGGAAGTAGGTGTTCTCGCGACGGCGGTAGTGGAAGTAGTCGTTCACGTTTGTTCGGAGAGGTACTTGATGACTCCAACGTCTTCGGAGCGACGGTTGTTGTACACGGTCCACGAGACGTCGATCGTTCGGGGTCCGACTTGCGGTTCTTGCCGACATGAGTGGTACTTGGCATTTTCGTGTAGACGAACTTGGCGTATCCGAAGGGTCACTCTCGTCATCGTGGGAACTTGGTGAATCCGAGGTCTTCGAGCGTCGTGGTACTTGGCGAATCCGCGTAGTCATGCACGTTCAAACACCACACTTGGAGGGACACTGACGGCGTGGTACTTGGCGAATCCTGGACTGTCTTGGCGGTCTCCGGTGGAGGAGTTCTTGGCAGGAAACGAGCGGCGACGCGGTGCACCGACGTAGCAACGCAGGCAGGTGCTCGAGCAGGACTTGGCGCCGGTCGTCTTCCTCACATTCTCGCATGACAAAGGCATGGGCAAAAGGAAAGGCACGGGCAGGAGGAAGGAGGCTGGCACTGGTCGGTGCTACGGCGGCGTCCTGCTGGTCTTGGATGGCGGCAACGCACAGGAGAAGGTGGAGGGCAGTAGCGGGCAACGGCGGCCATGGGAGGCGCCCTTGGTGAGCCCGTGGTGACGCGGTGGGGCAGGCGAGCTCGACCCTCGCGCCCATGGCAGCAAGGAGGAAGAACATGGAGGAGGCGCATGGGTCGCGGGCTCCTGGAGGGCGGAGTAAACGCAGGGGAGGCGCCGGTCCTTGTCATCATGCTCGATCCCGCTGGATCGAGACGACGACTGCAGCGGGGGATGTCACTCGGCGAAGTAGGGGAGGCAGAGAAACGGGACTCCGGCGACGAGGTGCAGCGGCGGAGCTTCGAGCTCGGTTGGCAGCGGGCTTGCCGGCGTCGGGGATGGTGCAGGAGAGGAGAGGGCCCACGAGCGAGACGGGGGTGCTGCGGAGGGAGGCGGAGATCGCGGCAGGAGGAAGTCGCCGCAGCGGCGCGGGAACGGGGTAGTAGAGGGGCACGGCTGCGCTGGAGAGGTCAGGGCAGCGGGTCCGGTGAGGATTGGGAGCGAGCTCCTCCTTGGCTCGAAGTGGAAGGGAGGAAAGGGAGACGAGGGGAGGAAGAGCGAGGGGAATCGATGGAGGTGGGGGTTTTCCCATGGGTTCTCCTGGCGGCAGGGTGGAAATGAGAGAAGGCTGGGGGTTTCGGGAGAGGGTTAGGGTTAGGTGGGCAGATGGGCCTAAAGGGCCAGCCTAGCTAGGAGGCCCAAGTGGCCAGCTGGGCTCTTCTCTCCCTCTAAAGAAAGAAACGAAAAAAATAGAGAAAAGAAAGAAAAGAATGAGAGGTTAAGGGAAGAAGTTGGACACGCGAATAATTTTCCCGGACTCACAACAATGTGCTTGTTCCGAGAAAATAGGAATGACCATGATTGCAAGATTTGAATTCAAATGCATTTGAATTTAACTCAACTCGTTTGAAAGGAGTAGGAATCCGAAGTTTCCAAAAATGGTGAACATTTAGGAAGAGCCTCGATAAAACGATAAAAGAATATGAGGACAAGTCAGAGACCAAGAATTGAGATAACAAAGGCATTGGGATTAGTTTGCAAGTGTGTCAACGGTTAAATCCAAAAGAATGGAATATTTAATAATAGCTCCATAATTATTAGGAGGATATGTTATAAAGAGAAATCACCAGGTGAGTTCCCTCGGTTTAAATGGATCAAAGGTCCATGCCATTTATTTAGTTGAGTTAAGAAAAGAAATGACATGATGGCATGATGACATGGTGCAATGCACATGATGTAATGATGAATGCAAAGAACCAAACAAAACACACGACGAAACCCGGAAACCCTGGAAGGCATCTGAAGCTCCGGTCTTGGGGCGTCACACAACCTATCACCTTCCCTTGGGTTCTGCAGACTCAAGGGTCATCTTTATTTTAACCCCCCCTCCCCGGGCCAATGCTTCTCTAAGTGTTAGTCCGAACCAGAGCCA
The DNA here is from genome assembly GCF_002162155.2 of Triticum dicoccoides. Taxonomy (NCBI): domain Eukaryota; kingdom Viridiplantae; phylum Streptophyta; class Magnoliopsida; order Poales; family Poaceae; genus Triticum; species Triticum dicoccoides. The sequence goes on from NC_041392.1 coordinate 339,276,685, forward strand.
CTTGCGGCACCACCTCAGCAAAAGTTGAGGGCTGCTTTTAGCTGTACGTAGTGTTCATCCGGTGTTGCCCTGAGAACAAGATATGTGCAGCTCCTATCAGGATGTCAGCGCATCGGGCGGTCTTGCTGGTCTTGTTTTACCATCATCGAAATGTCTTGTAACCGGGATTCCGAGTCTGATCAGGTCTTCCTGGGAGAAGGAATATCCTTCATTGACTGTGAGAGCTTGTGATGGGCTAAGTTGGGACACCCCTTCAAGGTTTGAACTTTCGAAAGTCGTGCCTGCGGTTATGGGCAGATGGGAATTTGTTAATATCCTGTTGTAGAGAACCTGACACATAACTTAATTAAAATAGATCAACCGCGTGTGTAGCCGTGATGGTCTCTTTTCAGTAGAGTTTGGAAGAGAATACAGTCTCGTGTTATGCTTGTGCGTAAGTAGTTGCAGGATCACTTCTTGATCACTTCTAGCTTCTCGACCGTGCGTTGCTTCTCTTCTCGCTCTCTTTTGCGTATGTTAGCCACCATATATGCTAGTGCTTGCTGCAGCTCCACCTCACTACCCTTTCCTACCCTTAAGCTTAAATAGTCTTGATCACGAGGGTGTGAGATTGCTGAGTCCTCGTGACTCACAGATACTTCCAAACAGTTGCAGGTGCCAATGATGACAGTGCAGGTGACGCAACCCAGCTTAAGTGGGAGCTCGACGAAGATCTTGGTCGTTGTTTTGTTTTGTTTCCGTTTGATTAGTAGTGGGGCCCAGTTGGGACGATCGGGAATCTAGCAATTGGGGTTGTCTTCTTTTATTTTGGTTCCGTAGTCGGACCTTGTTTGTATTTTGGATGATGTATTTTAACTTGTATTGTGTGAAGTGGCGATTGTAAGCCAACTCTTCATCCCCTTCTTATTCAGTAAATGGGATTGTGTGAAGATTACCCCTCTTGCAACAAACCTACCATGCAGCTATACCTCTAAGTCGTGCCCCGACACGTGGGAGATATAACCGCATTGTGGGTGTTACACGCCGCAAGGCCTCCATTGTCAACATCTACCGGTTTGCCCGTGCAACTTACCCACCGATCTCCATACCCGGGCCGCCCTGAGTTTCTTAGATGACACCTGCCAAACGCCCCCTTTCCCACAGATCCCCATCCCCATCCCCATCCCCCACTCCAGAGCATCGTAGCCTAACCCCGGCTATGCTTCCCGTGGAGCGACTGGCCCAAAAAGGTGTATAGCGGTCTCTTCACCCGATGTCTCCGAGGAACCTGACGACCATTACTGGCGGCAGGCACTCAAGCAGCGGGCTCACTACTGTAGGATGCTGCTAACACGACACTACGATCAAAGACCCTTCGACAAAACTGTGTGCGATGCAATAATCGCAAACAGTGGTGTAAAAAACCGTCAAAAGGCGCAAAACATTTGCGATGACGGATGCATAAAACACGGTTCATATTTTAGTTACGTGTGCGATTCAAGGCATACCGTTTAGTTCAATTAACTATTTTAAATGAGGAGGAACAAAAGAAACGGGACAGCCAGATGAAGGTGTGTGCGATGTACAACATACGGTTCACCCGGATGAACTATTTGTGATTAGGCAACACAAAAGAAACGGTCAGCCAGATCAAGGTGTGTGTGATGTACATCATACAGTTCACTCGGATGAACTGTTTGTGATTAGGCAACACAAAAGAAACGGTCAGCCAGATCAAGGTGTGTGCAATGTACGACATGCGGTTCACCCGGATGAACTGTTTGCGTTGAGACAAGAGAACAGAAACGGTTCAATATAACAAATACCATAAATATTGCAAGGTTCAAATTCAAAGATTACAACGTCCAAATTCAAACATTGCAAGCTGCGTCATTTCTGAAAAGGGATCAGCCGCTAACAAGTCATGTATGGGTTTAAAATAATAACTTCCAATTGTTTTGCCATATGCTCTTCCAATATGAAGTTTGGCATTTTTGGGGGCACTTCCATTCCATAGTACCAGCCGGCTCTGATAATCATACCATTGATCTTTCCTAATTAAATGTGTGTTCAACTTCAGTACCCTCAGCACCTTTGCTCTGGCAAGAAAGAACCTGGCGAGTGTAATCTCCGGTGGGGTCCCTCGGTAGGAGTTCAAAGTATATTTGAGAAATGCAGATCCAGGCATTCAATGTGATTGTCGTTATAAACATCATCCACCTCCGGGCCTAATATGCACTACAAAAGAAGAGAATGTGTTAGTGCCTACATGCAGTTTTGAACACTGCTACACGCCCATTTTGTTTGCAGGATTTGTAAAATGCACCAACGTGCCATCTTCGGTCTGGCATGATTGACATGGGCATTTGATTACAGTCTAGAAACATGTAGCCTTCTTCACAAGAGGTTGGATTGGATGAAAAATTCCCTAAGAAAACTAGTACAGATGAATCCAAATGAGAAATGCTTATGGACGATTGTAACCATATGAAGGAAGCAACCAATATGGGGTGGGGTGTATGTCCAAAAATCCTCCAAAATTCCTTCAGAAATCGTAGTACATTGTCATTGTAAACTTGGGGAAAGGTGCAAAAAATTGAACTCCCTTATGGTTAACATTTAACAGGAAAGGAACATCACCTCGATAAACGGCTTCTTCAGGCACGGAAAGCATCTCATGCAACTAACAACTTGGTCCAGGTTGGGGCCGACAGATTCTAGTGCCAAGACCTTCACTGTGCCGAGAGTCTGGGTGAAGCTTCACTGGATAACAGACGAACATACATCTTCAAAACTAGAAATAACGTTGATATCAATAAGGAGAGGTATATAAGGCGACTGTTGTACCTGAAAGTTGTAGTATTTGACAGACGAGTAGCCCACCACTTTCAATTTCGGTGCAGAAATGACATTGATTCTTGTTGGACCTTGTTGATCAACTACAAGTAATCTCTCAAGTGAAGGTGTGTCCTGGATGACCATATTGTGTTCCACCTTTTGCGATCTCTCGTTGCAGCACCAGCAACACACATAAATAGTCCGAAGAGTCCTGGAGGTGATGTGCAAGGTACTCAACCAATTCATCACTTGAAGACGAAGGAACTCGAGTGTAGTACAGCCGCGGAGCAGGCGCTCCATGTCATCCTTTGGGATGCGGACGTCGACGAGCTCGAGGTGCTTCAGTCATGGTAGAAAAAGAGCGGGCGCGTCATTAAGGGGGGATGGCAGTTCATGAACATGGCGAGGCGCAGCGTGGGCGCGAAGTGGAGCATGGACGTTAGCACCAAGCGCATATGCCCATCATTATAACTTAGCTTCTTGAGCTGATCTATGGCGCGGGATTGGAACCACTCGTCAATCTTGGCTCGGTCCTTGCTATTGGAACGGAACTTGCCCGTGATAAGGCCTTTGATTGGGCCATCATGACTGTTGAGGATCTGGGAGAACGCATCCAAGCTTTGGCGATAGCCATGGCAGAGCTTGTGGGCGTCGAGGAGGTCGATAGGGGTGCGGAGCCATAGGGTGCGCCATCGCCGGGAAAGGGCGGCTGTCCTCGCATGATATTTGATTAGGAGGAGGGATATGATGACTATCAACATATCATCGGGGAGGTTGTTGATGAAGTATAGGCCTGCTGGAGTCGCTTGCGGTTCTTTCTCGACCCGCCTCCGCTTGTTGGTAGCCTCGTTCTCCACCTCGTCGGCGGGGACGGAAACCTCTATCTCCCTATTCACGTTGTGCTCCGGTGCTTCAGCAACCCCGACGTCGCCACTCCCTCCGATGGGGTGCTTCGGCGGCATCCTCGTACACTGGCGGCTTTGAGGACTCAGAGCGGCGTCGAGGATGCGGGCGGAGAGGGAGGAATTGTGTGTGTGGCGAGGGTGGGGGGGTTCGGCCGCTCGGCGGCGCCATTAATATAGACCAGTGGGAGCGAGGCGGGCGGCAGTCCAAGGCTGTCTCGCTTCCCGGTGAGAACGACTCCTTAATGTCTAGTATGAATGAAATCTATGGTTAATTACTGAATTTTAGTTGCAAAAAATTGACAGTGCTATTGATTTTTAGCTACATATTTTGAAAAATCGCAGTGTCTCTTGGCTTAGCGCCAAAGTCTTGCTTTAATTTGCATACTGTAATCTAAACCGTTTGCGTTAAAGAGATGCACAGATCTTGCGTTGAACAGCTTGTATGCTTCCTGGTGAGCCTGCGCACCGGACTGCGCTTGCACGCCTCCCGTTCAGTCAAGCAGCTGTCCACACGGCACCTCCTATAGCCATTAAAACCAAGACATGTGGCATCACGTGAATGGTTAACTGAACGCACACGGTTTGAATTATACAAACTTTTGAGATATTAAAGTGGTAGCTATTTTTTTCAAAATGCCTTTGTTGGCTGTCATTATTCGAGTGCGCCTTCTCTCAAAATGGACACGAAAAATACCACAGCATGTCAGGTGCCCTTCCATGATAGCATGCCAAGTTTCATGAATTTCAGACGAGTTTTAGATTTAGTAGAATTTAAAAACAAGGCATCTCAACGTTTTGCCGGCAATCAATGGTGCCTTGGTGTTTGAAATGCATTCCCATTTCTTGCATGCACCCAAGGACACAGATTTGATTGTTCAACCAATTTATATGCACTGGAGCATGTGCATGTAGTTCAAATTTGAATTATGCACATAAATGCATTGAAAACTCAGCTAATGCATAAAAATGTCCAAATGAACCTCGAAAAATCACAAAAATTGACACAACACTACTGTTGTTCTATGTTGACACAAGAAAAAAAATTAAAGCAATAAGAGGCAATGGATATCGTTTCGTCCCCAAAGGTGGGATGTTCCCTATCGAAACCATCATGCTTGTTGTGAGAAGCTCTGGTTTGTGAGAAGCATATACCCAAACCTGCCCCAAATGGGACAAAAAATTTACCACAGCATGTTGATGCCGCTCCATGATAGCATGCTAAGTTTCATGAATTTCATACGAGTTTTGCATTTACTAGAATTTAAAAACCAGGCATCTTAATGTTTTGCCGGCTATCAACGGTGCCCTGGTGTTTGAAATTCATTCCCATTTCTTGCATGGGACCTAAGCATGCACCCAAGGACACAAATTTGATTTTTCAACAAATTTATATGCACGGGAGCATGTGCATGTAGTTCAAATTTGAATTATGCACATAAATGCATTGAAAACTCAGTTAATGCATAAAAATGTCCAAACTAACCCCGAAAAATCACACAAAAAACATAGCACTCCTGTTGATCTATGTTGACACGAGAAAAATTTTGAAAGCAATAAGAGGCAATGGATATTGTTTCGTCCCCAAAGGTGGGGCGTTCCTTACCAAAACCATCATGCTTGTTGTGAGAAGCTCTAGTTTATGAGAAGCATATACCCAAACCTTCCCCAAATGGGACAAAAAATTTACCACGGCATGTTGATGCCGCTCCATGATAGCATGCCAAGTTTCATGAATTTTAGACGAGTTTTGGATTTACTATAATTTAAAAACCATGCATCTCAATGTTTTGCCGGCAATCAACGGTGCCCTAGTGTTTGAAATTCATTCCCATTTCTTGCATGGGACCTAAGCATGCACCCAAGGACAAAGATTGATTTTTCAACCAATTTATATGCACTGGAGCATGTGCATGTAGTTCAAATTTGAATTATGCACATAAATGCATTGAAAACTCACTTAATGCATAAAATGTCCAAAGGAACCCTAAATAATTCCAATTATTTTATGATCACTGCAGATAAAAGGTCTAGCAATTCAAACACCGTCCATGGCCGTTGTGACCCCATTATGTAATTCAAATCAAGACGAAAAATCAAGTAGATCCCACACAGTTTATTATAACCAACCGTGTGAGATGCAGGACAAAATATCTTGGAGCACCGTCGGAGTATAGATACGTAATTGCCCTACTCATGGTTTAAATTTGTGGATGATTGTTCAGATTTTTATGCTGGATTGAATTTTGCTTCTAGAAATCTTTTAGATTCAGCCGCGGGAGGCACTTTTATGGAAATCACTTTAGGAGAAGCTACTAAACTCCTAGATAATATTATGGTTAATTATTTTCAATGGCATACTGAAAGATCTACTAATAAAAAGGTGCATGCGATAGAAGAAATTAATGTTTTGAGTGGAAAGATGGATGAACTTATGAAATTATTTTCTAATAAGAGTGTTTCTTCTGATCCTAATGATATGCCCTTGTCTACTTTGATTGAGAATAATAATGAATCTATGGATGTGAATTTTGTTGGTAGGAACAATTTTGGTAACAACGCGTATAGAGGAAACTTCAATCCTACGCCTTATCCTAGTAATCCCTCTAATAATTATGGTAATTCCTACAATAATTCTTATGGAAATTATAATAAGATTCCCTCTGATTTTGAATCTAATATTAAAGAATTTATTACTTCGCAAAAGAATTTTAATGCTATGATTGAAGAAAAATTGCTTAAGATTGATGATTTGGCTAGGAACGTTGATAGAATTTCTCTTGATGTTGATTCTTTGAAACTTAGAACTATTCCACCTAAGCATGATATCAATGAGTCTCTCAAAGCCATGAGAATTTCCATTGATGAGTGCAAAGAAAGAACCGCTAGGATGCGTGCTAAGAAAGATGCCTTTATAAGAGCGTGTTCTTCTAGTTCCTATGAAAATAAAGATGAAGATCTAAAAGTTATTGATGTGTCCCCTATTAAATCTTTGTTTTGCAATATTAATCTTGATAATGATGGGACTGAATATGATCCACCTTTACCTAGAAGGCGTTCCAAGAATTCGAAATTTGTTGATCTTGATGCTAAATTTGATAAAAGTGGGATTGAAGAAATTAAAACCCTAGATGTTGCTAAACCCACTATTATGGATTTCAAGTAATTTAACTATGAAAATTGCTCTTTGATTGATTGTATTTCCTTGTTGCAATCCGTGCAGAATTCTCCTCACGCTTATAGTCAAAATAAAGCGTTTACTAAACATATCGTTGATGCCTTGATGCAATCTTATGAAGAAAAACTTGAATTGGAAGTTTCTATCCCTAGAAAACTTTATGATGAGTGGGAAACAACTACTAAAATTAAAATTAAAGATCATGAATGCTATGTTTTATGTGATTTGGGTGCTAGTGTTTCCACGATTCCAAAGACTTTGTGTGATTTGTTAGGTTTCCGTGATTTTGATGATTGCTCTTTAAACTTGCACCTTGCGGATTCCACTATTAAGAAACATATGGGAAGAATTAATGATGTTCTTATTGTTGCAAATAGGAATTATGTGCCCATATATTTTATTGTTCTTGACATAGATTGCAATCATTCATGTCCTATTATTCGTGGTAGACCTTTCCTTAGAACGATTGGTGCAATTATTGATATAAATGAAGGAAATATTAGATTACAATTTCCATTGAGGAAAGGCATGGAACACTTTCCTAGAAATAAAATTAAATTACCTTATGAATCTATTATGAGATCCACTTATGGATTGCCTACCAAACATGGCAATACCTAGATCTATTCTTGCTTGTTATGCCTAGCTAGGGGCGTTAAACGATAGCGCTTGTTGGGAGGCAACCCAATTTTATTTTTATTACTTGCTTTTTGCTCCTGTTTAGTAATAAATAATTTATCTAGCCTCTGTTTTGGTTGTGTTTTTTGTGTTTAATTAGTGTTTGTGCCAAGTAGAACCGTTGGGAAGACTTGGGGAAAGTCTTGTTGAACTTGCTGTAAAAAACAGAAACTTTAGCACTCACGAGAACTGCTGTAATTTTTATTTGAAAAGTGATATTTAGCTAATTCTTTTTGCAGATGATTAATATATAAATTTCTCACGTCCAGAAATTTATTTTAGAATTTTTGGGGTTCCATATCTTGCGATAGCTACAGATTACTACAGACTGTTCTGTTTTTGACAGATTCTGTTTTTCGTGTGTTGTTTGCTTATTTTGATGAATCTATGGCTAGTAAAATAGTTTATCAACCATAGAGAAGTTGGAATACAGTAGGTATAACACCAATATAAATAAAGAATGAGTTAATTACAGTACCTTGAAGTGGTCTTTTATTTTCTTTCGCTAACGGAGCTCACGAGATTTTCTACTTTAAGTTTTGTGTTGTGAAGTTTTCAAGTTTTGGGTAAAGATTTGATGGATTATGGAACAAGGAGTGGCAAGAGCCTCAGCTTGGGGATTCCCATGGCACCCACAAGATAATCTAAGGACACCTAAAAGCCAAAGCTTTGGGATGCCCCGGAAGGCATCCCCTCTTTCGTCTACTTCTATCGGTAACTTTACTTGGAGCTATATTTTTATTCGCCACATGATATGTGTTTTTCTTGGAGCTTCTTGTATGATCTGAGTCTTTGCTTGTTAGTTTACCACAATCATCCTTGCTGTACACACCTTTTGAGAGAGCCATGCATGATTTGGAATTTGTTAGAATACTCTATGTGCTTCGCTTATATCTTTTGAGTTATATAATTTTGCTCTAGTACTTCACTTATATCCTTTAGAGCACGATGGTGGATTTGTTTTATAGAAACTATTGTTCTCTCATGCTTCACTTAGATTATTTTGAGAGTCTTAAATATCATGGTAATTTGCTTAAAGTCTTAATATGCTTGGTACACAAGATTAATAATAAAACTTTCTTATGAGTGTGTTGAATACTATGATAAGTTTGATACTTGATAATTGTTTTGAGATATGGAGATGGTGATATTATAGTCATGCTAGTTGAGTAGTTGTGAATTTGAGAAATACTTGTGTTGAAGCTTGTGATTCCCGTAGCATGCACGTATGGTGAATCGTTATGTGATGAAGTCGGAGCATGATTTATTTATTGATTGTCTTCCTTATGAGTGGCGGTCGGGGCGAGCGATGGTCTTTTCCTACCAATCTATCCCCCTAGGAGCATGCGCGTAATACTTTGCTTTGATAACTTGTAGATTTTTTCAATAAGTATATGAGTTCTTTATGACTAATGTTGAGTCCATGGATTATACGCACTCTCACCCTTCCACCTTTGCTAGCCTCTCTAATACCGAGCACCTTTCGCCGGTATCATACACCCACCATATACCTTCCTCAAAACAGCCACCATACCTACCTATTATGGCATTTCCATAGCCATTCCGAGATATATTGCCATGAAACTTTCCACCGATCCGTTTATTATGACACACTCCATCATTGTCATATTGCTTAGCATGATCATGTAGTTGACATCGTATTTGTGGCAAAGCCACCGTTCATAATTCTTTCATACATGTCACTCATGAGTCATTGCATATCCCGGTAGACTGCCGGAGGCATTCATATAGAGTCGTATTTTGTTCTAAGTATCGAGTTGGAATTCTTGAGTTGTAAGAAAAATAAAAGTGTGATGATCATCATTATTAGAGCATTGTCCCAGTGAGGAAAGGATGATGGAGACTATGATTCCCCCACAAGTCGGGATGAGACTCCGGACTAAAAATAAAAAAAGGAGAAAGAAAAGAGGCCATAAAAAAAGAGAAAAGGCCCAAATAAAAAATGAGAGAAAAATAGAGAAGGGACAATGCTACTATCCTTTTCCACACTTGTGCTTCAAAGTAGCACCATGATCTTCATGATAGAGAGTCTCCTATGTTGTCACTTTTATATACTAGTGGGAATCTTTCATTATAGAACTTGGCTTGTATATTCCGATGATGGGCTTCCAAATGCCCTAGGTCTTAATGAGCAAGCAAGTTGGATTCACACCCACTTAGTTTCTTTTTGAGCTTTCATATACTTATTGCTCTAGTGCATCCGTTGCATGGCAATCCCTACTCACTCACATTGATATCTATTGATAGGCATCTCCATAGCCCGTTGATACGCCTAGTTGATATGAGACTATCTTCTCCCATATTGCCTTCTCCACAACCACCGTTCTATTCCACCTATAGTGCTATGTCCATGGCTCACGCTCATGTATTGCGTGAAAATTGAAAAAGTTTTAAGAATGTCAAAAGTATGAAACAATTGCTTGGCTTGTCATCGGGGTTGTGCATGATTTAAATATTTTGTGTGGTGAAGATGGAGTATAGCCACACTATATGATTTTGTAGGGATAACTTTCTTTAGCCATGTTATTTTGAGAAGACATAATTGCTTTGTTAGTATGCTTGAAGTATTATTATTTTTATGTCAATATGAACTTTTGTCTTGAATCTTTCGGATCTGAATATTCATACCACAATTAAGAAGAATTACATTAAAATTATGCCAAGTAGCACTCTGCATCAAAAATTCTGTTTTTATCATTTACCTACTCGAGGACGAGCAGGAATTAAGCTTGGGGATGCTTGATACATCTCCAACGTATCTATAATTTTTGATTGCTCCATGCTATATTATCTACTGTCTTGGACATTATTGGGCTTTATTATTCACTTCTATATTATTTTTGGGACTAACCTATTAACGGAGGCCCAGCCCAGAATTGCTGTTTTTTGCCTGTTTTAGGGTTTCGAAGAAAAGGAATATCAAACGGAGTCCAAACGGAATGAAACCTTCGGGAACGTGATTTTCTCAACGAACAAAGACCCGGGAGACTTGGACTCTGTGTCAAGAAAGAAAAGAGGAGGCCA